>NC_036253.1:20877343-21044217 GCF_002742605.1 Olea europaea var. sylvestris | reverse complement strand
TTAAAAAAAAAAAAAAAAAAAAAAAAAAAAAAAAAAAAAAAAAAAAAATCAACCCAAAGTAGCTCCATCATACAACATCAACAAATAACAAGTTAAACCTTATTCCCACAGAATATGGGTTTGCTACTTTAATGCATTTTTTCAGCTCCATTCGATTAGCTGCTAAAATAACAAAAAGATCCAAAGAAATCAAATATTTTGCAACATAGTACTGTGTTAATTGTGGTATACATCTCCTCGTTCCAACCTATTCCACTGGGATCACATCACTCTTGTGAGTGGAGGATTCTATGGATATAGGAAACAAATGCCCCAACCATCTAAATCATTTTTCCTTTTTAACCCATTAACTGAACTGATGTACGACTCAATCTTAAATAAGAACGATATTGAGAAAGGAAGAGCAAAAGAGAGTAGAAAGAGAAGAAGAGGGAGGAAATATAGGTTTTTTTCAATATCAAAGTCTAACTAATTTAATTTAGAAAATTCTAGAAAATCTATTAATAAAATCCTAATTATGCTTTCTAAAATAAATATTTAATTTAAAAAGTTAATTAAAAAATAATATCTCTACCATCATTTCTTCCCAACTATGAGAATTCAACTTTGGTAAGATAGACTGGTACTTCATTTTTGGAGAAGGCTGATATTTTGTCTCGACCAAGTATTTGATATTGAACTCTTGCTAGCAACATATGGCATAACCAAGGGGGACGATCTTTCTTACTGACCAAATACCATTAACAAACTTCTACAAATAGTGTATAGTGCAATTCATCCACAAAAACACCATTTGACTTTACATAGGGAGGTCAGGAGGTGCACAATGGACTAGCAGCGCAGATTTGCCTAAAGAAATAAATGACTACAACGATAACTCGAACGGTGCCCCGATAAGGAAATAATTCTGGCATATTGAAAACATAACTTTTATTCAAGTGAGATCACCAGTCAAATATAGTATTTTCATGTGACTGACCCAATAACCTTTTCTTAATGTGTATAGAAAATCATGTTAAAGAAACACGTAACAAAACATAAAAATCACTATTAAAGTATTCAAACTTATATTACGCATCAAAAACAAGCTCATAAGTTTCATAATGTAAACAATTTGACTTCTAATCTCGAATGAAAATTAGGATTGATAATTTGTCTCCATATATGAAAGTAAGTCCAATCAATAGCATCATTAGCCCCTTTGTAGAGGGAGGAGACAATCGCACTATAATTATTGAAACAAACCTCTAACCATTTGATAGATTGTACCAAATAAGGCTTGATTTTGATAGCACACGTATCAAAAAGTGTACCTACCAAATTCATTATAAAAGAAAAAACCTCCTTATTGTTCTTTTTCACACTATCCAATATGAGGTTGAGCAATTTCAAAGAGAGATTGCCACTTTCTTCCAATATAAGAGATAATCATTGACATGAATGTGAAGATATTCCCTACTTCGGTTTTTCTTAGAGCTGAAAGAAAATGTTGAAATATGTCAATTATCAAACGTTCACCATCTAGATCTAACATGACATAGTAGTTTACATTCGACATGAGTTCAAGTATCTAGCTCCATCAACATATAATTCGATGGATTTTACCCTTCATTTTCTCATCACGCTGGGGGTGCATCGGGTGCCATAATTTGAAATATTTCGTTTAGGCAAGAAGCAATTGCCACTTGTCTAACATGTTCATCCTTTACTAGCTCATCGTAGACCAATACCATTGGTTTACTTATGAGAGCAAACCTCAATTTGTTCAAGTAAAGGCGGGAGTCCATTAAAAGACAGTGAAGCCGAAGAAGCTACTTTCCATTTATCATTAATTGTTCTTGTAACATTTTACGAAATGTCACGACATTATGGGATCGAACATATGTTAAAGTGATCAGTTAATTTTCCCCTTCCTTTATAAATATTTTTGCTGAGTAATACTAAAACAAGGAAAACAACTAAACTGTTCATGTTTTCTTCCTAAAATATTAAAAATATCTTTTCAAAAAGCAAAAGTTTTAAATTTTTACTACTTTTCTAATTTTTTAAAAGAAGATGCCCAAGTATTTATGTAAATTAAGGTTCAAGTAGAACAAAATTGATACGTGATCAAGATTCAAATGGGAGCAATTTAATGTCTGAATCATTGTTAAGCATGTGCAATCTAACTATGCTAGAATCAAATAATTTTTTGCTAGGAATGAACATGGTAGGAAACTCGAGGGCACCAAGCTCTTGAGAATCTCGATCGAGCTTAATATTGGAGAATTCGGTGCTGCTACGGAACTTGCCTTTATGGTGCAAATACTTTTTCATTTTTCCCCCTCTTTCTTTTTTTTTTTCTCTTTTTTTTATTAATTTTTTTAAATCTACCAAGCCTAGTAACCACTTGAAAGGTATGCGAAAAGAGAAAGAGATACAACATCTCTTATGAAACCAGAAGAAGACCCAGAGAGAGCAATAGCGAAGGCGACATATAAACAGGAGGAGGAGGAAACTATAGGTGGCACTAGTTATGGCAGTTGTGGTGCATAAATCTAGGTTGAAGAGTTGACGGCAGAGGAGGACAATGACAGATTTTTTATGCTTTCTAAAGTGATGGCGTTACAGAAACAACATCTAGTGGATTGTGGGCTGAAGGCTGAAACTATGGTTAAAAACCTATTGGAGGAGACCACCTTTGAAGAAAGTATTTTGCAATTTCTTTTTCTTTTTAAACTGAGAACAATGAAAGAAAACAGATAATAGAACTCGAAATCAAGGATTCTGCACTATCAGTGAACACTTCAGAGTGAGAAGAAAAATATAATTTTCTTCTACTTTTTTTCTTCAATAGATTTGTTTCAGCCGATTTTTGTAGCTCCTTTTTCATTTTTTGTTTTTGGATTTGGGTCTATGGTGAGCGCGGATTGGTTTCATCCCACCGATACTGTGCTTTTTCAGTTGTTAGCATATTGGCTTGCATTTGTAGGGTCGTGTTTAAAAGCTGGTTTGAGAGGCTTTGGGGCTTTCATGGTGATTTTCAGTAACTAAGGCTGTGACACATAGAGGGATGGAATCGGCTAGTTAAGGGGAGTGGACATCGGATTTTACAATACTTGTTTGGCCAAAGGAAGTGACTTGTGCTCTGTTACCAAATTGATGCAAGACAAAATTAAACAAAAACGAGATCGAGAAGGAAAGACGGAGAGAGAGAGAGAGAGAGAGAGAAGAAGAAGAGGGAGAGAATTTAGAGGGAGAAAATATCAGTTTTTTCAATATCAAAGTCTTAACTATTACAATACATAAAGTCCTTTTTTATATGTCTGAAACTAGTGTAATTTACATAGGAAATTACTAGAAAATCTAATAAATAAAACCCTAATTATGTTTTCCTAAAATAAATATCCATTTTGAAGGTAAAAAACTTAAATACTACAAAATCAATTAAATAAAACCCTAATTATGTTTCTTAAAATAAGTATACAATTCGAAAAGTAAATTATATAATATCTCTACTAGGATTTCCATCGCCAACACACAGCATATCTGGTCTAATAACCATTCTACTTGGCTTGCCTTCTTAACCAGGTAGCATCTTCCGATAACATAAGCTTAATGTCCTATTTCTAGATTTCGTCGAGTCTGCTTTAAGTATACACATTATATCCTCTTCAACTTTTCCTCAACTACTAAAAAGCAAACTAAAATATAAAACAACAACCATTTAGGACATGACTGTCTATCTTGACTCTCCACTATCATCATTATTCCTATTATAACTAAACACATTATATGTAGCTTCATTGTAATAAAATATTATAAACCCTTAAGAAGATTCTTCTGCATGATAAACCCCTAAGAAGATTCTTCTGCAAATACGGACCATGTATGCTTCTTCTTCAACTAAACTTCCCTTTTTCCACGATCAAATTTCTAGTAAAGGTATTAAAAACGATGATACAGTTTATTCATGGAACATTACTTATAGATCTAGGTTGTTTCATTGTATTGTTAATAAAAATATTCAAGCTATTGAGTTCGAATAGATGATAATATTAAAAATTCCCTGCCTTAACAAGAGCAAAAGTATACATGAAAATTTAGTAAATAAATTTTGCAGGAAGAAAGCATAATTGGGAACCAAGATAGGTAAACCTGACTTCTTAGGAGTTGTTCTAGTTTTTCTTCCTATCCTAAGTTGGGATTTCGAATTCAAATTTGAGTAAGAACTGAAGCACTAAGCTTTTTTTATCTAAATAAAAACTAATACTTCTTGCTTACGGAGTTCCTTTTCCAAGGTTCTTTCCCGGATTTTCCACGAGAAACTAAGGCATTTAGCTGCATCAAAGTAAATTACTTTTCTCTAATGCTTCTTGTCAACTAATCATACATTAGTTGTAGAAATTTACCACCCATATCTCTTCAAAAATTTAGCATACACAATGAAAGACAAACACGTTAAATTGGTCCATCTACAGGTATTCCCACAACCCCCGAAAGACAAATAAAAAATATAGTTGACTAAAAGTAACATTATAAACCTAGTAATAATGAAATAGAGATGGCCAGACTGCAATACTAAGTAGTATATTATTAAGCTATATTCTTGCCTCATCTCCTTCACGCATCAAAGACCGCACCAGTGTGGGTGCAGTATAGAATATAGACACTTTGTACTTGTCGACGATGTCCCAACAACGTCCTGAATCAGGATAATTGGGGGCCTGCAGGAAATTCAAAATAAGTTTCTGGATCTCGTCATGGTAAAAAAGCATGCCAGTATTCACTTACAAAATCACAACACATTCATCATCTCATTTAGAACACGATGGAACCAATTAACTTGTCAGAAATGACTAATAGAGGTTCACGGTAGTTGTCTTTTGTATTTGTGATCATAAACCTTTGAAAAGTCCAAACTGTTGTATATTTGTCTTTGATGGGAATTGTTCTCATAAGGATGAATTACACTCTTTCCAAAGCTACTCAAATCCCTTGATGATGTATTTCATTAAAAAAAATTTGGCTGATAAAGGGATCAAATGGTATAGTTCATTTGTTGGTATCTTGGAGAGGCCCCAGTTTTATCCTGACTGATTATTACCCTTTGAATTGAGATCTAGGGAGAAGAGGAATAGAAATCATAACAAATCTATTTGGAGGTAATGAAGGATATGGAGTGCTGTTATTTAAGAGAAGGTTCTGATTGCTAGACATGGAGATTGAGGTTTTTCTGGTTGAACAAGTAGTAAAAGAAGCAAATAGGGTTTCATAAAATAGTTCATAATAACCTGTTCCCCTAGATTTACTATATTTTTCTGTACTTAATTTTCTTTTTATATTTGACTCTGAATCCAGGATCCTACTAGTAGAACACACACTAACTATATTCCAGACATCTATTAATATCTGAGTGACTAAGCACACCAGAAGTATTTGAATAATTACCCCTTCAAAAACCACAACAGTTGCTGCATTCAGCAGAGGCCCATAAGTGACATAGCTGTGCCCAGTAATCCATCCACAGTCAGCTGTACACCTGAGCAAAGACGTTATTTGACAGGCCAAACATTAGCAGCTATGATCAAGTGCTAAATCAATAACAGTAAAAATAATTTTTGGTGTACCAGTAAATATCTGATGGTTTGTAGTCAAATGCATATTTAAATGTTGTGGCCGTATATACCATGTATCCTCCAGTTGTGTGCAAGACTCCCTTCAAAATCGATCAAAAAAGTAATTTCTTGAAAAAACTGAAGCATGACAGGAAAGGTAAGGCATTTCAAAATTCCAGTGACTTCATACCTTGGGCTTTCCAGTGCTTCCACTTGTGTAGAGCAAGAATAGTGGATCCTCTGCATCAACCCACTCCACATCACAAGTAGTTGGATATTTAGTAACAACATCCTGGAAGATAGCAGACAAGGAAGACAAACTATCTGAGTAAATAAAATGATATCCTCAGGATCAATGACAAAACACAAGATCTGAAACTAAATAAATAAGAGAGGTTTCGTCCAATAAGTGGAAAATAATCAGCAAAATTATTGGGAAACATTGAAAAAATTATGTAGGGTTGATTGAAGAAAAAGTAGCATGGAGAATTATGTAGTGGAGTCATATCTGATACGTGTATCAATGCCACTATGACAAAAGTGAAATATGTCCAATACTTCTTAAATGTGTTTAATATTCAATCAAGACTTTCAGGGCACCTTTAGCTCAAATATATGTGCCCAAAGACCTATTAGATGAGGCTATCGTCTGCAATTGAATAGAAACAAGACTAGCACATATCAGTAATGTCTTCACATAAATTTCTGCAATTTCCATATAGACAAAAAACTTGTCAAGGATGCAAAGGATCTAAATTAAGGTGAAGAATTAAACTGTAAAAGAGAAGTATTGCAGTGTGTTACATAAGCATTTACTTGGCATGTACAATATTACCATGTAAACTTTTGCTTTCCTAACATCAAAACGAGTCATATGTCAATACCACTTTTGGAACAAGCTAAATTTAATTTAGAAATACTTTCATAGCTTTATAAGCTTGCTCTAATTTATATGTCTATGCTTCCAAGTACAGAAAACTAGGATGATAACGATGCTTTTCAGCCATGTTCGCATCCAACCTGCCACCACGTATCTCTTCCTTCCTGCCATTTAGTTTTAACCTTCTCCAAGGCAGAGCAATTTTCATAGGTCAAACATACATCTGCCAAAAAAATACATAACAAATGCAACAGGAAGTTATTTTCCTCAGAGGAGCAATACATTTACCAAAGATGTGCACATAAAATAGTTTTGATAACAGAGAAATTACACGAGAAGAGAAGGAATCAGAAACAAAACTTAGCAGTTAGTTTTCTCATTATTTATTCATTTGTGCATTACAAAACATTGGGGAATAAAGTAGAATAAATTGAAAATTAAAAGCACGATATAGCTGGTTAGACATTTTTGCCTCTTGCAGAAGCAAGAAGATGAAAAGATAAGTACAGTTTCCTCTCCTTTCAGATCCTCTGCCATGCGGTAACAAAGCTAACCAAGAAACATAATGAAAATAAAGAAAAGCAAATGAATTTCTTTGCAACCGGATAAATGAATTCTATATCAGAAATATATAGTGTTTGGTTTAGATAAAAATCATACTGTTAATAGACTTTGATAAAAGTTAATGGAACGTGTGATTCAAAAGTTGTAGGTCCCATGAAATGTGTATTAAATATTAATTGTTGAGTTTGACTTAAATTTTAATCAAATTTTGTAGCTGAACCAAATAGGGACATAATGAGATTTTAATCTGTTATTTCTAATAATCGGCTTTCAAAAAGATTGTGCATAAGATAAAAGTAAAAAATTTCAAACTTCGTAGTTTTTACTGACATTTGTAGATTTAGATGTAGTGTAATGTTTCTAATTTAAACAAATTCAATGACCAATATTTCATAATTCTCTATAAGTTACCACTGGAAAATACACCCCCACTTTCCATGTATGTGAGTGTGTGTGTGTGTGTGTGTCTATACATATATAATCTATAAATACTCATACTACTCAAAAAGAAAAATACACCGAGAAAAACAAAAAAGTACACTCTCACACTTGACTCAAAAGTCTCTCCATATTCTTTGTAAATTCAGTGACATCTTTATAAATTCAAAAACTTCAGAATTAAAGTAAGTTTTTTTCACACTTTCTATTGTTTATAATTTTCATTTACTTTATTTATTTTTCAGGGAAGGCCTAACAGAGGAAACACTAAGTAACCAATTAATATATTCAGAAAAAATTATCTTTTTATCTTTACTATATTATAACGCTCTTAACCTCTTTACTTTGGATTCCATGATTAAAAAGATAAAGTATTCCTCTGAGTTAAGCTGGCTGTTTTGTATCCCGATTTTGGGAATTTGTTTAAGCCATTTTAAATATAATAATAATCTTTTTAATTATAGTTTTAAGCCTTTCTTAGAAGATCAAGAAAAAATTAAGAGAGAGTTTGAGTTAAGCTGGCTGTTTTGTATCCCGATTTTGGGAATTTGTTTAAGCCATTTTAAATATAATGATAATCTTTTTAATTATAGTTTTAAGCCTTTCTTAGAAGATCAAGAAAAAATTAAAAGAGAGTTAAAAAAAAAAAATTGAAGAAATTAATTTGCTGAATAGTAAAGTACTCTAAAGTCATTACAAACATATTGATCTTTAGTTCTAATATTTTATGTCATTAGATAATTATACATTATCTACTTTACTTTGTTATTTACTAGAAAGTTTTAAAAAAAATTATTGATATTTGTTTAGAAAATCGAGAAATTGGTAGAGTAATTGTTATAGAAAACCATATATTATCCGCATTAGATAGAAATAAAGGTGGCTCCTCTTTACAGATCAAGAAACAAATCACTGAACTTTCTATCTCTCAGTGTCAGAATTTCTTGATAAAAGATCTTGAAAATTATAAGAAAAGACAAAAAGGCATAAAATTATAAGACAAAATAAAGATAAAAATAGAAAGAATCCCAAAGTTGCACACTTTTTACGTAGAAAACTTTGTAATAAATAAAATAAAACTTTTTCTTACGAATTCAATTAGCAAGACTTTTTCTCTTACTAATTTAATTAGTATTTAGACTTTTTGTTACTACAAACCTAGGAAGCATCGACACGCTCCCGACGATGACGTACCGGTGTCCGACACGAGTCGGACACCGATACGCGTCCGACACGTCGCCGACGTGTGTCGGAGTCACGGAGTCATGTGTGGCTTTGGTGGGCCGAAAAAAAGAAACCAGTGGAAAGAAAGAAGAAAAAAGAGAAGAAGAAGAAGAACCTATAGCTGGTTGATTGTCAGACAAAGATAGAAAAAAAGAGAGAAGAGAAGATGAAGAGACGGCTGAAATGAAAAGTCATGATTTACCAATGCAAATTTCAATTTGTGGGCCCACCACTATAAATTTTCTCCTTTTGTACACGTTTTGTATCTTTTCAATGGCTGTAATTCTTTATAAAATAATGTACAATACTTTTTTTGATCAATTTGTACCATTTTACCCTTCAACAACAAATCAAACTTATATAACAACACATACATTTTCTTCCTCAGTCAGTAACTTGCGAAAATTGTAAGAAATTTTCAGAACATCCAAGTTTTTTTTTTGTTATTTCATCTTTTTCAAAAATTTCATCAATCCACATTTGAAAAATCATTTGCAAGATCAAGAAGAAGATATTTTTTTAAGTTTCGGGTAATATCACTCATATTTTACTTAAGTATTTGAAATTATTTTTCTTTTGAAGTTATGAGTGATAATGCTATGGATGATGATTTGTCTAAACCTTTTTGGAAATATGTTACAAAACTTGATAAATTTAATGAAAAGGGTGGTAACATTCTTTGGCAATATAATTTTTGTAATGCAACTAAGATAAGTTCTTACACAAGAGTGAAGGCACATTTGTTAAAATTACAAGGCTATGGAATTGGGGCTTGTGGAAAAGTAACTATGAAAGATATATGTGAAATGCAAAAAATGGAAGATGAAGGCAAGTTGAGAATGCAAACTAAGATGGGGAAAAGAGTGCCATTGCCGTCGAATAATATGGGTTTTAAGGATTGTTATGTTTTGGAGGAAAGGAAAAGAAAGAATAGTGCAATAGAAAGTGCTTTTAATGTGACAACACGTGACCAATTGGATTCCAAAATTGCTAGAATGTTTTATTCAAGTGGTTTGCCTTTTACTCTTGCAAGAAATCCTTATTACATTAGTTCTTATACTCTTGCTTCCAATAATCGAATTTCGGGATATTTGCCTCCCGGTTACAACAAGTTGAGAACTACTCTTCTTCAAAAAGAGAAAAAAAATGTGGAAAGATTATTAAATCCAATTAAAGGCACATGGGCGGAAAAAAGAGTTACCATTGTGAGTGATGGATGGAGTGATCCACAAAGAAGGCCACTAATTAATTTTATGGCGGTGACCGAGAGTGGACCAATGTTTTTAAAAGCGGTTGATTGTTCCGGTGAAACAAAAGATAAATATTTTATTGCTAACTTGATGAAGGAGGTTATAAATGAAATTGGTCATCAAAAGGTGGTTCAAGTAATAACCGATAATGCTCCAAATTGCAAAGGTGACAAATAATTGAATTGGAGTATCCTCATATTTTTTGGACACCATGTGTTGTACACATACTAAATCTTGCTTTGAAGAACATTTGTGCAGCAAAGAATGTTGAAAATAATTTGATTACATATGAGGAATGCAATTGGATTACTAATCTTCATGATGATGTAATGATTATAAAAATTTTTATCATGAACCATTCCATGAGACTAGCAATGTTTAATGAATTTGTGCCTTTGAAGTTGCTTTCCGTAGCAGAGACAAGATTTGCTTCTATTATTGTCATGTTAAAAAGATTTAAGCTTATTCGACGTGGCCTTCAAGCTTTGGTTATTAGTGAAAAATGGTCACTTTATCGAGAAGATGACATGACAAAGGCAAGTTTTGTAAAATTGAAAGTGTTTGATGATCTTTGGTGGGACTCTATAAGTTATGTTCTTTCCTTCACTTCTCCCATTTATGACATGCTTAGATTTTGTGATACGAATAAACCTTGCCTTCACTTGGTTTACGACATGTGGGATACAATGATTGAGAAAGTGAGAGGAATAATTTATAGGAATGAGAAAAAAGTTCAAGAAGAGGAATCATCATTCTACAATGTTGTTCATCGGATACTTGTAGATCGTTGGAACAAAAATAACACTCCACTTCATTGCTTGTCTCATTCCCTAAATCGAAGGTAATTTTTAAATTTAATTCATACATTTAATGTTTATTTACATTATCATAATATTTAATATGTTTAGTTAGTTATTAAATGAATTGTCATTTTTTTATTTTTTTCCTCTTGTTTAGGTACTATAGCGGGGAATGACTTAATGAGGATCCCACTCGACTTGCTCCTCATAGAGATGTAGAGATTTCAAGAGAAAGAATAAAATGCTTTAAGATGTACTTATCAAATGAAGAGTGCATTATGGTGAATAAGGAGTATGCCAAATTCTCAACTATGGAAGATGACTTTGGTGATTTTGAATCCATCCATGATCGTCACCACTTGGACCCAAAGACTTGGTGGGTTATTTATGGTGCTTGCACACCTATGCTTCAAAGTTATGCTTTGAAATTATTGGGGCAACCATCTTCTTCATCGTGTTGTGAGCGAAATTGGAGTACTTATTCCTTTTTGCACTCTCTTAAACGAAATAAGCTAACTCCAAAACGTGCGGAAGATTTGGCTTTCCTCCATAGCAATCTTTGTCTCTTGTCAAGGAGGAGTGCGCAATACTCACAAGGAGAGACTAAAATGTGGGATATTGGTGGAGATGTATTTGATAAATTTGAAGATATTGGTGTGCTTGAAGTCGCTAATTTATCTCTAGACGAACCGGAATTGGAGGCGATGGTATTTGCTGATGGAGATAAAGATGTTGAAGAAATTCAAGATGAATGATGTAATTAATTTCATTTTTACTTTTTGAACTTATGTCATTAAGAAACATTGATGAATTTAATGTCAAGTTTGATTTCTATTTATCATTATATATATGATTAAATAAATACAAAAAATTAATACTTTAGACTATAAAATTAAAATAAACAAAATTTTTTTTTAATCAACGTGTCGTGTCGGAACTTTTTAAAAAAATCACATGTCGGCGTGTCCGACACGTATCGTGTCAGACACTCGTGTCCGTGTCGGTGCTTCTTAGCTACAAACAAAATCATCCGAATTTTCAATTCTTAATTGGCACCCGATTTTCAATTCGTAATTGCCACCCGAATTGGTTACTTTCTAAATCTTGTCTAGTATCTATTGACTTTTCTTTTTCGAATATTTTAATTCTACTTTCCAATTTTTCTAAGTTAGGACTAACATCCGTTTCTCCTGTATTGTTCAATTTTCTTTTTAAATTACTTTCTAGAGTTTTTATATTTTGACTTATATTTTCTAATAAGGTTTCTACCTTTTTATTTAAATTGTTTCTTTCTAAATTTTCTCCTAGATTTACGAGTAAATCTACAATACTATTTAGCTATTTATCCTCAGAGTGTAAAAGACGCTTAAAATTTTTATCAAAATTACAAATCAAAGAAACTATATCTAAACCATCTTTTCTTTTAAGCATTTCCTAAGATTTCTAAATTTAAGTGATCTACTCTTTTCATAAACTAATTACCTTTTAGACTAGTAAATAGTTTTTATATAAATTCGGGTGGCAATTAAAAATTGAGTGATTTTGTTTGTAATTCGGGTTGTGGTAACAAAAAATCTAAATGCTAATTAAATTCAAGTAAGAGAAAAAGTCTTGCTAATTAAATTCCAATAGAAAAAAATCTTATGTTAATTAAATTCTAATTAGTAAAAAAGTCTTATACTTAATTAAATTCCTAAGAAAAAGTTTGATTTTACTTATTACAAAGTTTTCTACGTAGAAAGTGTGCAACTTTGGGGTTCTTACTATTTTTATCTTCATTTTGTCTTATAATTTTTATGTATGTCTAAAACTTTTACTAATTTTAATTTATTTTGTCTAAACATTTCTATCTGTTCTTCCATATTTATTAGAGATTCTAGTATTGAGATTTAGAATATATCTTACTATTTTGTATTTTATTTATTAGCATGTCTTTATCTGATATCTTATATCCATTTTCTATAGTATTATCGTTTAATCTTTTATAGTCTATAATCATTCTAGATTTTCCTCTTTTTATTTCACTATGATTTCTAACCATAAAGGCTGCTGATCTGTATTGACTACTAGATGATCTTATTACTTTTATATTTAGGATTGTAGTAAATCAATTGTCTGCATACAACTTCATTTAAAATATAAATAATAATATTAAATATTAAATTATGCTAGACATTTTATCAAAGATTTAGAAAGGAAAATAGGACCATTGAATAGTAAATCTCACGGCTAGAATCCGAAACAAGGCTAGAATCTCTAATATAAAAGAACAGATAGAAATACTTAAACAAAATAAACTAAAATTAGTAAAATTAGAAAAGATGTACAGTGAAACCCAACAAGAGAAATAACTATTTGTGCTACCATAAATTTCACAACTGATAAATTAAAAGAATATTGTATAGAAAGCAAATAAAGAAATTAAATTATTATTTTTGCTAAAATTTATACACACCACAGACATATAATTATACAAGAAGAAAGAAAAAATTATATAAAAAAGATTAAAAACATTAATATAAGAGGCAATATCAAAATAAAAAGAAGTATAATATTAAACCAAGTAGAACATATCATAAAAACAAAAGACCTAATTATAATAGATATATTAGAGAACCAAAAACTAAAAAAGACTGTAAATGTTATATTTGTGGAGACCCTAGACATTTTACTAACAAATGCCCAAATAAAAATAAAAATAAAGAAAATATAGCTAAATCTATGATAATAGGACATGAAAAATGAAGCATCTAAGAGTTCGGATGGATTTAGTTTTATAACAAATTTTGTTCAATTTGAAATTCTTGCACTATTTCAATTTCCTAAGCTGAAAGAATGATGAAAACTGAAACCTTCCAGGTCTATGCAACCAACAACCCATCTTTAAGGCTATTTTCTCTTATAACAATCACATCTTTATGGTTGTATAAACCCACTACTTGAGATATAGTTCACAGTTATTCATTAGTTAAAAATGACAAGAATTTTCTTCCACAGGACTTTGTGATAAATAGCACTTTTATAAAAGGAAGGAACATTGCCCGAGCTATGAACTCAAGACTCACCTACTGCAAAGCCATTTTGAGCAGAGTCTGCAAGGGCAGCATCAACTATATCTTTGAGATAGATGATCTTTGATCCTCTTCGAACAGCATTGCAAGTTATTACCACCTTTGGTTTGCAATCCATTATCCTCTGGGCAAGTGATTCAGCAGAGAACCCAGCAAAAACAACCTGAACATAGAGGAAGCATCATATTGTACATTTCCAAGGTTTGTGAAAAATAATGAAGTAGTGAACTACAGAAGGAAAATAACAGATACAATAAAAAAGAAATTTTCTGTGCAGTACCGAGTGAACAGCACCAATGCGAGCACAAGCAAGCATAGCTATTGGCAGCTCCATAAGCATTGGTAGATAAATCACGACAGCATCACCCTTTTTGACGCCAATGTGTTTAAGGTAATTTGCTAGCTGTTAGCATAATCCATTAGGCAAGAGAAAGGTCTAGTTAAAAATAAGAGAATCACTCTAAAGGGGCAAATAATCAATCAAAAGGGGAGCATAAATCTAACCTGGCAAACTCTCTGCAACAGCTGGTTATAAGTCAAATTACCATCTTCACCTGGTTCATTTCCTTCCCAAAAAAGAGCGGTCTTTTCGCCATTTCCTGACTCAATATTTCTGTCTAGACAGTTGTAGCAGATGTTGGTCATACCACCTTTGAACCACTGTTCTCGTACGCAAAATTTCAATTCTACCAATTAGCCCAAAAACGAAAGAAAATGTGGGGCATGAGTTTGAAAACGAAATGTTATGAAAATAAACATTTACCTCGATCTTGATTCTCCCCTTTCGGATATCAAGATTTTCCGAATACACTGGTTGGCCCCATCTCTGTTTCCAGTAGAACTGGGACGCAATGTCTGACCAAAATCCAGCAGGGTCCTCAATTGACATTTTATACATATCCAAATACTGGACCATAATTACCAAAATCAATACACCCGAAACAGATGATCAAGTGAATAGGAAAATAAGGTACCGAACAAACCTTTTGGGGAGAAGGGACATGGGCCTGTCGAGAAAAGTCGCCGCTGGGGAAAACGAGATCGTCTTCCTCAGAAGCAAGCGACTCTCCAAGTATAACAGCATTTAATTTGGAAATCCTGCCGGCCCCAGAAGGCAGAGTGGCCAAAGATTCCACATGTCGCAGATGATTCGACGTCGTCAAGGCCTTCTTCGAAGGACGTGAAGAAATGGATCTCTCAAAAGGATCATCCATGGCGAAAAACAAGAATCTTATTCTCAAAGTAATAGTATAACCACTGGATTGGTAATAACTCGAACACCGAAACCTTGATGATTTCCGATGAGTCAGCGGAGAAAAATGCAAGGATTTCTTCTTATTGGTACAGGGTTTGACCCAGTTAAACAATTTTGAATTCAAGAAGATCTGTGTCGGTGCCGTCTCTTGCGCGGAATCCTGTGTATACAGAGTAGGACTCCTCCGGAGAATATTATAATCATTGCTACAACAAAGGGCCATCTTTTCAGTTTGTACCTAAAATGGCTAACTCTAATTCTTACCAAACCTGCCCCCACCTCCACACACCCGCAACGAAACCATTATCATTTCCATTCTCACGCCACTTTCATTCTGAAAAGTCAATAGAAAACAAGGGGTTGTTCAGCCCCCTTTAATTTTTTTTTTTCCCAAAAAATACATTTTGCAACAGTATTATGTTGAAAAATGCGTGATTCAAAAATAAAGAAAAATTTAGATTTACATGTAATATTATTTTATTAAAGTATGCAAATTGAAATGGAGTCAATTAGTGTTCAAGAATGCATTTTGATGGAGAAAATGGGAATGGGCTAAATATAAGAATCACAAATACTCGTAATAAAATATTCTTTACGTAAATTTAAATTTTTTTCTATTTTTTAACTATATATTCTCCAAAAATTTATTATTCAAAAATTCATTCTATACAAAAAATGTCTCGGGTCATCACTTTCAAATCAAATTTCAAATTTGTCATTCGGCTATATTTTGATCATATTTAGCTCCTGTTTAGTAGGGATTAAAATTAAATTTTTAATAGAATTTGATAAATATTGATCAAATATGTTGTTAAAAAATTATGGGCCCCGTAAAATATTTAATTAAAATTAATTTTGACATTGATATATATTAAAAACTGAATTTTAATTTCTACAAACAGATGAGTCAATTTCTAAACTTAAATAAGATTACTTAACATCCTCTCTAGATTGTTAAACCTTAACATAACATGACTATCGTTATGTCAATGTCGTAAAATCACGAAGATCTGATTCTTGAGGGAAAGTACCCAAAAAATTGTCAAATTTTAATTAAAATTTTGTTTTCCGCTAAGATGAAATAGGAGGCTACTTGAAACCAACACGTTGATGATTGTTAGTCCATGTCAAGATTTAATGATTGCTCCATTAAATTTGACATAATCGATGTGATCAATTATATTGAATTATTTAGAATTAAATGGGCCATTGTTCGCAGTTGCGCCCAAAATAGCTAAATTCTATTTCTTGCCTAACTTAACCATCCAATTTTGGTTGGCGAATATCTTAATTAATCACCATTCTAAGGGGGTGTATTCAATTGGGATTTTTAAAAACTTTTGGAGACTTTTTTAAGTGGGTGACTTTTGTGGACTTTGTGAAATTTTAAGTAATTTTTATGGATTTGGTAGGAATTAGTAAAAGTTTTTTCTGGATTTGTGGAGACTTTTACTAAAGACTTTTAAAAACTTTTGAGGAATTTTTTTTTTTTTAAAGAAATATGTTTTTCACAGTGTTAAATGTGAGATATCGAGGAATATTTATGAGAATTCATAACATTCACTTAGGCCCCGTTTGGTAGGGATTTTTTGTCCCAAAAAATTGATTTTTTGTCCCAAAAAATTGATTTTTTGACCGTTATTTTACTATTTAAGCCGTAATTTTTGACTTCTTCTCTCACATGTGGACCCCACTTTTCTTCTAACGGTCAAAAAATCAATTCTCAAAATTCCTACCAAACGGGCTTTTAAAAACGAATCTTTGAAATTAGAGGGAGAGATAGAGATCAACTAGTGAAAATTTACCATAACCTGATTTGAAGAAAACTCATAGCAAAGATTCAAAGAAATACCTAATTGGAAGAGATAAAGGAAAAACCTAGAGGGAAATAAGAATAGCATACTCTTTTTAGAAATCTCTCTATGGATGAGAGATTTTGGAAGAAAAATCCTATTTATATTTTCTATTAAAAAGTCTTTGAAACTCCAAGAAATTTTAAATTCCTTGAAAGTCCCTCTAAATTGAATACCCCAAAACTTGTAGAGACTTCTAAAAAGTTTCAATTGAATATCCCGTAACTTCTGTAGACTTTTTAAAAGTCTATAAAAGTCTCTATTGAATACACCCAAACTTTTAGAGAGTCTCTAAAAGTTTCAATTGAATACACCCAAACTTTTTAAATCTCTAAAAGTCTTTAAAAGTCTCGATTAAATACACCCCCCTAAGTTTTGAGACCGAGAGCGGGGGGGGGGGGGTTTGATTCTGAAGGTGCAAGTTAATCTTTTATTGTTTTAATTTTGTTGTACCATCAGTCTCAAATATATGTCTTTTTTGTTAAAAAGGTAACTTTTTTATTGAAATGAAAAGACAAATTTAACACTATTATTTTCAATAAAAGATTAATTCTACGACACGACTATTACAATCTAGTTTGGTTGAATGGTGGTGACAAATGAAGCTCGAAAACTATTGGGAGAGGGAAAAAAGGATGGAGATCAGATTGAGACGAGGGGATTTGGGCAGGGTAGGGTGTGGTGGGTTGTGTGGGGAGCGTTAAAGATTACGACGATCATTTTGTTTTAGTTTTGTTTCTATTTCTGTTTATTAGTCAACGTTGAATGTGCGTAATACGTCGTTATTATGAAATGATTTATAAGTGTTGTAAAAGTAATATTTGAATATGCGTTAATATTAATCAATTTAGAATTAATATCAGGAAATATATACTTAAATCATTTATTTAATTTTTAATTAATTAAAATTGGATATTAATTAGTATACATAAACGTGAATAATGAAATGCATAACACTGAAATTTATAAATGAAAATGAATATGAATGTTAATTAATTGAGAATTAATAATAAGAAAATCATACATTAATGAAAGTATACGAGTGAAATGAATCTGTCAAATGTACATGTGCATTGATGGTAACTTAATGGTTAAATAATTATTGAAATAATTGAATTATAGTTGGTTAAAATCGCCTAATAAGTAATTCTCACTTGATAATATTTAATTCCAATTAAGTAAAATTGAATGTTAGTTAGCTTACATAAATGTGAATAATAAAATACATTTTTGAATGTGAAATTCTAATAAACTTATAATTTGAATTAATAACACTGAAATACATAAATTAAAATATATATTAATTAAATGAATATGAAAATTAATTAATTGAAAATTAATAAAAGGGAACTCATGCATTAATGAAAGTACCCAAGTTAAATAAATCTGTCAAATGTACATGTATATTGATGGCAATTAAATGGTTAAATAAATTAGATACATATGGAAAAATAAAAAGTAAGGTATTATTAAAATAATTGAATTGTAGTAGGATTAAAATCGCCCGAAAAATGATTCTCACTTGATGTGATATTAATATATTATATATTTATTTTCATTGTATTATTTATTTTTTTCTGTTTCAAAAATAAGGCACGTGCACGCAAATTCTATTTTTAGAGAAATTTAGACAATCCATCGTTTAACATTAATGTTATAATTAAAATGAAAGATCGACCACTTAAATGCTCTTCGCTTGATAAATTCAGGAACTTGAGATTGACTATGGCATTTCATATCCGTTGCCACAGGTTCCCTTTCAGGGTTCTCTGATGGTTTAAACTTAAAGAAAGTTAATAAAAGAATAAATAAATTTTGAAAAGATCTACAAAATTTACATATATTTTTAATTCCTATGCGAATTTCACGTGTATTATGAGTATTATCCATTAATAACTTTCTCAAAGTGATTAAATTGTAGATACTATCATGGACTATGCTGTTAAGTTTAGGATGTGTTTTGAGCCCCATTTTCTGGAAAAAAAAAAAGTAATAATAAAATAAGATTTTTCAATAGTTAACCTTTAGAGAACTTGAGGTTAAAAAGAAAAGATTTTTTTTTAAATTTACGTGTAAAATTATTTTATTAAAAAAATGTGTATTTTAAAAAAAATGGGTCTCAAACATGGACTAAATATGAAGTGGCAAATTAGATTAATTTAAGGTGCATTTAATAGGATGATTGCTGGATTTTTGGTAAAAGAGTGATTTCCATAGAAGATTGATCTGAGAGTATTCTACGATGAGTTGGCTTGGCCCACACTTGAATGGGGAACAATGCCACCATTTATGGGCCTTTAACTAAGAGTTGGCCCCTCTCCATCATATAAATCTCAATATGTGTGCCATCGTCCCCGATTATGAGTTTTAATTGGTTGATGAGGTTGACATGTCAGGTCATCATTTCATCCAGGCTATATTATTGCTTAAACAAGAATTACTTTCTTCTGATTGGTAGAGGTGGAGATGCCAAATTCATTTGTGACATTTGTTTTAGCGTGATTATTCACATTAGTGGTGATGGCGTCCGCAGCAAGACACATTTTCATTTAGTAATGATAATGTTTTCCTTAAATTATATTATCGCAATACACTTTTTAACCTTCTGAAGTAGGTTTGAGACCAAACCAATTTTGAGGTCAGTTACCAACAATTGTTCCCCAAATCTACACTTATTATTGTAAAGTCCAGTTCTTCGTGTGTCAATTTTAGAGGTGAGATGTTTCAGCTTTAGGAAGTTGATCAGTCGTATCTCGATGCACAAATAAGGTGGGATACATGTCATGTGGACGTTCATGAAAATGGTGAAATCATGATACACGGAGGTTCATGACTGTAATAGGTTTATGACACATGGCAGCAGATCAATAGGTTAGCCTTTTGAATTTCAAAAGGAAACTTATTAGGAAAGTTATTGCTTGCTTCCGTTGATCTTTCTCGTCCGCTTAATGATTGACGATGGAGAATGAGCATATCCATCTTCCTCCTCTATAAAAATGCTTTTGTCCCTCATTTTCTTTACTTCTTCATTTATCTTCGAATTTCCTCAAACATTTCTCTCTATTTTTCGAATTTCTTCAATCCGGTCATGCTAGTCTACTCGAAGTAGTCTATAGCGAGGTTCTTTCACGCAATACTTTCTTCCCTTTTCTAAACCTCAGTTCCACCTTCATCTTTTCATTTTTTTTCTAGAAAAAAAAAATAAGTTCAGATGAGTTTAGAGTTCATTCTTGGGGATGTAAGTTCTTTCCTTGAAGTATCAACCAGTTTTTGACTTGTAGCAACTGATAATAAAAAAGTTTAATAAATTTAATCTTGACATGTTTTGTTAATTTGAGATATTGAAGGACTAATTTAAAAATAAATCTTGTGTCAAAAATTTTAGCTTTCAGTCAAATAATTAAGTCTTTTAGCGAGAAATTTCATATCGATATTGGGCTTGATTCGAAGCTCATATTAAATAGAGAATTTTATACTCAAGAAAAACTTATTTCGGATAAGCTAGGCTTAGGTTATTGTGGTGCAAAGGAAGTTGTATTTTAATTATAGATAATTAAGCAATTAACATTTTGGCCACGTGAATCAATAGATAATTGGACCTTGACTTTTGACTTTGAATGGAATATAAGTTGGATTAGTTTTATCAATAATCCATTGTATTACTTAGAGTCCAAATAACCATAAAAGATCATTTTCAGCTAGGATTCCGTATAGGTACACTAGTTTGAAAAAAGAAAAAAGAGAGAAAAAGAAAAGAAAAGGTATAACCGATACATCTCCTTATGTTGTTACTTGGAAATAAAAGTCTACCATTTTAGACTCCTGTTTCTGGTAGGATTTTCAATGTACATTCGGATACAAAACCTTTTAGAAAATGTATATAGGCACACATGGCAGAACCCAAAAAAAAGAAAAAAGAAAAAAAAAGAGTGTTTTATGTTGGTGATTTGGAGAGGAGTTCTGTTCAACGTCGACACTATCTTATCACTTTGAATTAAGGTAGGATTCCTACGCGAAGTTCTTGTTACATGAATTTAATTCTCAATTTAGCATGTTGTTCATTATATTTGCATGAAGTATATAAAAGTGCCTTCAGAGTTCTCTTTTAAATTTTGATGATGAAAGGTTATGTGTTTAAACTGATGGTTGTAGAGTCTCATCAAATCCTTAAGTATATTCGTTAGACTGATGGTCTCAGAGGCTCATTAGATCCTTGAGTAGATCGTTTGATCATAGATTTACTTATTTATAATGACAATATGTAAGAATGCGTGATTAAATATATGATTATTATGTTCATGTAGCACGTGAAGTCTATTGGATATTTTTTTGAGATGCTCACTTCTATTTAACCCTTTTCAGAGTAATCGGAGATCCAAAGGTGGTTTAGCATGAATGACGTGCTATTTTTAGAAAAATTTATCTCTTATGTTTTTAGATTGTCACTTTTATATCTAATAAACATTGGGTGTCTCTGAGATAGTAGCTTGAATTCATGTTTTGAGACGGAAATGTTTTTAATGTTCGTTTGTGTGTTTCTTTTGGAGATTTTTTAGAAATTGCCCATTATTTTAAATTTTGTTTTGGTCGATAAATTTGAAATATTTTAAATTTGTAGTTCTTGAAAGCTTGAAGAGTAAATTGATGATAAAATTGTTTCATAGTTGATATAATAATTTTTTTGTGATGGTTTATTCAGTTCAATTGAATAACAACACTGGGATCTAATTAATTCCAGATTCTCTCCTAAGTTTAAAAATTTACCTAGATCTAAATACTTGAAATTTTGTGGCGATTCCAATTTCAGATGATATTCATATGAGTTATCTACCTCTTAGATTTTGAATCACGAACTTTGAATGTGTAAAACTCAAGTAATGAACGTTTTCCCGAGAGCTGTTAGAGAATACCCGAAAACAAATAGATTTAGATTTGAAAATAATTTTGACCAATTTATTGATTGAGTTTGTATGCAAAATTTTAACCTAAAGTTCTCCCAGGTGTGAGGTGTCTATAATTTAAATTTTGTACATTTTGGATTTTATTTAATTGCCGAACGAGATTTATTTCAAAAGTTGTACAAGCTAAAAATCTAAACTTTCCAAAAGAAGATTTCTTAAATTTTGTAACAAGTTCGCTGAAGTCTTAATGCTTTTCGCATTTTATGAACTATTTAGGTAGAGTTTTATAAATTTAAGGTCCTTGTAACGTCACAAGTTCTCAGAGCTCAAGGCGTCACAGCTTGGTATCAGAGCGTGATTTACGTTTCTGTAGACTTGCGAAACATAAACTTGATTTCCAAAACTTTAGGAATTGTATGTCATATAAAATTTTGTTGGCATCATGCCTGCCATTGCCGCAAATCAATGATTCTGAGGTAAAGGAAGTTTTAAGAGTTTTAAAAAATTTATGCAATGTTATGATATTCGAAATGTTTATATGTGATTTTATATATTTAAATCCCCCAGAATTTATGTTTAAGGAAGTCAAGTTTGAGAATATGATAGAAATATTTATGAGTTTTTAGAACATAAATAAATTATAAATGTTCATTTTAGTCCTCGAAAAAGATATTAGAAACCCACCGATTTGGATTTTATAATTGATTTGGCACAGATGGCACGGACTAAGAGAACATGTAGGAAGATGTGCTCAATGATGCCTCGTCGATATGAGATTGTGAGGTAGTATGAGAAGTATCAGTGGAATCTAGCGCATGATAAAGGTTAGCACATTAGGGAGATGTTGGTAAGGTGGAGAGAGGTGAGGCAACTAGGACATATGGTCACTGGTCGTCGGGCCACCGGCCTCCTTATTGATACATTGCCAGAAGAATGGCTAGAGATGGCAAAATCAATTTACAATTATTTGTGGAAAGTTGCTATACCGACTTTGCCTCGGGATATTGACTATGAGGCTTTTTGCACAGAACCGATGGCATAGTGGGAGCAAGCCTGAGATGATGCACTTGCATATTTTAGACAATAAGTCGCAGCCTTCCAAGAAATCTAAGTTTCAGGAGGCTGGATTCATGATGATGATGTTAAAAAGGATTAATGCGGGGAATTTTTAGTAGATTTTATTAAGCTTAGATCATGCCATGTTGAGTAAGATTTCCTTGTGCGTTTTAGTGATAGTACCAGACGTTCTTTCATTGATTGTATTTCCTATAAAAGACTTAGTTAATAATAAAATTGGTTATTTCCTAATTATAGTTTCTCATTTTACTGTGCAATGTGTGATTTTGTGATTTTCCTAAAGATTACAGATTATTCCATTTTTGTATGAAGGAAATGGCACCAATATCACACAAAAGAGCAATCAGAGAATTGCAATAAATAGTAGAAGAAGTGAGACGGGTCTTAATGGCACAAGCTGCTCTAGTAGCACCAGTGGCTCCGATCGAACAAGATGCACCAGCAATACCACCCATCGCAACACAAACTGCCCCTATACCACCCCTTGCTCCAGCATCAACCATTGCTCTAACTGTACTAATCATTGAGCAGTTTCGTCGATATTGCCCTCCTAGTTTCGATGATGGTGATGACCTTTTGGTAGTAAAGAAATAGCTTCGCACAATTGAGAAGATCTTTCGGCACATATCTTGTCCAGAAAATCATAAAGCGTTGTGTGCATAATTCATGCTGGTCGGAAGAGCCGGCCATTGGTGGGAATCCACATCATGTACACGGACAGAGGAAGAACAACGTAATATGACATAGACCTAATTCAGGACGGAGTTGAATGAGAAATATTTTTCGCAAGCCCTTCGCAGCCATAAGGAGATAGAGTTTTTACAACTAACACAGGGAGATAAAGGCAACACTGAATATGAGAGAAAGTCTGCGGTATTATCCTGTTATGCCCCACATTTTATAAGTACGAAGCTCATGAAAGCAAAACACTTTGAGAAGGGACTGCGCCTTGAGATTAGGCAGATAGTGAGTTTGCATGAACTCACAACTTATCGAGAAGTTATAAAGAAGGCCCAAACTGTATCATTCTCGAGTTTTAAACTTCAAAGTCAGGGACTACAAAATGATACTGGAAAAAAGAAGTGGCACGATCAGGGTAAAGATAAGAGCTCCAGACAGTTCAAAAAGCAAAATAACAAGCCTACAAGTCGACAATTAGACAATCATTTTTCCTTCGTGCCCTAAGTGTAAGAAATCCCATAGGAGTGAATGTTTATTGGGCAAGAATGTCTGTTACAAGTGCGGCCAGATAGGACACTATACTTTAGAATTTCGGGCATCACCAGTTAAGGCTGCTAAACAGGTGAAGAAAGGGAATATGAAAATTTTTTCCATGACACATGATAAGGCTTTCCAGGATCCAAATGTAATTATAGGTATTTTTATTTGTTTACGGTATTCTTGTTTATGTTTTAATTGATTCCGACACGATGCATTTGTTTATATCTGCAACATGCCTAGCCAATATCAATGTTTCATGTGAGAAAACTAGTAGTACACTAGAGGTTAATATGCTATCAGGAGGAGTCATTAATACAAATAAGATTGCTAAGACAGTATAAATAGATTTTGATGGGTCAATCATTGAGGCAGATTTCATGTCATAGAACTAAAGATTTTGATATTATATTGAGTACGGATTGTTTAGTTAGCAATAGAGCTACAATTGTATGTTTTGAGAAGGAGGTGATCTTCAAAAGACCTGGAGAGGAAGAGTTTAGATTTTATGAATCGAAGATTAAGGCACTCCTTCGTCTTATCTCGGCTATGCAAGCGAAAAAGCTATTGAGGAAGAAAACATGTCGAGGATATCTTGTTAGTCTTACTAACACACCATCAGAAGAGTTAACATTGGATAAAGTGCCTATTGTGCAAGAATACGGTAACATATTTCCTAATGACCTATAGGGTGTCCCAATTGATAGACAAGTGAAGTTTACAATAGACTCGATACCCAGGCAACACCAGTGTCTAAGGCTCTATACCGTATCGCACCAAAAGAATTACAGGAATTAAAAATGCAGTTTGAGGAACTTCTAAATAAAGGTTTTATCAGATCAAGCGCGTCTCCATGGGGAGCTCCGGTACATTTTGTGAAAAAGAAAGATGGAACCATGAGAATGTGTATTGACTATCAAGAGTTGAACAAGCTGACTATCAAGAATAAGTATCCTCTTCTAAGAATTGAAGATTTTTTTAATCAATTTAATGGTGCAACCTTATTCTCAAAGATTGATTTGAGGTTAGGCTATCATCTACTAAATATCAAACCGAGTAACATACCTAAAACAACATTTAGAACTCGCTATGGACATTACAAGTTTACAGTTATTCCATTTAGACTTACTAATGCCCCTGCAGTATTTATAGATCTGATGAATAGAGTATTTCATCAGTACCTGGACGAATTCGTTACTATGTTTATTGATGACGTACTAGTGTATTTAAGAGATTCTCAATAGCATGAAAACCACTTGAGGACCATTTTAAGAATTTTACATAAGGAAAAATTGTATGCCGAATTCAAGAAGTATGAATTTTGACTAGATCGAATAGGACTTTTGGGGCATATTGTGACAGCCATTGGTATAGAAGTAGAGTAAGGTTGAAGCTGTTACTAACTTGCAAAGACCTGCGAGTGTTGGAGATGTAAGGAGCTTCCTAGGTTTGGCTGGATACTATCGAATATAAGGCTTCTCTAAGATATCGGTCCCTTGACACAACTAACTCGAAAGGGTGTGAAGTTTGTATGGACTGAAATGTATAAACAGAGCTTCCAAATATTGAAAGATAAATTAGTATCCGCTCTAGTATTAGCAATTCCGGAGGAATCAGAGAGATTTGTTATCTATAGTGATATGTCCAAACTAGGTTTGGGTTGTGTTTTGATGCAATGTGGAAGGGTGATAGCCTATGCATCAAGATAATTAAAGCAGTACAAGAAAAATTATCCGACTCATGATTTAGAACTTGCAGCGGTAGTTCACGCTCTCAAGACTTTGCGACATTACTTGTATGGAAGCAAGTGTGAAATTTACAGTGACCATAAGAACCTCAAGTACTTCTTTACCAAGAAAAATTAAATATGAGATAACGACGATGGTTAGAGTTAATAAAGGATTATGATTGTACCATTCATTACCATCTAGGTAAAGCTAATGTAGTAGTAGGTGTTTTGAGTAGGAAAAATTTGGGGCACTTATCAGCACTATGTACGTGGCAAAATCAGTTAGTTAAGGACTTTAAAAATCTGAGAATAGAAGTGCTAACACTACCAGTTCGAGCATTAGGCAAGTTGACAAGTTTGGTTCTAAAATCAACCCTCAGGGACAAGATTATAGCAGTTCAAAAAGATGACCCTTTCTTGGAAAAGATAAGGGCCGATGTTGGAACCGAGAAAAGGAAGGGATTTGAGATAAGCAGTGGTAAGGTACTTATGTTTAAAGGTTGACTGTGTGTACCTAAGGATGAAGAAATAAGAAAGGAGATTATGACTGAGGCTCATTCCGCTCCTTACTTCGCACACCTAGGCTCCACAAAGATGTACTAGATTTGCATAATACCTTTTGGTGGAGGAATATGAAAAGAGAAATAGCTTTGTCCATGTCGAAGTGTATAGTTTGTCAGCAAGTGAAAGCAGAGCATCAGAGACCATCAGGGCTATTAAATCCAATGGAAATACCAAAATGGAAGTGGGAGAATATCTCGGTGGATTTTGTAGTAGTTCTTCCTAGGTCGACGAAAGGTCATGATGCCATTTGGGTCATAGTAGATCGACTTACAAAATCTGCCCATTTTCTACCGGTTCGTATGACTTTCAAGCTGGAACAATTTACACAATTATATGTCAGAAAAATCATTCGACTTCATGGGGTACCAACATCCATTGTATCAGACAGAGACCCCAGATTCACTTCAAAATTTTGGTAGAGTCTTCAGACAGCTATGAGAACTAAGCTATCTTTCAGTACAACATATCATCCTCAGATCGATGATAGTCAAAACGAACTATCCAAGTATTTTAAGATATATTAAGGGCATGTATACTAGATTTGGGTGATAAATGAGAGAACCATTTATTGTTGGTGGAGTTTGCATACAATACCAGTTTCAAGCTACTATCAACATGGCACCATACGAGGCATTGTATGGTCAAAGATGTTGTTCACCAATATGTTGCGATGAGGTTGGTGAGAAGAGAATCCTAGGTCCAGAAATTATTAAGAAGACTGTGGAGGCTATAGACAAAATCAGGATGAGGATTAAGATAGCTCAAGATCGCTAAAAGAGTTACGCAGATAAGAGAAGAGAAGAACTAAAATTTGAGGTGTAAGAAAAAGTATTTCTCAAGGTCGACCCGACAAAAGGGGTACTACGATTTGGAAAGAAAGGAAAGCACAAACAAAGATTTATTGGCCCATTCGAGATCCTCGAGAAGGTTGGAAATGTAGCATATCGTTTGGCACTGCCACCTGAGCTATTGGTAATGCATGATGTATTTCATATTTCTATGTTGAGAAAGTACATCCACGATCCAAGTCAAGTGGTTAAACTCAATCGTTGGACGTGCAGAGTGATATGACTTACGAAGAAGCACCTGTAATGGTTTTAGAGAGGAAGGTACATATTTTGAGAAATCGAGAAGTACAACTAGTTAAAGTCCAATGGAGTAGACATGAGAAAGATGAGGCTACATAGGAGAGAGAAGTAGATGTTTTAGCCAAGTACCGGACCTTCTTAATCGAGTAAATTAAATTTCGAGGATGAAATTATTTTAAGAGGAGAGGATTGTAGCAATCGAAAATAAAAAAGTTTCATAATTTTCATCTTGATATTTTTTGTTAATTTGAGATACTGAGGGACTAATTTAGAAATAAATCTTGTGTAAAAATTTTTAGCTTTCGGTCAAATAATCAAGTATTCTTCTAGCGAGAAATTTCATATCAATATTGGACTTATTTCAAAACTCATATTAAATGGTGAATTTTGTACTCGAGAAAAACTTATTTCGGATAAGCTAGGCCTAGGTTATTGGAGTTCAAAGGAAGTTATATTTTAATTATTGATAATTGAGCAATTAACATTTTGGCCACGTGAATCAATAGATAATTGGATCTTGACTTTTGAATTTGAACGAAATATAAGTTGGATTAGTTTTATCAATTATCCATTGTATTACTTAGAGTCCAAATAACCATAAAAGACCATTTTCAGCTAGGATTTCGTGTGGTTATGCCAGTTTGAAAAAAAAAAAAAAAGGAAAAGAAAAGGTATAACCGATACATATCCTTTTGTTGTTACTTGATAATAAAAGTCTACCATTTTAGACTCCTGTTTTTGGTAGGGTTTTCAATGTACATTAGGATACAAAACCTTTTAGAAATACATATAGGCACACAGGGTAGAACCAAGGGAAAAGAAACAAAGAACAAAAAATAGTTTTACGTTGGTGATTTGGAGAGGAGTTCCACACGACGTCGACACCATCTTATCACTTGGAACTAAGGTAGGATCCCTACACGAAGTTGTCGTTACATGAATTTAATTCTCAATTTAGCATGTTATTCATTAAATTTGCATGAAGTATATAAAGTGCCTTTAGAGTTCTCTTTTAAATTTTGATGATGAAAGGTTATATATGTTTAAACTGAAGGTCATTGAGGCTCAGGACCTTAAGTATATTCGTTAGATTGATGGTCACAAAGGCTCATCAGATAGTTGAATAGATCGTTTGATCACAAATATACTTATTTATGATGACAACATGTAAGAATGCATGATTAAATATATGATTATTTTCTTCATGTAGTACGTGTAGCATATTGGGTATTTCTTTGAGATACTCACTTCTATTTAACCCTTTTCAGAGTAATCGAAGATCCGACGGTGGTTTGGCATGAATGGCATGTGCTATTTTTAGAGAAATTTATCTTTTATGTTTTTAGATTGTTACTTTTGTATTTAATAAACATTGTGTGACCCTAAGACAGTAGCTTGAATTTATGTTTTGAGACGAAAAGGTTTTTAATGTTCATTTGTATGTTTCTTTTGGAGATTTTTCAGAAATTTGCCACTAATTTAAATTTTGTTTTGGTAGATAAATTTGAAATATTTTAAATTTGTAGTTCTTCAAAGCTTGAAGACTAAATTGATGATAAAATTGTTTCATAGTTGATATAATATTTTTCTATGATGATTTATTCAGTTCAATTGAATTACAACACTGGGACTAATTAATTTCAGACTCTGTCCTAAGTTAAAAATTCACCCAGATCTAAATACTTGAAATTTTGTGGTGGTTTCAGTTGCAGACGATATCCATATGAGTTATCTAACTCTTGGATTTTGAATCACGAACTTTGGATGTGTAAACTCAAGTTATGAACATTTTCCCGAGAGCTGCCAGAAAATATCCGAGAACAAATAGATTTGGATTTGAAAATAATTTTGACCAATCTATCGATTGAGAATTTATACACAAAATTTCAACCTGAAATTCTCCTAGGTATAAAGTGTCTACAGTTTAAATTTTGTACATTTTGGATTTCATTTACTTGTCGAACGAGATTTATTTCTAAAAGTCGTACAAGCCAAAAATCTAAACTTTCAAAAAGAAATTTCTTAAATTTTGTAACACGTTCTCTGAAATCTTAATGCTTTTTGTACAACTTGATTTCCGCATTTTATGAACTATTTAGGTAGAGTTTTATAAATTTAAGGTCCTTGTAATGTCACGAGTTCCTAGAGCTCCGGGCATTACATGACTTCATGAAATTTCAACTCCTTTTTATTCCCTAGATTGTCGGTCACCCCGACAATACCCCCTTTCCCCCTATTTGGGAAAACTACAATCCCAACTAGGTTGGTAGACTTAAGAATGAAAAGATGAGGAAAACCAGTGAAAGAAGAGAAGTTAGACCTTCTGATGGGAAACATGGGAATCCTTGAAAATAAGGCCCACCTGTTAGTTTGATGCCTTTCTTCGAGTAGTATTCGGTAAAATCATGTTATGAATTAACGTTCGTTTATTTGTGTGTGACAATTTGAAGTGATTATCTAAGGTTCCATGATCATGTAGGATGTTACAAATTGTATACTTGATGATTTGGGTATAGTAAGACACAATTCGTGATGTGATCAAAATTATATCTTTCACAATCAATACATAAAGTTGGGCGCTTTATGTTGATAAGATTGCATTGTTCTCATTAAGATTTGTCTAAATTTTGGAATAAGAACAATGATATGTTTTGATGCACATTGAATAGGACAACGTAAATTATTCATTTGTGATCCTCGAAATGAGACTCTACTTGATTATCAAATAAGTCATCTAAATTCTAAGCGAGTAATGTACCTTTGACTAGTTCAAGTTCTTTGAGGTACCAATAAGTGAAGTCTTAAATAAAATATTGATCTTGGTGCTTTGGGAATCGGCCGAAATAATTAGAGATCAAATACTTGTGATAGTGGAATCTATTAATTATTGAGATAAGACGATCTTCACTCTAAGGTATTTTCCCTAGACAAATTGAATCTGAGCCCAGTAGTCCGATGATGATGAGATCGTTGGACATTTTATTGTGGTTTGATCACTACGAATTTGCCGTATGAAAATGGAACTTAAAGGATAATACATGTTGAAGGGCAAAATGGTCATTTTGCCAATTTCAACATATTGACCGTCAAATGGAAGTTAACTTGTGGAATAATAATCAGAGAATATTGTTATTGAATCATAATTTGCTTCTATAACTATCATTCAATTCGAGAGTGCAATCTCGATTTTTTTGTAGAATAGGCCGGAATTAATAGATGTATCTCAATTGGTAAAGAGTTGACCAATTAAAAAATCTATTGGAGGTTGAATCATGTGAGTCCGGTTAGGTCTCTCTTTTGGCTCCAATAAAGATGTGTGTCTTAATTCGTCTACTATAATAAAGTGCAAGAAAATCTGTGCGATTTCCCAACCCTAATTGGTTGTTATAAAATAAACCCCGTATGGGCACATTTTCATATGAATTTACGGTTATCAACTTTTCATTTCCTAAAAAGAGGGATACACCTAAAAAGAGAACAAAGGAGAAGATTTAAGGGATGAAGCATTTGACTAGGTCATTAAAAGCTCCTTCAAGGTTATCATCTTCCCTTTTATGCGCGAGGATTTAAAACATCTAATGATCTTAAGGTTATCTAAAATCCTTATTCATATAGGTTTAATCTTCAAAGGAAAATTAATTTTCTATTGTGATGATTAAATCTAATAACCAATAAATGGTATCAGAGCCTACGCTATTAAGAACCTTGAGTAGGATTAAGTACATTAAATCCTAGTATGAAATGCATTTTAGTGTGGATAGTGTTAGGTTATTTGATTTGACTTGTTTGTTGCTTTAAATGTTTAAAATAGTTGTTAATATCATCACTTTTTGTCCCTGGAATTTTATTTTGCTTTCCAATTGTAATTCATTTGTTGTTATTTTCTTTAGAAAAATTATAAGCCAAAGGTACTAGGTTTCTTGTATATTTTTTCTTCATTTTTACACTTATTGAGAAGAAGAGATGGGTTTTGTTGTTGATTTTTGGTTGGAGAAATTGAAGGAGAAAGAGTTCAACAAAATGCAAAACCAAAAACACTTCAGGTGGTCAGCGGCCAAATGCAATAGCTACTGCTGGCCACTACAGCTGTGTTGGTTGCCGATCACGGCAGCCATCGCTGCTGCTAGCGATGCAACATGGCTCCTGTGGTGGCCACCCAGGGATGGCGGTAATGACGACCTCTTTTGGGGTTGCCGGTGATAGCACCACGTCAAAAAAGTGCATGAAGATGGATATGTTGTGTTTGTTTGCTAGTATTTAGAAATTAGGTTGATTTTAAGTTTTTGGGCTTTCCTTTGAAACTTGGCCCAATCTTGTTGGATGAAGGCTTTTTTTATTTTAAGGATTAAGACTGAAATTAAATTGACCTAATTTTGGACATTGTATGGGATGTACTATAAGGAGATTGAAGAATTGAGCCGGAATGTGGCCTAATGTAATACTTTTATCTATGTTGTAATTTAAATTCTTAGGATGAGCAATAAGTGATTATAATTCATTTAATTATTGCTTTTATCGTTTTGTGGATGATGAATGAATGTTTAATTATTATCATATGTCATGTAAATTAAATGAAACACCACCCGGTGCACTACAATCATATGCATTCGTATTAAACATTTTTCATCACACTAAATTAATTAGAGGTGATTGAAAAATAATTTATTTAATAATTTATTGCCATTATAATTGTTTATATTTGGCGGATCAATTATTAAGTGAAAAACCAATGGTTCAAAATAACAAATGAGAGAGGATTTATAGGCATGTATAAACATACGGCCTTCTCTGTCATCAATTTTTTTCTATTAAAATATGAATGTTTAGTATCGAATTACTTCGGTTTCCCTATAAGAAGACTACGTTATTTTAGATTAATTGAAATTGGATCCCATAATAGAATGTTTTTAAAATGAAATAATGGGATGATTATCCTATAGATGATATCTTATATATATCAGATATTTTAAAAATTATTGATGAAAAAGAATCCAATTGACTCAAGCAAAAATACTTTGTAATCAAGCGAAAATACCAAAGCTGAATTCTTGCAAACAGGAATGCATATATTCATGCTCAGTACCCCCAACTAAAACCTAACATTGTCCTCAATGTGTAACAAAGAAAAGAAGACAAAAATGATAAGAAGAAACTTCCGTGTTCATTAGTTGAGATGGATCAAGCTTCATCTCTCTTGGCATCCTCAGTAATGCATTCAAGTATTGGTGCAAGAATGTGGAGAATTACATCTTTGACACACCAAAAAAAATAAAATAAAATAAAATAAATATTGAAATCAAAACTCACACAAAGTAATAGAGGAAAAGAAGAATATAAAAAATTAAACAAAGATTTAGAATGCTTGGGTTGTCTCCCAAGAAGCGTTTAGTTATGGTCAGTAGCTTGACTGTTGCTCTTCTTGTAGACTAGATCAAGAAGAATGATGGTCTTTTTACGGTCAAATTCACCACTTAAATAAGGCTTCAAACGTTATCTATTCACTTTAAACGTCCCATTCTCATCATGAGTGATTTTCACTGCTCCATGGGGAAAAACTTAACAATTGTGAATGGGCCTTACCATCAAGATTTGAGCTTTCCTGGAAAGAGGCGAAGCCTTGATTTGTAAAGTAAAACTTGTTTTCCAGGTAGAAACTCCTTCTTTGAGATGTGCTTATTATGCCAAGCCTTGGTCCATTCCTTGTAAATCCTTACGTTCTCATAAGCTTCATTATGACACTTGTCCATCTCATTAATTTGAAAACAATGCTTTTTACCAGCTGCTTGAAGATCCATGTTTATTTGCTTCATCGCCCAATAAGCTTTGTGCTCAAGCTCTATAGGAAGGTGGTATGCTTTTCCATAGACTAACCGATAAAGAAACATTCTGATGTGATCTAGGGGGGTCGAAAATTTTCCATAACTTGGCGAATGTTGATGAGGGGTCGAGGCCAAGGTTGGAACGTAATTGGAGGTCAATTGGAGTTGTTAATATTGGTTGGAAGAATTTGGCTGCAAGCAAGGAAAAATCGAGCCAAGAAGAGAGTTCGGATGAGCTAATAAATTGGTCACATATATATTCGATCAACGGGGGTCCAAAACCATGAAGTTCACAAGTCAAGGAGTAAGTTTGATGAGGAACCGAGTGCCAAATCAATTGGGAACAACTTGTTAATTTTAGTTGAAAGTACAGCAAAAAATCGAGAACTATGCGACCGCATAGCTCTCCAAGCCTCGCGGTCGCACCAACAGCAACAGGGGAGTTAATGGCCGAAATCACTAACACCATGCGACCACAACAACTTCCACAATGTGGTTGCATAGAGATGTCCGAGGCAGAATTCGGATTTTGTGCACAGTTACCAAGTTTAATTGCGATTCTTACCAAGTTCCAATCTTGCACGTTTCCTTGGACATCTTTTAGTATTTTATTCCTTTTAAAAGAGGATTTTAAAATTTATTTCCTTTTTAATTATTTCTAGGATTTTAGTATAAGTAGGATTTTTATTTCATTGAAACAATTACCAAGACTTTTACCATGAAGTATTGAATGAAAAATTCTCTTTGAAGCTTTTGCTTCAAAATACCGAACTTATCAAGATTTAGTATCTTGTGGCGTTCAAACCAATCATCGGGTTAGATTCTTTGGGTTGTGTAATCAAAAGGTTCTTCACATCGCCGTTATCGTTGGGTTGTTTGATTCATTAATTCTTTGGGTTAAATCTGCGAATTCGGAGGAGATTTCAAGATTGTGTGATTAAGAGGTCGTTCGTTTCATATACGTTCGGTTGCTTAGTTCATTTTTGCAGGTCGATTCTTAAACCTTGATCATTATTTGGGCGTTCTTGGGATCCGGTGTCAATTCATGTGGGTTCGATAGCAACCTTGCTAACCAGGTTCGCATCATTTGGTATCAGAGTTAAGGTATCAAGATTAAGGTTATATCCAGTTTTTATTTTATTTTATTGAGTCTTTGTTATGTTATTCTTGAGTTCTTGGTGTTCTTGTAATCTTTCAATTTTTTTAGTCTTTGATCCGTTTAGATCCTATTAAAATTTCAAAAGTTGTCTTTGGGCTGATTTGGTATCCAAAACAACTTCTATTTGTTTTGCCCAGTTTGTTATCAAATTTCCTATCTAGTGAGTCAAAAAAAAAAAAAGTTGCAAAAAAAAGAAGTCAAAAAAAAAGTAAAAAAAAAAGAGTCAGAAAAAAGAGTAAAAAAAAATGTCAAAAAATTTGGTTCGTAGATTTGAGAAGGTGCTTGAGAATATGGGGGAATAAGATGGATAGGATTGATGCAAAATTGAAAAAAATTCATAGAGATCAACGTGTTGAGGGGTTCAATGTGAGGAGACGGGAGCCTAGGATGAGAAATTGTGATGCATATGGATATGGTGCTGACATTGATGAGGTATGGGGATTGAGGAATCAATGTGATAGGTTTGAAAGAAGGGAAAAGAAAACAATTAGTGTGAAGCATGTGCATAGTACATCAAGTGACTTAGCAAGTCGGAATTTTAAATTAGAAGTACCAGGGCTTCATGATAAGGTTAATTCTCAAATTAATCACTTGGAGGGGCAAGAGAGTAAAGGAGAAATGAGTGAGGTGGTTGATTGTGAGAAAAAAGGCGGAGAGTCAAGAGAAGATAAAAAGGAAGTCGAGAGTGAAAATGGCGAAGTGACTAAAATCGAAGAGGAGTTACAAGTGGAAAATAGAGTAGGGTTTTCTGAAATAAAAAAGGAGTTGGAAGTGAGCTTGCATGAAGAGGAGGTTAAAATTGAGGGGGCGTTGGAGAAAACTAACATTTCCTTCCCTGTTTTAAATAATTCTATTTTGCAGGTTACCGAAGATTTAATTCCAGAAAATAATCCTATTGGAATACCACCCAACTCGGGATTTGAGCCTCAGTTTGGACATCAACTTGTGGATAAAATTAGACAACAATGCCTTGCTTTGGAAATATCATATATACCGGAGATTGAATTTGTGATTCCCGAAGAGACAACGGAGTTTCAAATGCAATGGACGGAATTTGTTTGCAAGGAGTTCATATGCCTTGGATTGAGATACAAAGATGACATGTGGGAAAAAATGCATCCATTGGAAGTGACATTGCTACAATTGTCTAGGCTGAGTGAAGCAAGGAAAATGCATGGAGATTTATCAAATAAAATCATTCTTGGAACATCACCAACTCGCAAAAGAAAACCGTCAGGGCGTGCACATTTTGATCATTGTGAAGGCGGCTGGGTTTATATATACAAGAGATGGGTTTGAGTTCAAAGGCGGTCCAAATTTCATCCTCGAGACGGTGGACCATTTCATGTGCTTACATTGATTGGGAACAATGGCTATAATTTGGATGTTCCAGGTTTGGATTCGAGGTTGAGAGAGGAGATGATTTGATCCAAGGGGATCGTAAATTTTTCATAACTTGGCGAATGTTGACGAAGGGTCGAGGCCAAGGTTGGAACGTAATTGGAGGTCAATTGGAGTTGTTAAAACCGGTTGGAAGAATTTGGCTGCAAGCAAGGAAGAACCGAGCCAAGTCGAGACTTCGGAAGAGCTAATAAAATTGGTCACATATATATTCGATCAATGGCATCCAAAACCATGAAGTTCACAAGTTAAGGAGTAAGTTTGATGAAGGAACCGAGGGCCAAATCAATTGGGAACATCTTGTTAATTTCAGTCGAAAGTGCAGCCAAAAATCGAGAGCTATGCGGCTCTCCAAGCCTTGCGGTTGCAACAATTGCAGCAGGAGAGTTAATGGCCGAAATCAATAACACCATGCAACTGCAACAACTTCCACAATGTGGTCACATAGAGATGTCCAAGACAGAATATGGATTTTGTGCGCAGTTACCAAGTTTAATTACAATTCTTACCAAGTTCCAATCTTGCACATTTCTTGGGCATCTTTTAGTATTTTATTCCTTTTAAAATACGATTTTGAATTTTATTTCCTTTTTAATTATTTCTAGGATTTTAGTATAAGTTGGATTTATATTTCATTGTAACAATTACCAAGACTTTTACCATGAATTATTGAATGAAAAATTCTCTTCGAAGCTTTTGCTTCAAAATACCGAACATATCAAGATTTAATATCTTGTGGTGTTCAAACAAATCATCGGGTTAGATTCTTTGGGTTGTGTAATCAAAATGTCCTTCACATCATCGTTATCATTAGTTTGTTTGATTCATTAATTCTTTGGGTCAAATCCACAAATTCGGAGGAGATTTCAAGATCGTGTGATTAAGAGGTCGTTCATTTCATATACGTTCAGTTGCTAAGTTCATTTTTGCGGGTAGATTCCTAAACTTTGATCATTATTTGGACGTTCCTTGGATCCGGTGTCAATTCTTAGGAGGGGGGTTTGAAGCAACCTTGCTAACCAGGTTCGCATCATATTCTTAAAGGTGTTTTGTATGCTGTCAGATAAGCCCACAGTGCATTATCTAGCTTTTTGGCCCAATCTTTTCAAGAATTGTTAATTATTTGCTCTAGAATTTGCTTCACCTCCCCATTTGATATCTTCGCTTATCCATTTCTCTGAGGGTGATAAGCCAATGCTCTTCGATGTCTAACTCCATATTTTAATATTAGAGCTTCAAACTGCTTGTTAAAAAAGTGAGTCCCTTCATCGCTAATAATGGCCTTAGGAGTCCCAAATCTGGAAAAAAAATTCTTCCGGAGAAAATTCCGCACCACTTTTCCATCATTAGTAAGAGCTGCGATTGCCTTTACCCACTTATATACACAATCCACTGCTAGAAGAATGTATTTGTTGTAGTAAGATGAAGGAAAGGGTCCCATGAAGTTAATACCCCAAACGTCAAACAAATCCACCTCTAGAATATTCTACAAAGGCATTTCATTTCTTTTAGATATGTTCCTAGAGCTTTGGCATCTATCACAAGCGACAATAAAAGTATGAGAATCCTTGAACAATGTTGGCCAATAGAATCCGAATTGGAGAACTTTAGCTGCTGTCCGATGAAGTCCAAAATGCCCTCCACGTTCAAGTGTATGGAAACGCATCAAAATATCTGTCATCTTCTCTTCTGGAATACATCGCCTGATTATTTGGTCCACACAATGCTTGTAGAGTATCGGTTCTTCCCAATTGTAATGCTTTACTTCCGACAGAAATTTCTTCTTTTGTTGATAAGAAAAGTTGAGGGGGTGGGGATATTTTTCCTGCAAGAAAATTGACATAATCTGCTTACCACGGTAAATGATTGTTAGAAGAAATAGCTAAACGTTGCTCATTCGGGAATTTATCATCTATGGGTAGTTGTTGAGACTCAAGTTGCTCCTGTAACTCTAGCCGTGAGAGATGATCTGCCGCCATATTTTTGGTTCCATTCTTGTCTTTAATCTCAATGTCAAATTCTTGTAGCAAGAAAACCCAACGGATGAGTCTTGGCTTGGCTTCCTTCTTCATAATAAGTTATTTAATTGTGGAATGATCAATGTAGACTATCACTTTATTCCCAATGAGATATGGTCGAAACTTGTCAAAAGTGAAGACTATAGCAAGAGTTCCTTCTCAGTTGTGGCATAGTTGAGTTGGGCATCATTAAGGGTTCTGCTAGCATAATAAATGGTATGAAACTATTTGTCCTTTCACTGTCCCAATACCGTACCAACGGCATAGTCACTTGCATCGTACATCAATTCAAACGGTAGATCCCAATCCCGGGCTATAACGATCGAAGCCGACACAAGTTTCTCTTTTAGTAAGAAGAGCGCCTTATCACATTCTTCATCAAACACAAATGATGTTTCTTTCACAAGCAAGCTACAAAGGAGTTTGGAGATCTTGGAAAAGTCATTAATAAATCTTATATAAAATTCGGCATGTCCAAGAAAGCTCCTAACTCCTTTTATTGTTTTTGGTGGTGGAAGCTTCTCGATTGTCTCAATTTTTGCTCTATCTGCTTCAATCCCCTCTAATCTAATGACCCAAGACAATTCCCTCTTTTACAATGAAGTGACACTTTTCCTAATTAAGCAAAAGGTTAGTTTCTTCACATCTCTTCAAAACTAACGCCGAATTTCCAAGGCAATCATCAAAAGAAGATTCGAATACAGAAAAATCATCCATGAAAATTTCAATAATCTGCTTTACCATATCTGAAAAGATGGACATCATACACCTTTGGAAGGTGGCTAGCACATTGCAAAGTCCAAATGGCAATTGACGAAAGGCGAAAGTGCCATAAGGGCATGTGAAGGTGGCCTTCTCTTAGTCCTTCGGTGCTATGGCTATTTGATTATACCCCAAATATCCATCTAGGAAGCCATAGTACTCACGCCTGTCCAGCGTGTCCAACATTTGATCAATGAATACCAAAGGGAAGTGGTCCTTCCGAGTGGCTTTGTTCAATTTTCGATAATCCATGCAAATTCTCCACCCGGTAACTATTTTTGTAGGGATCAACTCATTGTTAGCATTTTTCACCTCTATCATTTCTCCCTTTTTTGGTACTAGTTGCATAAGATTGGTCTATGAGCTATCAAAAATTGGGTAAGTCACTTCGGTATCTAACCATTTTAAGACCTCTTTATGCACCACTTCCTTCATTGTCAGATTCAGTCTTCTTTGGTGTTCCATGATTGGCTTGCAATCTTCTTCCAGCAAAATTTGGTGCATACAAATAGATGGGCTAATTCTCTTGATATATGCAAGTGTCCATCCAATTGCTGCCTTATGTTCTCTAAGCACTCTCAACAACTTTTCCTCTTCTTCAATGGATAGCTTGGATGAAATAATTACCAAAAGAGTAAATGATTTACTAAGATACGCATATTGAAGATGTTTAGGTAAGGGCTTAAGCTCCAATGCAGGTGGTTTCTCAACAGATGGAAGGGGTATTGATGTTCCATGTCTCAAATCTTCAAAATATTTTCTACGGTTAGGACCAAAAAAATCTATCCAAAAAGCATATTTTAACACTTCTGGATCTTCCACCATAATCGGATTGGGGCTAACCAAACAAGCGTCCAACGATTTCTTTTGCTGGTTAAATACTTCAGTGACCAAGGGGTCGATTGCTTGGATGCTAAAACAACTCTCACTTGTATCCGAATACTTGATGGCATTAAAAACATTAAAGGTTACCTCCTCCTCTTGTACTCTCAATCACAATTCTCCTCTTTGGACATCAATTAGAACTCTGTTAGTAGCTAAGAATGGTCTGCCAAGAATGATAGGAATTTTCCTATCCTCCTCCATGTCTAGAATGAGAAAGTCGGTTGGAAGAATAAACATGTCTACCTTGACAAGCACATCCTCAATGATTTCTTCTAGGTGTTTTATTGAGTGATCCACTAATTGCAATGATATTGTAGTAGGTCTTGCCTCACCTAGTCCAAGTTTCCTAAAAATGGACAAAGGCATAAGATTAATACTTGCACCTAAGTCACATAAAGCTCTTTCAAACATAGAATTTTGAATTGAACAAGGGAGAGTAAAACTCATTGGATCCTTGAGCTTTGGAGTCACTTCTTTTGTAGAATTGCACTACACTCTTTAGTAAGGGCTATTGTCTCATATTCTTCCAATCTCCTCTTATTTGACAAGATGTCGTTCATAAATTTCACATAGCTTGGCATTTGTTCGAGAGCTTCTGCAAAAGGAATGTTAATATGCAATTTTTTACACACATCTAAAAATTTAGAAAATTGTTTATCAAGCTTATTCTTTTTTGAATTGTTGAGGGAATGGAACTCTTGGTGCTAGATGCTGTGGTGGGATTGGTTGATTGCTGGAAATCTGCTTGCTAAGCGTTGGTGTGTGGAGTTGCATTCTCTTGATCTTCTTTTTCAAACTTTTCACCAGTAATTGGAGTTTCTAACTCTTTTCCATTTCTCAAAGTGATCGCCTTGCACTGTTCCTTTGGATTCACTTCAGTCGTGTTAGGCAAATTTCTTTATTATCTCCCAGTTAGCATATTGACCAACTTGGACTTCTAAATTCCGTATCGAAGCTGCTTGATTATGAAAATTGGTCTTAGTCTCTATTATGAATCTGTTGATGTTAGTTGCTAATTGTCCCGTTGCTTCTTCAAGTGATGACTTCTCTTTCGGTAGATCACTAGATGACGAACCAGGTGGAGGTTTCAATATATTCTAATTATTCCATGAAAAATTGGGATGTTTTTTTCATCTGGGGTTGTATGTTGCACTATATGGATTGTTTTCCCGATTGTAATTTGCAGCGAAGTGTGCTCTGTCCGTTTGGGATTGAGCGAAGGGATTTTCCACTTGACATTCTTCACTCGGATGGTTTCCATGATAAAATCAGAAACTGGCGATGTCAAGTGAATGTCATTTCTTGTCAATTGGTTGGCCTTCAATTGTTGAGTAAGATTATGGACTTGAGCTATCAAGGTAGTGATGGCTTCAATCTCATGCACTCCTATTGCTTTCTTCAGTAAAATTCTCTCATTTGGCCATTGATTGTTATTCATCGCCATCTCCTCCAACAGATCATATGCATCATCTAGGGATTTATCCATAAACGCTCCTCCTGAAGTGGCATCTATTAGAGTTCTTGTAGAGGCAGCAAGTCCATTATAGAAGTTCTGAACTTACATCCACTTCGGCAATCCATGGTTAGGGCATTACCTAAGTAGGTCTTTATAATGCTCCGCAGCCTCGTAAAGTGATTCGCCCTCCATTTGAGAAAAATTTGAAATCTCATTGCGCATCTTTGCTGTCTTGGCTGGTGGAAAAAATTTAGCGAGAAACTTCTGACCTAAATCTTCCCAACTAATGAATGAATTTGCATGCAATGAATTTAGCCAGTTTTTTGCTTAGTCTTGAAGAAAGACAGGAAATAACCGAACGCGAATGGCATCATCAGTAACACCATTTTGCTTGAAGGTGTCACAAACTTTCAGAAAACTTGCTATATGGGCATTGGGGTCATCACTCGAAAATCCATGGAATTGAATTGATATTTAAATCATTTGTAGGATAGCTGGCTTAGTCTCAAAGTTGTTGGCTGCAATACTAGGTTCTAGATGACTGAATTGATTCCTGTGACCTGTGGTAGAGCAAAATCCCATAGAGCTCGTGTGCCACGTCTTGGATTCTTGTAGTCTGCCAAAGTGTTTGAATTTTTTCGAGCCTCTCCCTTCTTTTTCCTCAATCTTTTTGCTATTTTTTCAATTTTTGTATCATAAGGTAGCAGTTCCAAACTCTTTTTGCATCTCGTACACTAAGCAAAACCTGGAAATAAAGGAAAAAATAAATCAAATTAGATCAAATTTAACTAGCATTGATATTATCAATAATTTTATCTAATTCCCCGACAACAGGGCCAAAAACTTGTCGGTTGAAATTGCAAGTGCACGAGTCATAATAAGTAAGAAAGTGAATGAGTAAGAATACCGTCCCACGAGGAATGAAAAATTACAAATAAGTATCAAAATTTATTAAATGATGATCTATTTGACAATTCGAATGTAAATGAATTATTTAACTAGAATGGTTGAACTAACAAGAATTGAACAAGCAAGTTAAATTCAAGAAAAATAAGATTATAGAGTTTTTGATTCACCATAACTAATCATATGCAAATATCTAAATTGAATTAATTGGAAGTGTTCCATATTGTTGATAATCGAGTCTCTCTAATTGATTCATTAATCTTTCTCAAGTATTAACTCTCAACAGAAAATTTTCTACATCTCTGTGAAAATTCTAAACCTGTTAGCGTTCATTAAGAACAAAGATAAACCCATAAAGATCACACAAGCCCATAGATATCTCTATCCTATAGAATCCCTGTGGTATCTCAAACACAAGCTGAAAAAATTATTACTTCTCTGTCTCAAAGTGAGTCCCAACTCATGTAAATGGTGATCAGTCATACACAAGTATTAAGTCCAGAATGAGATACTCAACCATTGAGCAAATACCAATTAATTCAAGTAAAGAAGGATTCACATAATCATAATTAGGCTACATCACAAACTCTAGAAAATAGAAATTAGTTCTTGCTAAAATTGAAGAAAAACTGAATAAAAGAGTTTAACATAAACATCAAGAAGCTGAAAGAGATTGGAAGAAGAAAAAAACTCAGTAAATATGGTCTGCAGTTTGCTTGGTGTAGCTTCCTCCTCTTGAAAGCCAAACAGAAGAGAAAGAATCGATCCTCCTTGCTTTCCAAGCTCCTCTGTCTAAATCTCCCTTTTCCTCCTCCATAAACTCCTGATCCTTGCTCTCTTTCTAGCCATCTTCACAAGGAAAGAATAAATCAATCCCGAATTCGCCTCATCAATTCGGCATATTTTCAGCCTTTGATTTCGGTCCATTTTTCACTTGGAAAACGTGGGAAATTCAAAAATCCCTATTTGAAGAGAAATTATAGGAGATTAAATTATCTTTGCAGGGCCTCTTTAATCAGCTCAATACGACGTCGGATGAGGGAGATATGGTGAAAATACTAAAGACAGTCCAGATAGCTTCCAATTCGGGATTTCTTCACATTCGAGAGACTTCTTCCACTGATTTGCTCCCTTCATTAATCATTCCAATCTATTTTCTTTTGATTGGGCTGGGTCAAGCCAACTTCATTTGAGTCCTCTCTTATGGGCCTTGAGCATTATTATTTTTGGGCTTCATTTCTACATTAAAATTGTAAACACCACAATTAGGAATGGCCATCATTCAACTATAAAAAATATCATTATTAATCTCAAATATACTTATTTATTAGCAAATAGTCATAAGCAATCAGCATTTAAAATGCAATCTTATGCACTCTATCACAGCCCCAACTAGCGTATTGCTAGTCCCTTGCAATTTATGTGAAGAAAAAGTATTGCTACCCGTCCCAGGTGAAAATCATTTTACACAAATTAAGCAAAAATTATTCAGGCAATCAAACAAATCATTCTCTAGAAATCAACATTGCTACCAAAGTTTGTCTATCAAAGCACACTCCCAGAACTCGTGTTTGTGTGTGTTAAGCTCTTCACCATCTTTCCATCAAACCAAAACTCATACAATGTCGAGAACATCCCAAACAAAGTTATTTTTTTGTCGACATTAAGTGTGATATTCAACCATGAAAAAAAAACTATTGCCAACAGAGGTAATGAAGGTTGAGAAATATTGCCACTCAAATAAATGGAAATAATAATTGTCTGCGTGCAAAAGAGTGAAATAGGAGCAAAAGAGTGAAATAACAAAATTGATCTCATTAGAGGATGCCAACTAATGGGAACTCAACCACTCTAACCACTAACCCACTTAGGATCAAAAGGTCAATAAGAAGGTTGTAATAGTACTGGGGTCAAATTGAAAGGAAGGATAAGAGGATTGAAGAAGAATATTAGCTCTCAAGTATATATTGAGGTTCGTCATCAACTTGTAGACTTAGGGCCTGTCTGGTGCCCATTTTTCCATCAAGTGGGCCCCAAATGTGCAACATTTGGTCAAATTATGCGAAACGCAATTGTGTCCAATTGTAATAAAAAAAAAAGCTTTTTTTTATTAGGGATTTTACAGCAACAAACCTCACTTCAAAGTATTTTTCATACCCATTCTTCATTCATTTCTGATGTTTATTTTTTTCAACAACATATTCCCCATACTACATACTTGAGATTTGAAGGTGAATGAGATAATCAACTTAGGCTCAACCTCTAATGTGGAGTGGGTGAGGAAATAAATGGCTTAACAAAGACCTGGCTGAGATTTTAGCTCAAAGTGGCTTCTATTGGATGAAACATGGGTTGCTTGAAAGGCTCAAACTACATCCTAAATTGACCTGCATCATTTCTTGAGTATAATCAAACCAACATACCAAAAATCGTGTAACAGTATTCCCAGTAGTCAACCGAATTTGGAGGATAATGAGATCATGTAACGCCACAATGCTGAAGGTAATATTAAGAATATGATAGCTTCTCTCTCAAAAAAATGAGAATGGCCCAATTGCTTACATGTGTAAAAGGTTGCAACTTAAATGTGAGTATTCTCTAATTGTACGAGTTCTATATCCATCAAACCACATGAGCTTAGCTTACGTGCATGAAAAGAAAATTTTTTGAGGTGTTTCAATACCTTACGTAAACAGCACAATTTACTCAAGTAAAAATACTTTGTAATCAAACCAAAATAGCAAAGCTGAATTCATGCAAACAAGAATACATACATTCATCCTTAGCACTCCCCATCTAAAACTTAACATTTTCTTCAATGTGCAACAAAGAAAGGGAAAAAAAAACAAAAAAAACCATGATAAGAAGAAACTTCGCTGTTCATTGGTGGAGATGGATCAAGCTTCATCTCTCTTGGCATCCTCTTCAATGCATTCAACTACTGGAGCAAGAAGGTGGAGAATTACGTCACTACCACACCAAAAAAAATAAAAAACAAAAAATAAAAAAATATGAAATCAAAATTCACACAAAGTAATTGAGGAAAAGAAGAATATGGAAAATAAAAAAAAAGATTTAGAATGCTTTGGTTGTTTCCCAAGAAGCATTTAGTTATAGTCAACAGCTTGACCGTTGCTCTTCTTATAGACCAGATCAAGAAGAATGGTGATCTTTTTACCGTCAAATTCACCATTTAAATAAGGCTTCAAACGTTGTCCATTCACTTTAAACGCCCCCTTCTCATCATGAGTGATTTTCACTGTTCCATGGGGAAAAACTTTAACAACTGTGAATGGACCTGACCATCGACATTTGAGCTTTTCGAGAAAGAGGCGAAGCCTTAAATTGTAAAGCAAAATTTGTTGTCCAGGTAGAAACTCTTTCTTTGAGATGTACTTATCATGCGAAGTCTTGGTCCGTTCCTTGTAAATCCTTGCATTCTCATAAGCTTCATCACGACACTCATCCATCTCGTTAATTTGCAAACAACGCTTTTCACTAGTTGCTTGAAGATCCATGTTTAGTTGCTTCATCACCCGATAAGCTTTGTGCTCGAGCTCTATAGGAAGGTGGCATGATTTTCCATAGACTAACCGATAAGGAAACATTCCCAAAGGTGTTTTGTATGCTGTCTGATAAACCCACGGTGCATCATCTAGCTTTTTGTCCCAATCTTTTTGAGAATTGTTAACTGTTTTCTCTAGAATTTGCTTCAACTCCCTATTTGATATCTCCGCTTTCCATTTGTCGAAGGATGATAAGCCAATGCTCTTCGATGTCTAACTCTATATTTTAATAATAGAGCTTCAAACTGCTTGTTACAAAAGTGAGTCCCTTCATCGCTAATAATGGCCTCAGGAATCCTGAATTTGGAAAAAATATCCTTTCGGAGAAAATTCTGCACCACTTTTCCATCATTAGTAGGAGTTACGATTGCCTCTACCCACTTAGATATATAATATACTGCTAAAAGAATTTATTTGTTGTTGTAGGATGAAGGAAAGGGTCCCATGAAGTCAATACCCCAAACGTCAAACAACTCCATCTCTATAATATTCTACAAACGCATTTCATTTCTTTTAGATATGTTCCCGGAGCGTTGGCATTTATCACAAGCGGCAATAAAAGTATGACAATCCTTGAACAATGTTGGCCAATAGAATCCGAATTGGAAAACTTTAGCTACTACCCGATGAGGTCCAAAATGCCCTCCACATTCTAGTGTATGGCAATGCATCAAAATATCTGTCATCTCCTCTTCTGGAACACATAGCCTGATTATCTGGTCCACACAATGCTTGTAGAGTATCGGTTCTTACCAATAGTAATGCTTTACTTCTGACAAAAAATTCTTCTTTTCTTGATATGAAAAGTTGGGGGGAAATGATTTTTCCTGCAAGAAAATTGACATAATTTGCATAACACGGTAAAGGATTGTCAGAAGAAATAGCCAAAAAGTTGTTCATCCAAGAATTATGGACTGTTTTTGAGCCTCAAGTTGCTCCTGTAACTCAAGCCGTGAGAGGTGATCTGCCACCATATTTTCGATTCCATTCTTCTCTTTAATCTCAATATCAAATTCTTGTAGCAAGAGAACCCAACGGATGAGTCTTGGCTTGGCTTCCTTCTTTATAATAAGTTATTTAACTATGGAATGATTAGTGTAGGCTATCACTTTATTCCCAATAAGATATGATCGAAACTTGTTAAAAGTGAAGACTATAGCAAGAGTTCTTTCTCAATTGTGGCATAGTTGAGTTGGGCATCATTAAGGGTTCTGCTAACACAATAAATGGTATGAAATTGTTTGTTCTTTCACTACCCCAATACCATACCAACGGCATAGTCACTTGCATCGCACATCAATTCAAACGGTAGATCCCAATTCGAAGCTATAACAATCGGAGCCGACACAAGCTTCTCTTTTAGTAAGAAGAACGCCTTATTACATTCTTCATCAAACACAAATAGTGTTTCTTTCACAAGCAAGCTACAAAGGGGTTTGGAGATCTTGGAAAAGTCCTTAATAAATCTTCTATAAAACTCGGCATATCCAAGAAAGCTCCTAACTCCTTTTATTATTGTTGGTGGTGGAAGCTTTTCGATTGTCTCAATTTTTGCTTTATCCACTTCAATACCCTTTGAAGAGATTCGATGACCCAAGACAATTCCCTCTTTTACCATGACGTGTCACTTTTCCTAATTAAGCAAAAGATTAGTTCTTCACATCTCTTCAAAACTAACGCCAAATTCCCAAGACAATCATCAAAAGAAGATCCGAAAACAGAAAAATCATCCATGAAATTTCAATAATCCGCTTTACCATATCTGAAAAGATTGACATCATATACCTTTAAAAGGTGGCTGGCACATTGCGAAGTCCAAATGACATTCGACAAAAGGTGAAAGTGTCATAAGGGCATGTGAATGTGGTCTTCTATTGGTCGTCCGGTGCTATGGCTATTTGATTATACCACGAAAAGCCATCTAGGAAGCAATAGTATTCATGCCCAGATAGCCTATCCAATATTTGATCAATGAATGGCAAAGGAAAGTGGTCTTTCTGAGTGGCTTTGTTCAATTTTCGATAATCCATGCAAATTCTCCACCCGGTAACTATTCTTGTAGGGATCAACTCATTGTTAGCATTTTTCACCACTGTCATTCCTTCCTTTTTTGGTACTACTTGCCTAGGATTAATCCATAGCTACCAGAAATTGGGCAAGTCACTCCGACATCTAACCATTTTAAGACCTTTTTACGCACCACTTCCTTCATTGTCAGATTGAGTCTTCTTTGGTGCTCCACTATTGGCTTGCAATCTTCTTCCAGCAAAATCCGATGCATACAAATAGAAGGGCTAATTCCCTTGATTTATGCAAGTATCCATCCAATTGCTGCCTCATGTTCTCTAAGCACTCTCTACAACTTTTCCTCTTCTTCAATGGATAGCTTAGATGAAATAATTACCTGAAGAGTAAATGATTCACCTAGATACACATATTGAAGATGTTTAGGTAAGGGCTTAAGCTCTAATGTAGGTGGTTTCTCAACAGATGAAAGGAGACATGATGTTCCGTGTCCTAAATCTTCAAAATATTTTCTGCAGCTAGGACCAAAAGAATCATCCACAAAGCATATTCTAACACTTTTGGATCTTCCACCATAGTCAGATTGGGGCTAACCAAACAAGCTTCCAACAATTCCTTTTGTTGGTTAAATACTTCAGTGACCAAGGGGTTGATTGCTTGGATGCTGAAATAACTCTCACTTGTATCCGGATACTTGATGGCATTAAAAACATTAAAGGTTACTTCCTCCTCTTATACTCTCAATCGCAATTCTCTCCTTTGGACATCAATTAGAACTCGACCAGTAGCTAAGAATGGTCTGCCAAGAATGATAGGAATTTTCCTATCCTCCTCCATGTCTAGAATGAGAAAGTCGGTTGGAAGAATAAATTTGTCCACCTTGACAAGCACATCCTCAATGATTCCCCGTGGGTGTTTTATTGAGTGATCCGCTAATTGCAATGATACTATAGTAGGTCTCACGTCACCTAGTCCAACTTTCCTAAAAATAGACAAAGACATGAGATTAATACTTGCACCTAAGTCAAATAAAGCTCTTTCAAACATAGAATTTCGAATTGAACAAGGGAGAGTAAATCTCCCTGGGTCCTTGAGATTTGGAGGCATTTTCTTTTTTAGAATTGCACTACACTCTTTAGTAAGGGCTACTGTCTCATATTCTTCCAATCTCCTCTTATTTGACAAGATGTCCTTCATAAATTTCACATAGCTTGGCATTTGTTCGAGAGCTTCTGTAAAAGGAATGTTAATATGCAATTTTTTAAACACATCTAAAAATTTAGAAAATTGCTTATCAAGCTTATTCTTTTTGAGTCGTTAAGGGAATGGAACTCTTGGTGCTAGATGCTGTGGTGGGATTGGTTGATTGCTGGAAATCTCCTTGCTAAGCGTTGGTGTGTGGAGTTGCATCTCTTGATCTTCTATTTCAAACTTTTCACTAGTAATTGGAGTTTCTAACTCTTTTCCATTTCTTAAAGTGATTGCCTTGCACTGTTCCTTTGGATTCACTTCAGTCGTGTTAGGCAAATTTCTTTGTTGTCTCCCAGTTAGCATATTGGCCAATTGACCAACTTGGACTTCTAAATTCCGTATCGAAGCTGCTTGATTCTGAAAATTGGTCTTAGTCTCTATTATGAATCTGTTGATGTTAGTTGCTAATTGTGCCATTACTTCTTCAAGTGATGACTTCTCTTTTGGTAGATCATTTGATGACGGACCAGGTGGAGGTTTCAATACATTCTGATCATTTCATGAAAAATTGGGATGATTTTTCCATCCAGGGTTGTATGTTGCAATATATGGATTGTTTTGTCGATTGTAATTTGTAACAAAGTATGCTTGCTTCGTTTGGGATTGAGAGAAGGGATTTCCCACTTGACATTCTTCACTCAGATGGTTTCCATGACAAAATCACAAACTGGTGGTGTTAAGTGAATGGCATTTGCTGTCAATTGGTTGGCCTTCAATTGTTGAGTAAGATTATGGACTTGAGTTGTCAAGGTAGTGATGGCTTCGATCTCTTGCATTCCTACTGCTTTCTTCGATAAAATTCTCTCATTTGGCCATTGATTGTTGTTCATCGCCATCTCCACCAACAGATCATACGCATCATCTAAGGATTTACCCATAAATGTTCCTCCTGAAGCGGCATCTATTAGAGTTCTTGTAAAGATAGCAAGTCCGTTATAGAAGTTCTGAACTTACATCCACTTCGGTAATCCATGGTTAGGGCATCACCTAAGTAGGTCATTATATCGTTCCCAAGCCTCGTAAAGTGGTTCGCCCTCCGTTTGAGAAAAATTTGAAATCTCATTACGCTTCTTTGCTGTCTTGGTTGGTGGAAAAAAAATTAGCGAGAAACTTCTGAGCTAAATCTTCCCAACTAGTGATTGAATCTGCAGGCAATGAATTTAGCCAATTTTTTGCTCTGTCTTCAAGAGAGAAAGGAAATAACCGAAGGCAAATGGCATCATCAGTAACACCATTTTGCTTGAAGGTATCACAAACTTCTAGAAAACTTGCTATATGGGCATTGGGGTCATCACTCGGAAATTGATGGAATTGAATTGATGTTTGAATCATTTGTAGGATAGCTGGCTTAATCTCAAAGTTGTTGGATGCAATACTAGGTTTCCTGGTGATTGAATTGATTCCTGTAACCTGTGGTAGAGCAAAATCCCATAGAGCTCATGTGTCATGTCTTGGATTCTCATTGTCTGCCATAGTGTTTGAATTTTTTCGAGCCTCTCGATTCTTATTCCTCAATCATTTTGCTATTTTTTCAATTTCTGGATCATAAGGTAGCAGTTCCAAACTCTTTTTTCATCTCATACACTAAGCAAAACCTGGAAATAAAGGACAAAATAAATCAAATTAGATCAAATTTAACTAGTGTTGATATTATCAATAATTTTATCTAATTTCCCGGGAACAGCACCAAAAGCTTGTTGGTTGAAATCGCAAGCGAACAAGTCGTAACATGTAATAAAGTGGATGAGTAAGAAGATCATCCCACGAGGAATGAAAAATTACAAATAAGTATCAAAATTTATTAAATGATGATCTAAACTAGAAGGGTTAAACTAACAAGAATTGGACAAGCAAGTTAAAATCAAGAAAATAAGATTCTAGAGTTTTTGATTCACCATAACTAATCATGCGAATATCTAAATTGAATTAATTGTTGGTGTTCCTTATTGTTGATAATCTAGTCTCTCTAATTTATTCGTTAATCTTTCTCAAGTATTAACGAAATATCTCAACAGGAAAAGTTTCTGCATCTCTGTGAAAATTCTAAACCTATCAGTGTTCATCAAGAACAAAGACAAACCCATAAAGATTATAGAAGTCCATAGATATCTCTATCCTACAGAATCCCTGTGGTATCTCAAACACAGGCTGAAACAATTATTACTTCTCTGTCTCAAATTGAATCCCAACTCATGTAAATGGTGATAAGTCATTCACAAGCATTAAGTCCAGAATGAGATACTCAACAATTGAACAAATACCAATTAATTCAAGTAAAGAAGGATTCACATAATCATAATTAGGCTGCATCACAAACTCTAGAAGATAGAAATTAGTTCATGCTAAAATTGAAGAAAAACTTAATAAAAGAGTTTAACATAAACATCATAAAATTGAAAGAGATTGGAAGAAGAAAAAACTCAATAAATCTGGTCTGCAGTTTGTTTGGAGTAGCTTCCTCCTCTTGAAAGCTAAAAAGAAGAGAAAGAATCGATCCTCCTTGCTTTCCAAGCTCCTCTGTCCAAAACCCCTTTTCCCTACTCCATAAACTCCTTATCCTTGCTCTCTTTTCAGCCATCTTCACAAGGAAAGAAGAAATCAATCCAGAATTCGCCTCATCAATTCGGCATATTTTCAGCCTTGGATTGTGGGCCATTTTTCACTTAAAAAATGCGGGAAATTCAAAATCTCTATTTCAGAGAAATTATAGGACATTAAATTAGCTTTCGAGGGCCTCTTGAATCAGCTAAATACGACGTCAGATGAGGGAGATATGGTGAAAATACTATAGACAGTCCAGATAGCTTCCAATTCGGGATTTCTTCAGTTTTGAGAGACGTCTTCCACTGATTTGCTCCCTTCATTAATCATTCCAATCTATTTTCTTTTGATTGGGCTGGGTCAAGCCCACTTGAATTGAGTCCTCTCTTATGGGCCTTGAGCTTTGTTATTTTTGGGCTTCATTTCTACGTTAAAATTGTAAACACCACAATTAGGATGGGCCATCATACAGTTATAAAAAAATATAATGAGGTAAATGGTTGCTAATGAGGTAAATGAACAAGTGTAGCCTACAGAGCCTCATGGACAAACAGAACTTTAGGTAGCAGAGAACGGGCACCCATTGTTATACCTCCACGCGCCCTCTCAATGGGATGATGAGGACTTTGGTCCTAACTAAGGAGAGGACCAAACTATGGGAAGAGAGAAAGGACCTTTGGTCAGACTGGACAATTAGGCACCTTAAACCATTACTTGTAGTAGGAGGGTTAAGAGATTACCTTGTAGATACTTTCTCTATGGAGAGTCCTATTATGAGATCTCTATTGAGCTAGAAGAAGATCCCACTTCGTTTAAGGAAGTAATGGAGGATGTAGACTTTAAATCATGGAAATCTGCCATGAACTCAAAAATGGAATCTATGTATTACAACAAAGTTAGGGATCTTGTAGATGCGCCTAATGTGGTAAAACCCATAGGCTGCAAGTGGGTTTATAAAAGGAAAAGAAGTATAGATGGGAAAATTGAAACCTTCAAAGCAAGGCTAGTGGGCAAGGATTTTACCCAAAGAGAAAGTATTGACTATGAAGAGACCTTCTTACTGCCTGTCATGATTAAATCTATTCGAATCTTTTTATCCATTGTCGTTCATTATGATTATGAGATTTGGCAAATGGACGTCAAAATAGCATTTTTAAATAGACATCTTGGTGAGACCATCTACATGATGCAACTTGAAAGGTTCATAAAAGAAGGCCATGAAAGGAAAATTTTCAAGTGTCCGAGTCTTAGAATGTAAGATTTGATCAAACCATTAAGACTTATAGTTTTGATCAAAATCTGGATTAACCATGTCTACAAGTGAATACAATAGAAGAAAGTAGTTTTTCAAATTCTTTATGTGGATGACATTCTACTCATTGGAAATGATTTAGGGACATTGTCATTTGTAAAGAAATGGTTGTCGTAACAATTTGATATGAAGGACTTATGAGAAATTAGTTATGTTTTAGGAATCCGTATCTTACGAGATAGGAAATACAGAAGGATTGCATTATCCCAAGCTTCATATATTGACAAAATATTGTCTAGATTTGTAACGAGAATTTCAAAACGGGACAACTTCCTTTTAGACATGGAATTCATCTATCTAAGGAGCATTCTCCCAAGTCTGTAACGGAGATAGATTACATGAGGAAGGTTCCTTATGCTTCGACTGTGGGAAGCCTCATGTATGCTATGCTTTGCCCTAGACTGGATATTTGTTATGCTGTAGGTATTGTTAGTCGTTATCAATCTAATCCAGGACCAAAACATTGGGTAACAGTGAAACATATATTCAAGTAACTTCGGAGAACGAGAGATTATATGCTTATCTATTCAGGACATGATTTGAATCCTATCGGATACATTAATTTCGATTTTCAATCTAATCATGACTCTAGAAAATCTACGTCGGGCTCAGTATTTACTTTGGGAAGTGGAACTATTGTATGGATGAGTATAAAGTAATCTTACATTGCTGATTTCACCATGGAGACATAATATGTAGCTACTTGTGAAGCTGCTAAAGAACCTGTATGGTTCAAGAAGTTTCTTTTGGATCTTGACGTGATACTTTTGGCAATGGGACCCATAATGCTTTATTACAATAACAGAGGAGTGGTTACCAATACTAAAGAACCAAGAGTCATTAGTGTGCCAAGCACATCGAGAGAAAATATCACCTTGTTAGAGAGATTGTTCATCGAAGAGACGTGACGGTTAGTATAGTTGCATCGATAGATAATTTTGCGGATCCATTCACTAAGATCTTATCAGATAAGGCTTTTGATGGAAATCTTGAGGGGATGTGTATTCTTGATATGTGAAACACACTCTAAAAAAGAACAAGTGGGGATTGTTAGTTTGACGCCCTTTCTTCGAGTAGTATTCTTCAAAATCACGTTATGAATTGACGTTCGTTTATTTGCGTGTCACAATTTGAAGAAATTATCTAAGGTTCTATGATCATGTAGGATATCACAAATTGTATATTCGCTAGTTTAAGATAGTAACAAACAATTTGTGATATGATAAAAAATATGTTGTTCACAATCAGTAGATAAAGCTGGATGCTTTATGCTGATAAGATTGCATTGTTCTTATTAAGATTTGTCTAGATTTTGGAATAAGCAAGATAATGTGTTTCGATACACATTGAACGGGATCGCTTAGATGACTCATTTATGACCGCTCGAAATGAGACTCTACTTGATTAACAATTTACCTAAATCCTTAGCAAGTAATGTACCTTTGGGTAGTTCAAGCTCTTTGAGGTACCAATGAGTGAAGTTTTAAATAAAATATTGATCTCGGTATTTTGGGAATTGGTCGAAACAATTAGAGATAATATACTTAGATAGTGGAATCCATTAATCATTGAGACGAGACAATATTAAGGTATTTTTCCGAGACAAATTGAACCTGAGCTCAATAGTCCGATGATGAGATCGTTGGACATTATATTGTGATTTGATCACGATGAATTCGCCGTATGAAATTGGAACTTAAAGGATAATACATGTTGAAGGGCAAAATGATCATTTATTGACGGTCAAATGGAGGTTGACTTGTGGAACAATAATCAGAGGATATTGTTATTGAATCATAATTTGCTTCAACAACTATCACTCGACTCAAGAGTGCAATCTTTATTTTTTGGTAGAATGAGTCAGGATTAATAAATGTATCTCAATTGGTCAAGAGTTGACCAAATTAGAAACATCTATTGGAGCTTGAGTCATGTGAGTCTAGTTAGGTCTCTCTTTTGGCTCCAATAAAGGTATATAACTTAATTGGTCTACTACAATAAAGTCTAAGGAAATTTGTGCAATTTTCAAACCCAAATTGAGTATTATAAATACACCCCTTATTGGCACATTTTCATATGCATTTAAGGTTATCCACTTTTCATTTCCCAAAAAAAGGGAGATACCTAAAAAGAGAATACAGGAGAAGATCTAAGGGATAAAGCATTTCACTAGGCCATTAAAAGCTTCTTTAAGATTATCATCTTCCCTTTTATGCACAAGGATTTAAAACATCCAATGATATCAAGGTTATCTAGCACCCTTATTCATATTGGTTTAATCTTTAAAGGAAAATTAATTTCCTATTGTGATGATTTAATCAAATAACCAACACCACCACCCCCTAATAAATACAATGAAATTATGGCACAAGGCCTATAACATTCTCAGCTCAGGGTTAAGCGTCCCTTCTTAGAGACGAAGACCAAGCTTATGATCTTTTTTTTTTTTTTTTTTTTTGGTAAAGACATCCACACATCCTTAGTGACTTTTTAGGGTCCACCAAGGAAGGTCGATGGGGGTTAAGGGTTCCCCAACCATATTTATTTCATAAAAATCAAGAATACACGGAAGGAGGGGGGCATGAACTTGACCTCCAAAAAGCAGTGATGCAACAAATGAATATAATAAATGAAAGCAATAAATGAGGAAGTACTACTTCCCTATACAATAAAGAATAGCCTAAATTACGAACCTCTAAAACTGGGCAATCCATGTCTATCGATCCGCACTATCGCCCTAATATGTCGAGACAATTCTAGTGGTCCATACTCTAGATAGCGCCGATGATTCCAGCCTTCTGTTGCAAGAGAATCAGCAACCTAGTTATCTTCTCTGTAGATGTGTGAAATCGTGTCTCTATCGAAGTAGATGAGGTCTCTGATCTGTCTAAGAATACCCTGAATCGACCATGGTCCTCCACCTTTGGTAATGCAGTGAATAGCCAATGTTGAATCTGCCTCGAGCCAGATAGCTGAAATCCGAAGTCCTCTGGCCAATAGAAGCCCATCTAGTATGGCTCTGAGTTCAGCCTCCAAAATGAAACATGGGCCATACGATGTTGAGAATGCCCTGATACAGTATCCTGCGTGGTCCCTAATGATGCCTCCACCACTTACAAATCCATCTTTGACGCATCCATCAGTGTTGATCTTGTAGGATCCAACTGGTGGAGTGCGCCAAACAACCATAATAGGTGGTGGTGGGAGAGGACGGGTCAAAGAAATGCCAAAAAAATGTGCAAGTGTCACATCTCCTCGCCAATGCTCAACTCGGAATAGTCCTCCCATATGAAGAAAGGAGATCATGAGGTAGACCCTCCAAATAATATGTCTGGCCACCATACGAATACCTCTATGCTTCGCATCATTCCTCTCAGTCCATAGAAACCAAAATATCAGTAGAGGAATGATAATACGAATGTGTCCACGGTAAAGTGCTGTCCAGAATACCGCCATCTCTGGAACCTCTGTCTGACCCCCTTCCCTGAAGTCATAGGTATCTGAAAGATGTCTCCAAAGTGCTGCCATACCTGGCCGGAGATGCCGCTGCTCGTGAAAATATGATTGATGGTCTCAATCTCGGAACAACACTGACAACGAGAAGCCAACTGACATCCAATTCTCCTCTGAATAACAACATCTACTGGAATGAGATCCTGCCACAGTCTCCAGCAGAAGAATGAAATAGTGGCAGGCAAGATAGAGCTCCACAGCAGTCGATATGAGTCCTGAGGCTGGCGAACCGAACGGACTAGTTGCCATGCTGATTTGGTGGTTGAGGTTGCTCGTTTTTCATAATTAGAAAATTCATTTTCACCCGGGAAATAACCCCAACTTAGCTCTATCCTCAATGAGTATTTGGCTCAAGTTGGACTTCCTTGAGCTCGCGTCAATCAGTTTAACACTTTGCATATTTTCGAAGAGGAATGAACAGACTCTGGGTGGTATTATACAAGTGTCAAGGACATGGCTAAGGTTTATAATGCTATGACTCTCTTTCTCAACGAAGAACTAGAAGAAAGATCTCCTCTATGTTAGAGGACTAGCAATTTTACCATATTTTGACTTCTATTCTTATTTATTTTTCTTTAAATTGAGCATATATCTATTTAATACTTTAGGTTAAATTATGTGAATTGTAGGTAAAACTCAGATTGAACAAGTTTGGATAAAATTGGGCAATTCTGTGTCTTCATTCGTGATCATGTTGGGTGAAAGGTAGTTGTATATGAATGGCTGTGAAAGAGCGATTCCCCATTTCAATTGAAAAGTAAGCTACCTTTCCCACTATTCTATCCTGTTACTAATAGAGATTTTATTGATGTTGATGGTAGCTTACTTACCAAGCCAGCCATTTGAGAAGCCGGTCGCTGGAAAGAAACAACGAGGAAGCGAAGCAGTTTACGAAGCAAAGCTTCTCACATTTTGATCATAAAGCTGTACAAAATTGAAAAAATTACGTATCAAAATAATCAAGGCATGAAGTTAATGACCTACAATACAAATAAAGAGCACATGAGATGCACAATAAATCAGTATGAAGGACCAAAGGGCACAAAATTGGAAGAAGTTTCAACTTTTGTTGACTTCCTAGTTACACTCAATTGCACATGGGAGATGATTTAGGTATCTTCTTTAGAGTTATTATAGATTTTAGATATAGTTTTCATGATTTTTTTTAATGGAACGCACAATTTTAGAGAGAAAAACATCAAGAGTGAAAAACTAGAGTTTGAAGATTTTGGGATTGAAGAAGAATACTCTTTGTGCAAGATTCAATTTCTTCATTCATCAACATATCAGAATTCGATTATGAACTCTTGATTTCCTTTTCTAGTTTTTATTTCATTAAAATGAGTATCTAGATTCATAGTTAGGCAAACAATGTAATTTATGTGTAACCATTTAATTTACTTTTCAAGATTCTTAGTATTTTAAATTCTCATGTATTAATTTTACTTACAGAATTTAATGCTTTGAATTAATAGGCCAACAATTCAATGATATTGGAATCTATAACAAAATGATAGGTGAATTATAAATTTAGACCACATAATAATTTTCAATAATTTGAATAAAGAGTAGAGATATATTTTATAGTTATTGAGGTAGTTCCATGGGTTCCTAGAAATTAAATGCATTTAATTAAGGCTTAATCGGATTTACATAGAAATATGGTAAATAGACTTAGTTTAATATGATAAATTTGAACTCGAGAGAGGCAAATAGATTAGTTAAGAAGAATTTGATTGAACATTACAATAAGTAAAGAAATTTGATTAGCAAATTAAAGGGGATCAATAGATATAAGTTCTAGTATCAAAATTAATACTTTCAAATCCAAATTCTAGTTAATTGCATGAATTTAGATAATTTAGTATAATTATAATAATTTAGATTATTAATCAAAAACTAAATTCATTGTTCTTCGTCAATTAGGAGTTAGAAATAGTAAATTAGAAATTAAATAATAGTTCTCATGAGAACGATCATCCGAACTCGTGTCCATCATCTTACTTATTATGATATTGTACACTTAAAATAGAAAATTCGTAACAAATTTCTGGTGCCCTCATCGAGCACAATTTAAATTTAATTTTAGTTTATATTATGTTTGAATTTTACTAGAATAGCTTATTTTGCTTTCTCATAAATAGGTGAAAAGGTTCGTTGTATGCCTTACTCACAAGGCAACAATTTTGAACCATTTGACCTGAATATAGAGCTTACGTTCAGAAAAACACTCAAAGATCAAATAATAATAATAATAATTGATGAAAGAGACTTGCCAGTGTCAATATTTCTTACTTATGCAGCAGTGCTCGGACGCTCTAGTATTGTATATCCAGATCTTACTCATAAAAACTTCCAGATAAAGGCTATTTTTATCAAATTCTTCAGCTACAATGCCTAGTTATGTGGGAAACCTCATGAAAATCCGAACACATTATGAGATTTCCTAGATACTGTCAGAACTTCCAACACACAAGGATTAATGTGACGCAATCAAAGTTCAGTTATTCCCTTATATATTAAGAGACGAAACATTGGAATGGTTGAATTTTAAACTATATGGAAGTATCACTATATAAGATGACATGGCAAGGAGATTCTATAATAAATTCTTCCCGCTTGCAAACGTGGCAAAAATTGGGTTGAAGATCTATATATTTAGCAATTTGATGGGGAAAGCTACCACGGGCATGAGACATGTTTAAAGAATTGTTGAAGAAATGTCTAAATCTCAGGATAAGCAAAGGTAATCAGGTACAATACTTTTATATTGGACTTTCACCCATGTCTAAATCTCAATTGGATTTTTTAGCAAAAGGATTTGCCATCAGTAAGCCTCCATTTGAACTCTATTAAATTTATAATACATTTTTCTCTCTTTTTTTTTTAACTACACATTCTCCAATAAATTAATATTACACATAATCTCATAAACATTTTCTTCTTTTTCAAACACACATTCTCCAAAAAAATACTATTCTAAGAATTATAAAACCAAATAATGAGGGTCAAACGATGGCTAAATAAATTCAATGGGCATTGAATATGTTTCAGTTGACTGTGAATACACACTCCGTGTTTATATCTGAATGAATAGTCCTAAAAAAGGTGGTAAGAATTCATGAGTTATACAACACATCCACAAATGCTCATATTGTTGCTCCAGCAAAGCAGGTGGGACTGTTAATAACTACACAAATGCAAAGGACAAATGCAGTTATGGATTGTTTGGTTTGTGACAATTGTGGAACCAATCATGCTACAGAACTTGCTTGTTGCTAACTTCTCCAAATGAACCAGTATACTACGTCAGAATGGTTCACACCCACAATTTAACCCTTATTTACAGGCCTATAATCCAGGATGAAAACAGTACCCATAGTTCAGATGTTTCGACAATCAACAAGAAGGCCATTCTAATTATTCCAAGCAGGAACGAAGACCAAGTTTAGGGAATATATTTTCATTCATATATGAAAACAAAACTAATAAAGTATTCCAATAGATTGAAACAAAATATCAAAATAAGCAACCATTAATCAAAAAGTTAGAAACCCAGCTAGGGCAGTACATTAAAACTTACAAAATTTACACTGATATCATTATCAATTAATACTGTTATTACTTCTAAAGAGCTTGTGACGTTAATAAGAGTACTGAAATTATCTACGAACGACTCCTGTAAAAGTTCAACCATGTATGCCTTCAATCACATTTCCCAAAGACTTCAAAAGAGGTCAAAGGAGGAAAATATTCATGCTATAACTACAAGGAATAGAATTTCCAAATATTCATGTGAAGGACCAAACAAGATTAATCAAAATGACTTGTTTGATGAAGACGAGAGCGAATAAAATTTCGTAACCACAAAAGAAGACCAAGAGGACAGTATATGTGTGTGTCTATACATATATATATATATATAATTTACCAAGTTCGGTCAAGGCTCACATGCCTCTAATTCTTTTTCCTAAGAGGCTTCGAAAGAACAAGCAAATTATGAAATTTGAAAAATTTCTGGATGTCCTCAAAAAGTTCTACATTAATATCCCATTCATTGATGAGATGTTGTGAATTTCGAGTTACTTATGATAATGTAGCAAAGAAAAGAAAGCTTTAAAAGTTTGAGATTGTAGCACTAACGGAGGAAAACAGTATAAGAATGTAAGACAAATTGCCTCATAAATTGAAAGATCCAAGGAGTTTTACTTTATCAATTTCAATTGGAAATTCTTGTTCATTTAATGCTAGTTAAATCTAATGGCATATTCTGTTTATAGAAAATTTGGATTGGGAGAGGTCAAAGCACATCCATAACACTATAGCTTGCTTATAAAACATTTACATGTCCACGAGGAGAGATTAAGGACGTGCTTATCGAAGTTGAAAATTTAATATTCCCAATAGATTTCGTTTGGTTGGACATAGAAGAAGAACAAGACATTTCAATTATGTTGGGCTGACAATTCTTAACAACAGTAATTGACAAAGAGAAAGGTGAGTGATATTGATGGTAGAGGATGAGCAAGAAATATTCAACATTTACACTCCATTTGAGATCATACCTTAAATATTGGTGTAAAATTGATGCAAAGAACCACTTGTTCAACGAAGATATCTGAATCAAAGTGAAATTGTTGAAATAATAGGAGCTCTTAAAGATGAAAATGGAAATTGCAGAAATTGGGGAGCAAAGAAAGGGTGCATAAGTATATTTTCCATGTTTTTCTAAAAACGATAAAGGTTACTCGCGGTTGGCAAACAACCCCTATTTGTTGTGGTTGAATTTTTTTTTTTTTTTTTTTTTTTTGGTGGCAGGAATTACAGGAACTAGTACATTTAGAGATCTCATTTCATAAATCATATGTTAGCTTTACTATTTCAAAAAGCAGATGTTTTGTTAACTAATTAATATATTTTAAATATTAATAATTAGATTACAAAATTAATTATGCATATCCATCCTACCCAATGAAACATACCAAAACTCTAATCATTTTCATCCTCTCCATTCTCTCTCCTCTCTCCATCCCAACTTCTCTCATTTTTCTAGATGCTTACCGTCGCCATCACCCTCGTTAACGCCACCACACCATCAGCACCACTACTGTTGGCACCACCTCATCACCACAACATTCGACCATCTCACCACACCCATAAAATCTCCAAAGCCGCTATTGCAATAGCAACCTCCACCTTCGTCACTACAAATCTTGCACTCCTTCATTGAACCCAATCCAACAACTCCTCGTCATTGCAGATCTTCTTCCATTTTTAAATTTTTGAGTGGTGTGGTGATTGATGGTTCGGTGATGGAGGTGTGTGGTGCAATGGTGGGAACAGAGATATATGGTAGGTACAAGTGATGAACTACTGTGGTAATGTGGGTACGGTGGTTGGGTGAGTGGTGTGATACTGTGTGCGGTGGTGGTATGGTGCAGTGCGCGGTTGTAGGCTACGGTGCGATGGAGGTAAAGGTGGAGATGGAAGTGTATGGTGCACTGCGATGGTGGGAATGGAGAGCTCTGGTGAGTGCAATGGTGGTGTGTTGTGGTAGCATTTTTGGTGGTGCGATGGTTGGGTGTGTGCAGTATGTGGTGCGGTACTGTGGTGTGCTGTGTGCTATGGTGTTGGGCGGCATGATGGTAGATCTGGTGCAACGATAGGGTGGTGTTTTCTGCGATGTGTTGATTTATTTAACGTGGTGGTATTGCTGTCAGGAGGTAGTGGTGGTTCTGGCGACAACGGTGATGGTGGTGCTGCTGGTGGTAGTGGTGAAATGGTGATTACAAGTATTGGTGGTGATCACAAATTATTTGGTTGACTGTGGTTAATCTGTGATCAATAAACAATATGTGACTAATGAAAAAGATAACTTGTGATCAAGAAATAATATGTTATCTAAAAAATTGTTAATTTATGATCGATAATTTGATAATTTGTAACTGTATAATAAGTTGTGACTTATAATATTTGTGATTTTTGATTGATAAATAAATTGTGACTTATAAATTTTTAATTTTTGACTGAAGAACAAATTGCGACCTATAGAATTTTTGAATTGTGACCATAAAATAATTTGTGATATATAAAAGTTCTGATTTGCGATGAAAAAATAATATGTGACTAAGTCGTTAATTTGTGACCAAGTTGTATAGATCTGTGATATTTATAAATTTAATTAATTAAGTAAATCATAAATAAGTTTTAATATTATCTTATTTTTGAAATTTGAAATCTTTATTCTTAGTTTTGAAATGAGTGATATTTAATCTCTTATAAATTTTCCCCTTTTTTTCGTAAAAAGAGCATACAAATTCATTTTCTTCATTTGAATCACTTCACAACATTGAACTAACATTTCCACAATCTTCAATTTTCTTTCAAGAAAATCATTAAACCTAATATAACCTGGTTTTTCTTTTAAATTAGGTCTTTTATAATTTTGAAAATCGTGTGAATAATTAGTTAAATTGTGAGGTATAGATTTGTATTAGATGTTGGGCATTATTTAGTAGAAAATAAGTGCAAGAATTTCTAAAATCAAACATACTCAAAAATTGTAAAACATATTCATTTAAAATTGAGGATTGTTTAATTTTCGATTTTGGGCTATGCTAGTTTATGAAATTGATTGTTGTGGATTGAGTGCACAAATTTGGTCTAAACAATTCACAAAAATCATTGCATTCAAAGGGAAATTTTCATGAATACAAAGTATTCAATGAAAATCCCCATTGAACTTCGCACCATTTATTTTTGCATCAAATTCACATGATAAATTCATACATTGACATATAACATACTTGTGTAAAAAAAATCTTCACTTGCTTTAAAATTGGGACAATTTTGATGTGAACGTAACACGAGACACGCAAGGAGCTGCGTCCCTTGTGGAGCTCCTCGTCCCTATGTTTGAAAATAGACTTGATGGATTTGAGTATCATTCGTTGATTATGAATTACTAATGTATTCAATGATATCTATTGTAGAAAATATGACATAAAAAATGTAAGGTAGCTTCAAGGAGGAAGAAAAAAGAAAAGAAAAGAAAGGGGAAGTAGATCGAAGATAAGTAGACCGAAGATTCTTCAAAGGAGCATGCTACATGTACATAATCTTTTACACAATCTTTTACACACTACTCACAACATAAAGTGGGGACCACAGCTTGAATTATTTAATAACAGGTGGGACCCGCATGTTTGTGAGGGGGTGTAAACCATTTGGTAACCCCCTTGTGTGTACATACATCTTTATCCTTCTTCAAATTCTAGCTCCACGTGTATCATACTATAAACATCTGACGAGTCTTAGATTTTCGCTCTGAATTAAATTTTCTATACTTTTGATTCAAATTTCTTTACATTAGGAATAACGTAGGAATTAATTTTGGGAATATAATTCAATTAATTTGCTGTATTTATTTGTTCGTGTGATATGCATAAAAAAATTGAAAAAAAAAATGAAAAAACAATTAAAAATATTTTCTTATTGTAAATATTTTAGTAAGTTGGATAGCCTTGCCGACTATATTATAATTATTTGAATTTATTTATGATGCATAAATAGTGAATAGGGGATGAATTTTTTTCTAATTTGATACCTTTTTACGCCAGATCGTATTATATTGAGCGCAATAATCATGATAATATATATAAATTTTTTGGATTGATTTGTTGATAGAGTAGGTTGAATTAATTTTGAACTCTGGTTGATAAATCAAGATCATATTATGTAGCACAACTACTAAACCTATTGAAAAAATAATTTGGGAGTGGTTGATCAGTTGTTGGGAGCTATTTAGATAGGTGTTGACTCCTTGTTGAATATTTCTGTGGAAAATTTTTGGTTAATAACTAGAAACCTAGGTTGTAACTATATACTGGATTTGATTCTAATTACCTATCCAAAAAATAAAAAGCACTATAGATGTCGTGACAAGTGGGAAAAGTTACCCTGATTGTTGTGTAAAGCCAGTCTAGATTAATTTGTGACGCTATTCGTTGCTAACATTTAGAAGTTGATCTATTGAGGAAGAAGGCTACATGAAATGTAGAATGAAAACTACATTCGAAAACCAAGGAAAATATCCCAAAAATAGAAGAAATATCACAATAGAAGAAATGAAGAAAAAGAAAAAAAAAAAAAAAAAACTAAAGGATGTTGAGATAGTGGCAGCATAACTATAAGCATTGTTTCTACCCGACTAAGACTTGGATACTTAACTTGAAATTTAGACTTCTGGTAAGATTTATTATCCTAGTTGAAACTTGAAGATTAAGATTTACAATTCTAGGGAAAATTATTATATATAGTGACTTCCATTTATGAAACTCAACCAAACTTGATCTCAAAAGGGGTGCATGTTGTAATAATCAACCTTATAATAAACCCTCAAGGTATGTGATTGAAAAACCAAGTTTGAAGGTGTGCATTTCTCGAAAGAAAAGGAAATATATAAATATTTATGGTTGGAAAATAACCAACATAAAAGCTCATGATGTTTAATCAAACACAACATTGATCGAGGATCGAATAACCGGGAATTGATTTTATTTATGTTACTTATGAACTTTTTATTAAATTTCAAACAATTTAAAATACGAGTAGCAATTTTTGTAAAATTATCTAATGCTTTTATATTTTTATTTGCATACATTTAATAGATAGTCTTACTCGAGACGAATAAGAATTTAAATTTGGGACATTTGATAAGTGTATTTTATAACTTATTCATGCTTTTTATTTTTTTATTTACCTCTAGATTAAGTAGATATGTACTTAAATTAGGTTAAACTACGTAAATTCACAACTAAAAAAGAGAGTTTCAGGCACGGATTTTTCGTTCCTAAAATCTCAATATCCGTTGCTAATAATCTTCACCAACGGAATATTTGCAACCACAAATTCGTTGATAATTTGAGGGTCGCTGATAGTTACCCATGAATCATGCCGTAGGTAAAGAGTAAACATTTTACCAACGGATTTTTCATTGGTAAAGTGTGAATCTTTTACCAACGAAATTTCCGTTGGTAAAAGTCTTGACAAATACCAACTGACTTTTCGTTGGTAAATGTTTATCATTACAATTGGTAAAAATTAATGTTGTAAATAATCGTATGGTAAAAAAATTATTTATTTATTTATTTAATAATTATATATATATTTTTAATTTTTAGCCAACTGAATTGAAAGGCCAAAATATTGTTTAACTCCTTATTGGACCACAAATTTATAGAGGGCAACTACAAAAATATTGTTGTAAACTTTCGATATGGGATAAGTAAATTATTTTTTACCAACGGAATAGCCGTTGCTGAAAGATCAAAATGTTAAACGGATATATTAGGCACGAAATATCTGTTGGTAAAGAGATATCATTTTTACTAACGGATAATCCGTTTCTAATTACCAATGAAATATCCGTAGGTAAAAGATCAAAATGTTAAACAGTTATATTAAGCATGGAATATCCGTTAGTAAAGAGATATCATCTTTACCAACGAAAATTTCATTGCTGATTATTGTAGCTAAAAGTGAATTACTTTTACCAACGGATAATCTGTTTCTAATTACCAATGGATGCAATTCGTTGATAATATTAGGTACATCACCTACGGAATATCCATTGGAGGAAGATCAAAATGTTAAACAATTACATTAGGTACGGAATATCGGTTGGTAAAGAGATATCATTTTTACCAACGGAAAATCCGTTGCTAATTAGCGTAGCTAAAAGTGAATTATTTTTACCAACCGATAATCCGTTTCTAATCACCAACGGATGCAATCTGTTGATAATTTTCCATAGGTGAAAAACTGTTTTTTAGTAGTGATTGTAGGTAAAACCTGGATTGAATAAGTTCGGATGAAATTGGATTGAAGCTCTACAAAATTGAAGAATTGGAGATCAAAACATTGAAGTTGAGGACAAACCATGTAAACAAAGAGGACCTGAGATGCACAAGAAATTAATTTGAAAGACCAAAGTGCACGAAATTGGAAGAAATTTCAGATTTTGTTGGTTTCCTAACTATACTCAAATTTCATATGGGAAATGTTTAGTACTCTTTTTTAGAGTTTTTATAGACTTCTATATATAGAGTTTTCATAATTCCTTTTGTGACACAGTTTCAAAAGAAAAAACATACAACATCAAATCAAAGGGCGAAAGACTAAGATTTGAAGATCTTGGGATTGGAGAAGAAGACTCTTGGTGCAATATCCAGTTCTTTCTGCTATCAAAATTAAAAAACCCGATTATAAACTCTATTTCCTTTGCTATTTTTCTGTACAGTTGCATACTTATTTCACTTGATATCACGTCTATCTAGATTAAATTTATTAATATTACACTAAAAAATAAATATAACTATCATTATCTAGACTAACCATATTGTTAAATTGAAATGTACCTTCGATGTCCTGGAGAATCGACATTCTTTTTTATGATCCCACTACAAATTCAATTTTTGAAACGAAAAATGTCCAATTCTTTGAGGATGTAGAGTTTGGGGGAGATAAGGTTAGAGATTTTGTCTTTGAGGAAAAATATATAAATATTCCTTCTATTGCAATTGACTATGATTTGGACTAGGGACAAATTTTTGCTCCAGATCTTGTTCAAGAAATAAATTTTGGATCAAGACAATATTATAAAATCTCTCATACACAATCAAAAGATTGTCTTAGAAGAAAAAACTCAAAAACTTCAAGAACAAATGTTATTAAGGAAATCCACTAAAGAAAAGAGAGAGACAATTTGGATAATTTTATAGTCTCCCTACAAGAAAATAAGGATGGTATTGTATTGGTGGAAAAAGATCTTATCAGTCAACTTTCATCATACAATGCAAAGAAAAAATTCTTAAGAATGGGTTGATGTCATGAATAAAGAGATAAAGTTCATGAGTAACAATAACATTTGAGAACTCATCCTATTGCCTGAAGGTACAAAATCTATTGGTTGTAAATGGACATTTAAACCAAGAGAGATTCAAATGATGATGTGGAGAGATAAAAGACTCGTCTTGTTGCAAATGACTTTACTCAAAATAAGACATTGAGTTTATAAAGAGATTTTCTCTTCAATTTCTACAAAAAACTCTTTTAAAACTATTATGACAATTGATCTTAAACTACATATGATGGTTTACAAATTAGAAAAATCTACCTATAGGTTTAAGCAAATTTCCCGTTCATTGTATTACAAATTTCATCAAATAATTATCTCGTTTAGTTTTGGGATGAATTCGGTTAATGATTATAAATATCATAAGTTCAATGTATTTTTTGCTATTACATGTCAATGACAAACTATTTGCCTATAATGATAAATGATTATTGGATGAAACTAAGAGATTTCTATCATGGAATTTTGAAATGAAAGATCTTGCTGACGCCTCTTTTATGTCGAGAATACAAATGTATTGGGATCGTTCTCGTGGTATATTTGGATTTTCACAAAAGAGCTATATCAATAAAATTCTTAAAGGATTTGGGATGCAGGTATGTAAACCATGTGATACCCCTATTATTAAGGGAGACAACTTTAGTTTCAATTAATGCCCTAATGATAAAATTAAAGAAAGGAAAGTACGAAAAATTCCCTATACTTCAGCTGTTGGGAGTTTATTATATGCTAATATTTGCATACGTACATTCATTGATTGGATGCTACATAGATATTTAAATAACTCTTTGATAGATATTTGTAAAGCAGCTAATTAGGTTATTCGGGGTTAATAGAGAACTAAGGATTACATAATCACATTCAATAAAATCAAACTAATTGGAGATCATTAGATATTTTGACTTTGATCATGGAATATGACTATCAAATTTTGTCGCTAGATGCACATTTTGGATGGATTTGAATGACCACTTTAGTTATTTTGTGACAATAGCAATCTTGTATTGCAACAGGAGTTTGATGATGTCAAAGTCTATAGACATTAAGTTCCTATTTGTCAAGGAAATAATTCAGAGTGTTCAGCTTTCTATAAAATAATTGGGACAAACTCTATAATTGCGGATCCTCTTACTGAGAGGCTATCACCTAAGATCTTTTATGAGCATACTGCTCATATGAGTGTTGCTTTTGATGATATCTCAGTTTAGTAGGAATTTGTATTCGGATGTTATTTGTTTTGGATACATAATTCTATCCATGGATATTCGATTTATGTCAGAAATAAAGTATTCAATTCAGTTTCACTTTGACTAATGTTTTGGTTTGATCTCATAAGGTAGGACCAGTTGAAAATAGGCATGTTCAGATCATATTGCATGTAATTTTCATGCTACAATCCACACTTGATCTATGTCATTTGATTGTGTTGATATACGTTACCGTTGATAATTGTAATGAAGACAACTTTGATCCTATATTAGCATAATTAATGGACGAAATTGTTCGAAGATGCCTTTTGGTTATGATACAAAAGTATTGAACTCATAAAGTTTATAAGGCAATTTATGTAACCCAAGTGGGGAGATTGCTGGAAAATTGTTAATTTGCTATGTGGGCTGACGTGTGTAATTATGTATATAAATGCTATTTTAAAGTTAAGCCCAAAATTAAAATGATCTAATAAAGAATTAAGTATTTGGGCTTAGGGAATCGAAATAAAGTGTGGGCTAGATAATGTGTAGAGATCAGATTCCTCTAGAATTGTATTTCATGATGGGCAAAATACATATGGGAACTATATACAGGGTTATGGTTTTCAATTCACATGTAATTTTTCATTCTTTGCATCTCCCATCAACACAAGAATTATAAAGAAAACATATTGAAGAGGAAGATCAAAAACCCACAATAAAAAACATCCAACCTACGTTCAAGAATCAAGAAGTAGAATTCATAATCAAAAATCAAGATTAAAGATCCGAAAGACAATTCAAATAATATAATTCAAGATTCATTATTGAAAATACAAATCATTGGATCAAAATATGTTCCACATTAATTATTTTTCTTGGTGATTTGACATAAAGATCCTGGAAATTATGTAAAAAGTTTATATATTTTAAATTTAATGAATAAGCAATAGTTTCAATTAATGTTCTTGTTATGTTAGACAAGCCATCCAGCATCCATTCTCCTCGAACAAGCTGCCTATACCTTATTTTCCTTATATTGGCTTCTTCTAGTTTGTACGCCAGTCAAGGATCCTGAAAATCAGGCTTGTTCCATCTCTTAAAAGTTGTATCGAGACATCGTCTGCCAACAATAAGAAGGTCACGCTGCCTCACAGATTATGGACATCTCTCAATATGAGAAAAAAACAGTAAGTTGATACTTCAATTTATTCGATCTTTTCCTAGCCTCACCCCCAATCATTATCAGTCTTCTCTCCAATGAATCTTGAAGGAAGTTCTTTCAATGTTTAAAGTAGTTATCTTGGTTATGTTCTTTTATTTGTATGCTGGTTGAGCTTACTCTTCGACTTTGTGTTGTTGTCCGTGTTTTTTAAAAAATAACTATGTTTATTAGCTATTGAAAACACCATGTTTCATAAAATCCTCCATATTCTCGTTCTAAATATGCCTTCTATGGCCGTGGTTGGTTTCTATCCTTTTATCAATATACATGATTTTGCTTATTTTGTTAGTATTCTTTCTTAGTTGGGTGATTTCCTAAATCCCAACCCTAATTTTATTATTTTATTGCTCTTATTCTATCAAATGTGTTATGAGATTCAATATAACCTTGTTAGTATAGAAAAGATCAATTTTATTTGATTCATTCATGATAGTTATTTGTCTCGTAATATACAAGAACCATTGGAAGTTTGAACAAGAAAATTAAATTAGGTCTTCTACATATTTTAATTTGGTTAACCTCTCTCATTAATGCTTAACATTGAATCGATAACATTACCTTCAAAATAACATAACCCATACATTCAACGGGCAAAACACTAGTATGCTGTATATAAATGACGTGGAATGGCTTTCACTTTTTCTCTGTCTTTAAGTCATTTCTCAAGTTTTATCTCGACAGAAGCCGTAAGTATAGGAATTTTTTGACAGATTTGTTACCGAATTTGATGTGGTGAAATGTGATTCGCCTATTTCTTTTTATTTTTTTCCATCTTCCACTGAATGCACTACAAGTGTTGTCTGTAAACATTCTGTCAAAATTATCTCTACTTATAGCATGACTGTTTTATCTCTATAATATAGTTTCCTAGTGATAAATTTAATTTAGAAAAGAAAAAAGATTATACTTTGTTCACTATTTAAAAACTATTTATATACATATAGACAAATCATTATAAATTTCTATTTTTAAATTGATTTTGGTAGTGAATAAAATAAGTAAATTGCTTGCTTGTTCTATGACATACTTGATCCAAACCTTTTCTACATATCAAGACGTCTTATGTTCAGTCTTTCTTGCCTGACTTTATTGTCCTCCATGTCATTTTGTAAGTATCTTGAGTGTCCTGCATATCATTTTTTGAGTATCTTAGTGTACCTTATCTTATTTAGAGAAAATAAAGTATTGAAAAGTTATTTTAAGGAGAATCTATAATTAAAAGTAGGAAGAGTTTTGGATTACGTATAGAATATTTTATTGTGTAAATGTGTAATTAAAAATAAGTATTTATGAAAAAGAGTTTGAAAATAATGATTATCAAAGAGGGACTAAATCAAAAATAAATTTTGATGCGTATAAAATTAAATTAGTCTTCACTCAGCCCCCATTTGGCCCCCATTTTTGGTAATGAAAATTAGATGAATAGTATTTTTTTGAAAAAATGAGTTGTTGAAAAAGAATGAAAAAATTTCGATTTACATGTAATATTATTTTATGGAAGATTGTGTAGTTGAAAATAGAAGAGAGAGAAATAGAATGTAATGGAATATAATGTCAAACAAGGGCTCAATATTAAAACTTTTTATTTTTCTGCCCGGCAAACGATAATTCTAGATGGTGTTATGATGGAATTCTATTTAATCAACTTAACAAATGATAATTCTAAATGTTCTGATGGAATTCTCTTTAATCAACTTAATAATATCGTAACAATGAACGACGAGGTTGTTACAGTTTGCTTTTATTAATTAATAGTAATGAATTAGGAATTTTGGCTCGTTGACTTCGTAGGTGACAAGGGATATCTCCACTTTTCCTTCGAAAAGTAAATTGCTAAGAATTTTAAGTAAGTAAACCTTCCACTGTCTTCATATATACCATACATTGTTAAATGTATAAATGTGTTTCCTAAATTTACTATTATGTGAACATAATATTTGATTATTACGTTTTATGTTATCAATGCTTTTCAAGACATATTCATCCTTAAGCATACACAAAGTTTCAAGAAATAAAAAGTTTCCAAATGGCAATGAGTTAAGGAATATTGTAAAAAGATATGAATCCCGAATATCTTTGTTAAGAGGAGGTATATGTCTATATCATGCAAGGTGTGAGTGGAAAATGGGGTGTGAGGGATCGACACACACAATCAACATTCAATGATGAAGGTTTAATATTTAATGTTAACATCAGTCATTGGGGTACTACCGGTAGTTTGAATAAAAATCCAAATAACAATGGCCCATTGCATCTAGTTTGGATAAGCAATACACTAAGTGAGTTCACAATGTTAATGTTCTTTCCTGCAATCTATTTGGTAGTGCACCTTTTTTTTTTTCTTTTTTTCTTTTAATTGAACGTGTTGATACATGTAGATTTCATAATTATTAATCGAATTTTCTTGGGTTAATTTCACAAGTTATTAAAAAGTATGTGGAAATTTTCAAATTGATTCATAAAGCATTTTTCTGATTCATGCAGTCAATAAAGTGAATTGAAACTAGGTTGAATAGTCAGTGCCCTGATTGTAACTAGGGTGAAAGTTCAATGACTCGACTGCAACTAGGATGAAAGCTCAGTGACCTCCACTGAAAGTAAACCAAGTTAATCATATGCTATATCATTACTTGCATAAACTGTACGTTTCTTATTTATCTCAAACTAGTTTACCTAAAAGAAATAGCAAACTTGAAAACATTACATAATCAAACCTGGTACATATGAAATTTTACTAGAATCATACAAAGAGGTACGAAAAATGATTGTGCTACATCTTTATTTTTATTACAGATAGAATGGCGTAATAGATTGAATATGACTCATGTCGCAAATTGTAGATGGAATGTAAGAATCAGAATTCAGGCACAGGTTGGTCCTCGTCTGATGGTTCTGCCAAAATCCAATCTCCATTATTATTAAGAACCATTCCTTTATTCTTCTCAATCCACCATGATTCTGGAATAAAATACTCATCCTTGAGAGCGCCACAACACTTGTTGACCAAAGCCAAGCTCCGCTTCACCTTCAATTCAAATTCTCCATCAGCTCCATTCCAACCCGCCACCACGTGTAAATTAGCCTCCAAATTATGCCAGTCAAAAGGTTGTTTCGAGTCCTTTAAGCTCGGGGATTTTCTAGTGTCAATTTGTAGCTCGATACCTGTGTGTGAATATCCCAAAAACATTGGGTACTGGGGTATAAGATCAATCTTATTCCTGATGTGTAAAACTTTCAGATTCGAGAATTGATTCAATCTATCGTTGAAAGCTTTGTTTCCCACTTTTGGACAGCAAAAAACAATGGCAGATACAGGAATATCAGTAACTCCATTTTGAACAAGATCAAATGCAGATAAAGTAGATAGACTTGCACCAAGGCTGTGACCTGTGACTATTATGCTCAGATTCTCACTCTTATACTGGTTCCTAATTTCTTTAATCTTTGCCAAAAGCTGAGTTCTTGCACTTTGTTTTGTGAAAGGTGAATTGGGATCAGTAGAAACATAGATTGTCAGCCAACCTTCCATGACTTTTGGCACGTTCTCATCATCTTTATAGCTGTCTAGAAAAGCTATGGGTTGTAACGATTGTTCAAAGGACTCCGGAGTTGGATGTAAATCGTCTAGCCATTCATAAGCTCGTTTTGTACCGCGCCATACAACGTAAGCTTCACGGCGGCCTAATTGTTGACTAACTTCATCGGTGGTGATGGCAATATAGCCAATCCAATTGGATTCCCTGTCCCATGATTCACGTGATTTTGAGTGAAATAGGAGAGCTTCGCCTTCACTAACCTGGGCCGCGGCATAGAGAAAGCTGTAGATTTGGAAATTGGATGCCGATTCCAGCATAACTTTCTGGAAGAAAGTGTTCTTTCCATACCTTGAGTAACCACAGTACTTGGAATTTTGGTCATCATTGAAGGCATCGTATGTGGCTTGACAGAAATCGCCACATCGAAGGATGAATTTCCGAAGGCTGAGGTTTAAGGGCTCAAGGAGCCCTTCCCAGTTGTTGCTTCCTAGCAGTTCAGCCCATGTTGGTTGTGCAGCTTCAGTTTTTTCCATTGTTGTAAAGTGTGAGAATTTGAATGAATTGGACACGAAATGAGTGTTATCTACGAGGGATATATAAAAGAATGCTGTAGGAATGAAAAACACATGGGTAATTTAACGATAAACTAAGCTCATTATACACATAAAATGTGAAGAAAGCATTATAGATGTACATGTGACAACACTGTATTGATTGGTTGAACTGTGTTTTTTGTCTAACATCCAATTAAATCTTGACAGCTGACAATCTATCAAAAAAACTGTCCACCATTTTTGTGCATATAGCGGGATTGTTTAACATATGGTAGGAGAAATGGTCCAAATTTAAGATGGTAATAGGGAGAGATGTGACGTGGGCTCATCACCAAAATATCTATGTATTTGTTGGGGGACGGGGGGGCTTTTAAAATGTAATAAGATAAATTGATTAACCAAATCATGGCAACAGATTTCATAGAATCTCTACATGTGGAAATATTTATTTTTGCCTCAATTATGTGAACTTGTAACCGTACTATTTCTGCAAGACACGTTAGGAAATTTTCAACACGTATAGAATAAGGGAAATGTGTAGATATTCAAGTTTTTTTATGCTTAATTATGTACTATAGTAAATGAGATAGCTAGGTTTAAATTGGAGTATCCTCTAGTCAGGAAAAAATTATCATCTCCAAATTGTTGATTCGACAGTGTTTGATAACATCCATCCAATATTTGCATTTTTTAGGGATAGTGTTTTAATTAAGAATGTTCATATCTAGATATTCTCTTCTTATTATACATGTTTTATTTGAGTGAGATCCTGGACCACACACCATCCTTTTCAGCTTCAAAGTAAGACAATGAAATAAATTTCAATATTCTTTTTTCCTTCAGACCATATACTGTTAAAAGTATACGAAGATATTAGTAAGATAATAGAACATTAACACGAGATATATTATACTTAAATAGTATATGGCTATTATTCACTGTGAATTGATATTACACTGGTCCTCCAATAAGCCCCTGTTTGTTTTCCATTTTTTCTTTATTAAAATTAAAAATATGATCGTTATTCATTACATTAAGCCACCATATTTGAATTTCTATTTTTTTTGTGGAGTCTGTAACGACTATATTTTTCATTCTCATTCTTATATAAATGAAAAACAAATATGGCCTAAAAGTATATAAATAATATTTTAAACATGAAAGATATTATAAAAAAATTCAAATATTATACAAAAGATATCATACATTTAAGTGGTCATGCATACCACCATCTATATAGTTTGAGTGATATGTCCCAAGTCCAATTGATTTTAGGATGTAAACATTTACTTTAATAGATGTATTTTATTTGTGACAAATATATTATCTTAATTGTATTATTATTATGACGAATTAAATTAATAAAGTCCGTAGATTCAAGTCTCAATAACTTGTTAATCACAAGAAGTCGTGATTGAGATACAAGTTATATATGACTGAATCTTGAATTATTTGTAGTATGAAAAATAACGAGATACGAATATCGTTATTGCAGATAGATCAGCATGTGTAGTACTTCTCACTTATAAAGTGATTAGTTGTTCTCACAAGCTAAAATATAGTGCCTTTTAAATGTAGGCATTGATGTTTTCTTAAGATAAAAAAAAGTTGGAGACCCACTACAAAAATTTCACATGGATAGCTATCTCAATGTCAGTAGTTAATTTCTAATGTTAGGTAGTAGAATTGACCATTCTACTTGAGGTCTTCATTGTACTTTTTATTAGGACCGTCATACTTTAGAGATGTTAGATGTTGCTTTGTTAAGAATATCATTCTGGTATAGCAAGAATCATATCAAGGTTGTGAATAATCAATAGAGAGATTTGTTACTTTTAGATAGTAAGGATTTGAACTATGTTTCATCCGCTTTAGTTGATATAGAAATCTTTGGCCAATTTGAGTTCATAAGTCGAAAAGAGTTCCAAAGATAATTGACTTAAACATGATGAAAGATATGATTGATTAAATCGAGATTGACACATTGTCATATCTCATAATTTTCTGGGTTATATTGACGAAACAATTATAGTTTCATGGTAATCAAATAAGTTTGATTTTGTCACACTAACATGACATTTTTTGTCACACATATTGCCTTGACAAACCGCATCTATTATCAGGGATGACGAATGTGAATTAATGATAACTTAAAAATAGAGTTTTAATTTTTCTTATTTTGATTAGATCAAAATAATAATTTACGTCGTTTGGTATTGTGATTGGGACCCTAATGAATCACACAAAAATGCGAGAACTAGAATAATGAGACAAGAATTAACTAATTGACAAGTGTGAAATATTTGTCAATTTAATTAATAGGGTTGTTTATTTATTTGTCAAGATTAATAACTTTATTAATTAACTAATGGACCTACTTTTGTTTAATTGATGAAGTCCAATTAATCATCTATAAATAAAAAGTTAGGTTTGAGATTTTATAACAACATTCATTCCTAAGCTTGCATACACAAGAAAAGAAAAGGAATCCTAATCTCTCATTCTTCTTCTTTTTGTGTGGATTACTATTGAACGCTAGACGATTTGACAGCTATCATATGGATAGATATTGGTAGATAATGATTCATAAAGAAGTGGAGATATCATGGAATATCGTGTTCAAGATTCTCAAAGAAGTTTGAAAAATCACCAAACATAATGTTCTTATCACAATTATGTCCCGAACCTTTTCTTCTTTAGGCCATTTTTGAAGCCTTTGATGAAATGGAATTGGAGATAAATAAGCTCTTATAGGGGTAGATTTTATGATTGGTGACAAGTCGACACTATCATTCTTTATGACCTTGATATCTAACATCTATTCTCCAGGATTTGTTTCTATGTGCTCAGTAGGTGTGCTCTATTTGACAATTTAGCCGCTATATGCTCTAACGACTTTTCCAAATTCTGAATTGAAGTAAGCTGATTTTCAATGTATTGATCAGGGGAGTATTGTTTATCCCATTTTGATTCTTCTTCTTCATTTTGTCCTTAAAATTTTGTCGTTAATCTTTTGTTAATCTTACATTGAGGAGAATGTATTAACTAATTTGGGGAGGGTGACATAATTTTAAATCTTTATCTGTGTTCATCATTATCTGTTTTTCATTACTGCATAATGTATGCATGATGAGTGTCAAAAAAAATTAATTAATAATAAATAAATAAATAAATTTTCTTGCATTTTATTTAGTTTGTTTTAATTCTCTTCATGCATGCTTGTGTGGGCTTAATAACCTTGTTCGCTATGATGTTATTATTGGACTAGTTTAAACTGCAAAACTTTGGATCTGGTGTTAACTAGACTAATTGAAACACTTGACATTATCTATGCATGCTATTCATGCTTGACATATTAGGTGAATGACTGAATTTTGAGCATAAAGTAGGAAAAGAATGATAACCCTCTATTGAATTAACCCATAAACTACCTAAAGACAATTTGGTGATGGTTGAGCTATCATAGGAAGCATTGAGATGAGTGGGCGCTCCGTGTATGAAATTTATTGTGTGGATTACCTAGACCAGTGGGATGAAGAGTAGGTGAAAATCTTAAATTGGGGGTTGGTTTTGGAAACTAAATGTCTAGAAAAATGACAAAGGGCACAATTTTTATATGTGAGAATAAAATACTTCTTTTCATGCTTTTATGACTCGAGCAAGTAAGCCTATAAGGATATTTCAAAATTTGGTGCCCTAAAGCCAACTGGTTTGGGAGTCACCGGCCCAAAGTTCGTTACATGGGTCATATAGAAAGTAAGAGGGAAAGTAGTTAATAAAAAGTCATCTTATCGAGCTTTATAACTCGAGTGAATAAGCCTGCAAGGGTTTAAAATCTGGTGCTCTACAGCCAACTGGTTTGGGAGTCACCGGTCTAAAGCCCATTACATGGGTTATATATAGAAAGCAAATGAGAAGATGACAATCAATCAGAAATTAAAGAAATGTGAGAAAAACAAAAAAGAGACAAAACATGACGAAAAGCTCTTAGACATTTGGTTGAAGAGACTGTACCTCTGAGGCGAGACAAGTAATCTAGTTTGATCTTGAGTGTCAAAGCAATCAAATCTAGAAGAGGCTTCACTTTTTGAAATGTAGACTTGTGATAGTAATGCTAAATCTGAACTACGAGAGGGTGAGGACTACAACTATATAAATTCCTAACCTGAAAACACAACCCTGAGATAATTGAGTGAAAAGAATAAGTTTGGGGGTTTGTGTATCTCTCGAGCGAGTAAGGATATATTTGACCACTTGGGGTCGGGACTCAAATTTATCATAAACCTCATATGTTGGCATGAATTCACACACGCACGTCAATTTGCATTAAACAGGTAAAGGTTGATGTCATGTTTGCACAGATAAATTTTTAAATACTCAGCCCAATCCTGAGCCACAACAGGGTTTTAAGTCATGTTTGTTCAGAATTAAGTCACTATCTTGTTTGAGGACAAACAATAGTTCACATGTTGTTATCCTTTCATGAGTAAAGACTTCACAGAGAAGTAGAAAAGCTCAAATGTGATCATGTGGATTTTCTAGAAACTAATATCCTGATGATGTTGGAATAGATTGATGAAATCTGGTTGAAAATGGTCATTAGCTTGTCGAAAAGGAAGATATATGATGCTGGGCCGAATAGGTGTTGGAATGAAGATCAAATAGTCCCTAACTAGCATGCCGCCTTTGTTGATAACCTCTATAATTGGTCGAGCTCGTGGTAACTAATTTTGATTTTGATTTTTGACCATTTATGTTTTTCTTTCCCTTTTCCTTGCTATTCACTGTCTAAAGGCTCTTTCGATCTCAAGATCTGACTATAGAAGTTCGAGTTCATCAAAATCTTGAATAAAATGCTAAATAGTACCTGAAAAGGATAGAACATAAGAGATCAGGTATGTGATGAATAGCCAAAAACAACAAAACTGCTAGAATCCAATTACAAATCAATAAATTTAGCTTAAAAATTTAATCATTGGCAATATTGCCGAAACTTTGATCAGTGAAATCGCACAACCCTGCAGGATCATTGACAAGTATAATGTAGTGAAAAAGAGTATTGTCCCACAAGCATTATGTAATATTAATATATTATTAAACTCGAATATGAATGTAACATAAAAGTGTTGATTTGTCTACATTTAAATTATTATCTAAGAATTTAATGAAATATGTATTATGATGAAGTGTTTGAATTTGGAATCCATCTATTGTTATCTTATTTTCAATTTTAGACCTATATTGTCTAGTTTGATTTATTTATTCTTGAAAATCGATAATCCAATTTTCTTTCATACGTCATACATGTTATTTCTAATATCTAGTGTCCGTATGTTGAAATTACAAAGTTTTAAACCTATTAATTTTTCAGAAAATATAATAAGCAGCTAATTAGCTAAATGCTGCGCAATAATTTAAATAATTCAACAAGGCATACAAGATTAATAAAAAACAGAAATTAACTAAATTAGTTGTTCTTTTAATTGAAAATAATAAGGTTTCATCTTCACCCTAGCACAAAAAAAGTTAGCCTAGCATTCTTCTAGTAATAATGCACAAAGAAGATTGGAAAATGATTAACCTGCAGGATGTATAACTACAAAAAGGAGATATGAAATATATTTCTTATTCTTGATCTTCAATGGCAAGTTTTGATTCTTCAAGTTTTTTATGTTTCTTCCTTCAATCCTCTTGCTAGACTTGTTCTTCTCTTTAAAATATGATGGATTGACCTCCCTTAATTGTAAAATTTGTATGTTATACATGATATGAGAGACTCCCTTCCATGTTTGTCCATGTTATGTACTTAAGGAGGCTAAAACAAGGTCAAGAATCATGTTCAAAATCCTTTAAAAAAAGAGTTACAGCCAAAGAAGAAATCTGGGTCATTTGGCCAAATTTACCCCATGCAATTGCATGGGGCATCTACATGCGGTCGCATGGTCTTCTTCTGCTGCCTATGCTACCAATAGATTAGGGGTTGTGATCGCACCCCTTTGTCTATGGGAGAGTTACATTTTGGTTTTCCGTTTCTCCTTTGTTCAGTTTGAGTAATTTCTTCATGCAATTTTTTCTCTGTCTTCTAATTGCGTCCATTTAACTCTACATAATCTTCAATCATATTTCCTTAGTCCGAATCAACTTTTAAATATCTGCAATTTGGTCTTTGAACTTTGAAAATCCTTACTTTTCTTCGGTTCTCGTTCATTTCTTCCAAATTCACCTTCAATCATTAAATTTTATCTAGCAAATAACATACACAAGAGATTAAACTATGATTCATCATAAATGCTCCCAAATATTCATATTTAATGATCTAAGTCACCAATCTGCAAAAAATAAGGGGAATATGTAGATTTTTAAGTTTTTATGGTTTTTATGCACTATAGTAAATGAGATAGTCAGGTAAAGGTCTATGTTTGAATTGGAATATCCTCTAGTCCCTACCCCCAACAAAAATAAAAAAAAATAAAAAATAAAAAAAATGGTACGAATTTCTAGATAATCTCATCTCCAAATTGTTGAGACCACAGTGATCCATTAACATCTATCCAATCTGTGCATTTTTGTGGGGCAGTGTCATAATTAAGAATATTAATATCTAGATATTTTCTTATTAGACATGTTTTATTTGAGCGAGATATCTCCCTGGACCAAATACCTTCATTTTCAGCCCCACTGTAAGACAATTAATGAAACAAGTTTCATTCAGCCTTTTTTTCCTTCTTTCCACATATTGTTGCTAGTATATCGAGATATTAGTAAGATTATAAAACATTAACGTGAGATACATGATAATGATACTCAAATAGTATTTGGCTATTATTCAACGTTAATTGATCAAACAGTGATCCTGCTATAAACGAAGATAGTATATCTTAAACAAAAAGCATACAAGCAAATTCAAATATTAATATTCAAAAGATTAAAAAATAAAAATAAATAATAATAATAATAATAATAATAATAATAATAATAATAATAATAATAATAATAATAAATTATTATTGATTCGTGCCTGCCACACCATCTTACGCATTATGATCTAACTTTCATTTGGTTTTTATTACTCAAACCATCTAATGTACTTAATTTTGAATTATTATAAATGAAAACTTGCCAAGTCTGTTTACGAGTCAATATAAATAACTGTTAAAGGATATTATGACCTTAAGCTTATTTACTTAAACACTTAGGGTTTGTTTCATTTGTGTTTCGGTTTTGAGTTTTGAGTTATTTTTTATTTTTTGTTACCTGTTTTAAGTGCCTATTTTAAGATTTTTAAAAACGCGTTTGATCTGTTATTTTGAAAAACCATTTCTCAAAACTAAAAATTGGAAAACGAGTTTGATTTGAAATTTTGAAAATTTGTTTTACGATATTTTATTTCACTTAGTTTGATTATTCACTAAAAATAGAACGATTATATGTTATTACATTATCAAGTATTATACACATTTTAAAGTTGGTGTATCTTTTAATATTTTTTCTCGCTAAAAATTTAAAATAATAAATAATAAATTAATTTTAAAATATAGGAAATAAAAAGAAAAACTAATGACATGGACTTAATATTTTTATCTGTGTTCATTAATTACTTTTTTAAATTTTTTATATAAATAATCATTACTTAGAACTATTTTTATTTTCTATAATTTTTATTTTTAGCTAATTTTTGCCTTAATATTCTAATTAATATTTTTATTTCTATAAATTTATCATGTCTATCAATGTATTTTGTTTGATGTACTCGGATATTACAAGCTCCACTCATGTCGCAAAATTTTTATTAAGATATCCTAAGCAAAGATAATGGTTTGGGAATTCAGCATGGAAATCACTTGGAGTTAAGTTTTGGTTAGAGCGATAATATAGTCTGACACACAAAACAGAGTAATTAATTCAAAAAATAAATGTATGGTCACCATGCAAAACTACGTGGCAGCATTTTATTGACGGAGGCAAATGTGAACTTAATTTTTTTTTAATAATATATTAAATATTTTTTGACAGCCAAATAAACTCATTGTAAGCAGGGGAAATTAGATCTAGTATGGCCCAAAAGCAACAAATTAAACTAAGTGGAAATTACAAGTAATCGGAGTTTTTTTAAACTTATAAATTCAAAATTAAGACTAACAAGTTTGTTTTTCAAAAATCAGAACACAATTAAAATTTTGATAATTTAGTTTTTATAAAAAAATTAAACACCCATCCACACCCAAATTTCAATTCCCAAACAACCAAACTCTAATTTTCTCTATCTTCTACCCCTCTCTAGCTTCTACTTTATCGCTTTCCCTACCTACCCCTTTCTAATCCGATCGATCGATCAGCCCTTAGAAGAGATGCCACATGATGTAGCATATCTTATAGTGACACAATACGACAACGAGACGTCGCTTATTGTGTGTTGTTCTCCTCTTGCAGTGGCCACGAGGGAAGGTGGTGCGCCCATTGGCACCATGAGTGAAGAGTGTTGAACCAATTGTTCTAGCAGTGAAGCAGCTTGTAGAAAGGTGGTGCACCTAGCGAGGACTTGTGTGAAGATGTGTTGCGTAGGATGCACCACTGTCGAGAAGATATGCCCCGCACCACTACCTCTTTCAAATTGTTGCTATGACTTAGAGAATTAGTCTAGTTGAAGCAGAAAAAGAGTAAGACACACCAAAACCATCGTTGATTTGTGTTTTGCAAATGTTGGTAAGGTGATGGTGTGGTGGTGGCAATGTTAGCGACGGTGGTGGGGGTCGTGTTGGTGGGTGTTTGTTTGAGATGGTGGACATGGTAGTGGTACTATTGGTTGTCGTGAGGCGGTTGTGGTGGCTCTGGCGATGGCGTTGTAGGCAACTATGATGTTGGAGGCAGTGTTGAGGTGGTGATCACAAATTGGTTGTACTATCGATTGTCGTAAGCTGGCTGTGGTGGCTCTGGCGATGGCGGTGTTGGCGACTGTGGTGTTGGGGGCAATGTTGAGGTGGAGGTAATAAATTTTTTGGTTGATTGTCACCAATAAATAATATATGACTAATGAAATAGATAATTTGTGACTAATAAATAATATGTGACATAAAAAATTGTTAAGTTGTAATCAATAATTTGATAATTTGTGACTTATAATTAATTTGTAGCCAATTAATTTAATATTTTGTGACCATGACATAAGTTGTAACTTATAAATTTTGTAATTTGTGACTAATAAATAATATGTGACATATTAATTTGATGAATTTTTGATCGAGAGATAGATTGCGACTTATAAAATTTGTAATGTGTGACTGTAACGTTCATAATTGTAACTAATAAATAATCGTGACCATAAATTATATAATATTATGACTTTAATATATTAAATTAATAAAATATATTTTTAATTAATTATTTCACAAATAAAATCTAATTAATATCTAATTTTTGAAATAATAAATATTGTTTCTTAATTTTAAAATGGGTTATACTTAATTTCTTAGATATAAAATTTTCTTTAAACTAATTAAATAATTTAAAACGTGATTAATACATTTAAGAGCCCCAAACCCCAAGATGTAAAGTGAGCAAACCAGTTGGTGTTTCCTCAATTTTCCCATTTTCATTATCGTAATAGACAGAAAAGAACAGACATGAATAGAGTTCAGTTAAAGGTGGTGCCGCCATCGTATCCAGGCCAACAGCCTACCAAGCACATACCAGTGCGTCTCTCCATCTTCACTGGCCAGTGGGACTATCTCATGTTGGAAATAATGTTACTCCACCAAAGATGAGAACGAATTACAAACAACATAAAAAATCGAAAGAAGTATAGGAGATGAACAAATAACAAAGTATATATGAAGAATTTTGAAGGCTCAAACACAATCTTTGATTGTTGTCCTCAAACGAATTTTGCTCCCATTATTTTGGTGTTTAAAGGGTGATCCGGCAAAAGGTTTGAAGGATTAATCAAGCCTTATAGAGATTCAAACACTAAACACTTGTTTGAATCTCTAAAACTTAAGAACACAAAGAAAAGGATGAATATGAGAGGGTATTTTCGTTTTGGATTTGATCTCAAGAAGTATCAATATAATAGGTGTTTTTTCAATATTTTTTCAATGACCCAAGATCACCTATTTATAGCCAAGTCGTATAGCTTCACGAAGTGGTGCACCTTATGGATGAAAAGCCACCAAAAAACCAACAAAAAACGACCCAACGGTCGTTTTTCTGTACCATGCGACCGCATGGTACAAACCCATACGGTCGCATGGTACAATCCTACCGAGACCATTTGGTCTCGGTAGGGTTCCATGCGGTCGCATGGCCTAAAATGGCCTAATTTTTTTTTTTATTGTTGTTTTTGAACAATCATACCACTTCATAACAATCCCCCACTTGTTCAAAATTAACAAGTTCTCATTATTCAAATTATACGATACTCATGCGTAAGGATTAGATATCTTTCGATTTGAATCTAACCATAGTGTAATTCAAACAAAGTAAAGTCGAAATTCAAGGTAGCGTGAAGCTTTGAACCAAGTATTTCAGTGACAATACTGGTAAGAACACACACACGAATATCACGTGTTCTCAAGCTCCTCGTTTCTCGCTTAGCGCTTTTATGACCTTGCGCTTATCCTTTTCAATAAACTTTTAAGAGAGAACTCCAACTCTCTATTAAGGCGGCACCACCTTGAGGTTTATTTAGGTAAAGTTCTTCCAATACCTTTGTTACTTTTAGAAGTACTTGTGGTTTTACACTGAACTTTATTAAGAGCTTATAGCTCAACCCTCGTTTCAGTAACAACCAGCATTATATTAATCTAGGATAGGATTATTGCGGATTATAATAATGCTGTAACGATCCACATATCGAATGACTTGTTGATACCCTTTGAACCCGTGTAAAACCTTTTGAGTAACGATAGGTAGGGTTGCCATCATTGGTGGATATTTCAGTTAAGGAGTTTCAATCCCATCCTACTTGAAGTAGATGCTACTAAATCTCTATTTAGAGGTTTAGTTAGGGGATCCGCCAAATTTTCATTCGACCTTACATAATTTAGGAAAATTATTCCATCTTTGATTAACTTTCTTATGTAGTTGTGTCTAAGACTCATATGTCTAGACTTCCCGTTATATACATCATTGTATGCTTTAGCTAAAGTGGCTTGACTGTCACACATTATTGGTATTGAAAAAATATTCTTTGATCCCAAAGGTATCTCATAGAATAAGTCTTTAAGCCATTCAGCCTCCTTTCTTGTATCTGATAGGGCTACAAATTCAGATTCCATAGTTGAATGTGTTATGCATGTTTGTTTCTTCGACTTCCAAGAAACTGCACCTCCTCCTAGAGTAAACACCCAACCCGTAGTTGATTTACTTTCATTCGTGCTAGATATCCAACTAGCATCAGTAAATCCTTCTAATATTGCTGGAAATTTAGTATATTGTAGACCTAAGTTCTTGGTTTTCTTTAAGTATCCGAGAACTCTCCCAATTGCTTTCCAATGTTCATTACTTGGATTGCTAGTAAACCTACTAAGTTTACTTATTGCATAGGCTATATCTGGTCTTGTGCATTGAACTGCATACATAAGACTTCTAATAGCACTTGCATACTCTAATTGATCAATTTCTCTTCCATCATTTTTTACAAGTTTTGAGCTTGGATCAATAGGGGTATTATACTCTTTTATGTTCAAATGTTTGAACTTATTTATCACATTATCAATATAATGTGATTGACTAAGGTATTTAGAGAACAATCAACATTGTATTTTCTCCTAAATACCCATTTACAACCAATAGGTTTGGATTCGGGTGGTAGATCGACAAGTTCCCAAGTTTTATTCGGCATTATTGAATCCATTTCATCTTTGATTGCATCTTTCCAAAACATGCTATCTCGAGAAGCCATAGCTTCTTTATAAGTTTTAGGATCGGTTTCCACTTGTAGAACAAAAGAAATTGTTCTTACAACATTCAACTCATTTCCTTCTACTAAGTAAAATGAGATAAGTTGAGAATCAATTTCATCCAATCTTAAAGACTTCTTAACTCGAGTTCTTTTGCTTCTTCGTGGTTCATTAGATTCATTAATATCTTTAGAAGATATTTCATCCCGTGTTCCACTTGAGCTTGGGATATTTACAAGGTTTTCCCTTAATTCGTTATTCGAGGTTAACGAATCTTCAAAGAACTCTACATCACTTGATTCAATAATCACATTGGTCTCCAAATTTAACAATCTATAAGATTTGCTATTGTTAGCATATCCAACAAAAGCATATTTAATGCCTCTTGGACCTAATTTGTTTCTATTAGGGTTCGTGTTCTTGCAATAGGAAAGACACCCCCACACTTTGAAGTATCCAATGTTTGGTTTTCTTCCTTTCCATAATTGATAAGGAGAAACCTTAGTATGTTTTGAAGGAATCCTATTAAGTATCTTACATGCACTTAATAAAGCTTCACCCCATAAGTTAAAAGGTAACTTAGCAAATATAAGCATAGCATTAATCATTTCTACTAATGTTCTATTCTTTCTTTCAGCCAAACCATTTTGTTCGAGAGTCCTTGGTGCAGAACATTGATGAATTATGCCATTTTGTTCACAAAATAAATTAAAATCACTAGAAAAGTATTCACTACCTCTATCACTCCTTAAGGTTTTTATTTTCTTTCCTAGATGATTTTCAACTTCATTCTTATAAATCTTAAACATGTTAAATGCTTCATGTTTATGTTTCATTAAATACACATATGTATATCTAGAAAAGTCATCGATAAAGGTAATAAAATACCTATTTCCACCTCTAATTAACATGCCATTTAATTCACATATATCCGTATGAATTAGTTCCAAAATACTAGAGATTCTTTTTACACTTTGATATGGTTTTTTAATCATCTTAGATTCTACACAAGTTTTGCATCTATATTCATTATTTTCATTATATGAAATTAAGTCACACCTTTTCATTCGTTTCATGGTACTTTTACCAATATGTCCTAACCTAGCATGCCATAATGAAAATAAATCCACAACATAAGCAAGATCAACTTTATTTATTTTATTGTCAACAGTACAAAGTTTGACCATTCCTTCACAAGAATAGCCTTTTCCAACAAAATTTCCTTTAAGGGATAATACAAGTTTACCGGATTCATACACACTTTTGATACCCTGTTTTCCTAAGAGATTTTCACTAACTAAGTTCCGATTCATATCCGGAACATGTAATACATTAGTGAGGGTAATGTTTTTCCCGGAAGTGAAGATTAAATCTACATTTCCTTTACCAATGACTTTGGATCGAACTTCGTTGCCCATTTGAATCTCTTGGTCTCCATCAATTTCATGATAGGTCTTGAATAAAGATTTATTATATGATACATGCACCGTAGCACAAGTATCATACCACCACCCGGGAACCTTTCCCTTAATTGCATTTATCTCGCTCACGGTGGCCACAATCTTTTCTTCTTGAATGGAGTTGATTTTACCTTCGGAGTTGTTTCTTTTCCGATGTCTACATCCTTTTGCATAGTGACCAGACTTTCCACACACAAAACAACCTCCTTTGTTCTTCTTCTTGAACTTGTTAAAGTTTCTTGGAGGCTTCCTTTTGTTGGTTTTTCCAGGTGGTTCAGATTTCTCTATGGCATTCGCTTTAGAAGTTCCTTCCGAAGAGTTTTCACTTCTATCACGTAACCTGGATTCTTCTTCAATCCTTAGGTGCCTTTGCAATTGTTCCAAAGAGTAATCTTCGGAACTATGCATAATTTTCTTCCGGTTTCCTTTCCAAGTTCCCGGGAGTTTTGCTATTATAGCCCCCACTTGAAAGGTCTCCGGGATTTCAATCTTTACCGCCTTTAATTTGTTGACAAGGACTTGCAACTCATGTATTTGGGGAAGTAGGGGAATATTTTCCAAAAACTTAAAATCAAAGTATTTTGAAATTATAAATTTCTTTGTACCTTCTTCCTCTGCTTTGTATTTGCTTTCTAAAGCCTTCCATAACTCCTTTGCCGAAGAAGTGTTGGTGTACAAATCATATAAACGATCTGAAAGAGCATTGAGTATGTGACCCCAACATATGAGTTAATCTTCTTGTCGTTTTTCCCTTTCTGCTCTAACTGCTTCGGTTTCTCCATTGGTGGGTTCCGGTAATGGCGTCAATTCTGGGTCTAAGATATAGAAGATCTTCAATGCGGTGAGAAGAAACTTCAGTTTGTCTTGCCACCTTGTGAAATTTGTGCCATTGAACCGATCCAATCGAACCAAATCTTGATTCATCAATTTGATGTTCGCCATTGTAGTTTCGTTTTCCATCACACAAAATTCGTTTGAGATTGTTGGAAATAATGTTACTCCACCAAAGATGAGAACGAATTACAAACAACATAAAAATCGAAAGAAGTATAGGAGATGAACAAATAACAAAGTATATATGATGAATTTTGAAGGCTCAAACACAATCTTTGATTTTGTCCTCAAACGAATTTTGCCCCCACTATTTTGGTATTTAAAGGGTGATCCGGCAAAAGGTTTGAAGGATTAATCAAGCCTTATAGAGATTCAAACACTAAACACTTATTTGAATCTCTAAAACTTAAGAACACAAAGAAAATGATGAATATGAGAGGGTATTTTCGTTTTGGATTTGATCTCAAGAAGTATCAATATAATAGGTGTTTTTTCAATATTTTTTCAATGACCCAAGATCACCTATTTATAGCCAAGTAGTATAGCTTCACGAAGTGGTGCACCTTATGGATGAAAAGCCACCAAAAAACCAACAAAAAAGACCCAACGGTCGTTTTTCTGTACCATGCGACCGCATGCTACAAACCCATGCGGTCGCATGGTACAATCCTACCGAGACCATTTGGTCTCGGTAGGGTTCCATGCGGTCGCATGGCCTAATTTTTTTTTTAATTGTTGGTTTTGAACAATCATACCACTTCATAACATCTCACACTCTATACAACTCCACTATCCTTCGCTACTTCTTTGCCATCACAACGATCTTTGAGTGGATCGGCCTCGCCAGCTTCCAAGAAGGGTAGAAGCCGACCTCGTATTTCCAGCAAAAATAAAAAATAAAATAAAGGGAAGCTGTGGATAAAGATCGATTCTTTCTTCGAAGGCATATAAATATATGTAAGAATTCTGTTATTAGAAAATCTAGTAAATTATTAGATTCAGGCAAAAATTGAATTTTGAAATTAAAAACTTGACAAAATAGCTTGTCATCGTGCAAAGATTTGTTTTGAGATAAGATTATTTACATCTTTTTGCCTAGATGGGGTTTAAATTAAATTAATTGTTGAATCTTAGATGGAACAATAAAATCATTGTAATTGATAACTTTGTTTCTTATAAGAATATTTGATAAAATAAGTAACATTTTAAAGTAAATTTGACTATACTTTTAACCAGAACCAAACATGTTTCTACTCTTTCTTTGTTTAATGTTAGTTGCGTTATATATTTATAGTATAAATATAAAATGTGAAAGAAATAATCAAATTAGATGAAGTGTCTAAGTGGTAGGAAATGTGGCATTTGTGGGGACGTCAGGGGTTTGAGTCATCCCCAACGCAATTGTTAAAAAGTATTGATTAGAGCCTTGGAGTACCAATGAGTGAAGTTTTAAATAAAATATTGATCTCGTTGCTTTGGGAACTGGCCGAAACAATTAGAGATAATATACATAGATAGTGGAATCCATTAATCATTGAGATGAGACAATATTCACTATAAGGTATTTTTCCTAGACAAATTGAACCTGCGCTCAATAGTCCGATGATGAGATCATAGGACATTATATTGTGATTTGATCACGAGGAATTCGCTGTATGAAAATAGAACTTAAAGGATAATACATGTTGAAGGGCAAAACAATCATTTTGCCAATTTCAACATATTGACGGTCAAATAGAGGTTGACTTGTGGAACAATAATCAAAAGATATTGTTATTGGATCATAATTTGCTTAAACAACTATCTCTCGACTCGAGAGTCCAATCTCGATTTTTTAGTAGAATGAGTCAGGATTGATAGACGTATCTCAATTGGTCAAGAGTTAACCCAATTAGAAACATCTACTGGAGCTTGAGTCATGTGAGTTTGGTTAGGTCCCTCTTTTGACTCCAATAAATGTGTATGACTTAATTGGTCTACTACAATAAAGTTCAAGGAAATTTATGCAATTTTCAAACCCTAATTGAGTATTATAAATACACCCCTTATTGGCACATTTTCATATGCATTTACGGTTATCCACTTTTCATTTCCCAAAAAGGAGATACCTAAAAAGGGAACAAAAGAGAAAATCTTAAGGGATAAAGCATTTGGTTAAGCCATTAAAAGCTCCTTCAAGATTATCACCTTCCCTTTTATGCGTGAGGATTTAAAACATCCAATGATTTCAAAGTTATCTAACATCATATGGTTTTAATATTTAAAGGAAAATTAATTTCCTTGTGATGATTTAATCAAATAACCAACACCACCACCCTCTAATAAATACAATGAAATTATGGCTCAAGGCCTATAGCATTCTCAGCTCAGGGTTAAGTTTCCCTTCTTAGAGACGAAGACCAAGCTTGCGATCTTCTTGAAGGTTGTGTTGCCACTAAACCTAGCTATTCTATATGCTGGTTGAGGTTGCCTGTTTCATGTAATTAGAAAATTCATTTTCTCCCAGGAAATAACCCTAACTTAGCTCTATTCCCAGTGAGTATTTGGCTCAGGTTGGAGTTCCTTGAGCTCGCGTCAATCAATTTAACACTTTGCATATTTTCAAAGAGGAATGTACAGACACTGGGTGGTATTATACAAGTGTCAAGGCCATGACTAAGGTTTATAATGCTACGACTCCCTTTCTCAACGAAGAACTAGAAGAAAGATCTCTTCTATGTTAGAGGACTAGCAATTTTACCATATTTTGACTTTTATTCTTATTTATTTTTCTTTAAATTGAGCAAATATATATTTAATAATTTAGGTTAAATTATGTGAATTGTAGGTAAAACTCAGATTGAACAAATTTGGATAAAATTGGGCAATTCTATGTCTTCATTCATGATCATGTTGGGTGAAAGGTAGTTGTATATGAACGGTTGTGAAAGGCCGATTCCCCATTTCAATTGAAGAGTAAGCTACCTTCCCCACTATTCTAGCCTATTACTAATAGAGATTTTATTGATGTTGGTGGTAGCTTGCTTATCAAGCCAACCATTTGAGAAGCCAGTCGTTGGAATGAAACAACGAGGAAGCGAAGCTGTCTACGAAGCAAAGCTTCTCACATTTTGATCATAAAGTTGTACAAAATTGAAAAATTACAGATCAAAATAATCAAGGCATGAAGTTAATGACCTACAATACAAATAAAGAGCACATGAGGTGCACAATAAATCAATATGAAGGACCAAAGTGCACAAAATTGGAAGAAGTTTCAACTTTTGTTGACTTCCTAGTTACACTAAATTGCACATGGGAGATGATTTACGTATCTTCTTTAGAGTTATTATAGACTTTTAGATATAGTTTTCATGATTTTTTTTAATGGAACTCACAATTTTAGAGAGAAAAATAAAGAACATCAAAATTCAGGAGTGAAAAACTAGAGTTCGAAGATTTTGGGATTGAAGAAGAATACTCTTCGTGCAAGATTCAATTTCTTCATTCATCAACATATCAAAATTCGATTATGAACTCTTGATTTCCTTTTGTAGTTTTTTATTTCATTAAAATGATTACTAGATTCATAGTTAGGCAAACAATGTAATTTTTGTGCAACCATTTAATTAACTTTTCAAGATTCTTAGTATTTCAATTTTCATGTATTAATTTTACTTACAGAATTTAATGCTTTGAATTAATAGGCCAATAATTCAATGATAGTGGAATCTATAACAAAATGATAGGTTAATTATAAATTTAGACCACATATTAAATTTCAATAATTTGAATAAAAGAGTAGAGATATATTTTATAGTTATTGAGGTAGTTACATGGGTTCCTAGAAATTAAATGCATTTAATTAAGGCTTATTCGGATTTACATAGAAATATGGTACATTAAATGCATTTAATTAAAAAGTCTTGGTTGGGGCCTTGGGCTTCCTTGACTAAAATATATATTTTTTTTATTTTATCTATTTTAGAAATTATTTAATGGGTCAAACGAGTAAGTATTTTCTGACCCTTTTTTGTAACAACTCACTATTCACAGTCTTTAAAATACCCATTACTCACAACCATTAACATTCTGCATTATTCTCTAGTCATGGAGGAGACAGTTATTTCTAGTTTTACCTATATAAACTCATATCTTGATTTGGAAAAGACACATATAAAAGAAAACAGAAAATCATTTGAAAAGAAATCTTATTTCTCATATTTTGAATTTTTATACTCGGTTTTTTGATATATTCTGGAGTACCTTTGAGAGTGCTGAAAATCATTCGTGATTGCTGTACAAATAGTTTAGGATTGTTGTATCCTAGGAGTGATTGTCCACGGAGGTCGCAGCAGCTACCGACGGGCAATTTCACTTTAGAACATCGTGCTATCAAGAGAATCGATCGGACGATAAATTTTATATTTCTGCATTTTATTGTTCCGAACGTTACTGCAACTAATTGTTTTTCCAACGAGTTGTAATAGGAAACAAACTAGAAATAGGTTTTGGTGGTTGTTCTTGATGCTATAGTGTAGAAATACAAAAAATGGAAGACTATAATTAAGGGTAAATGAAATCAAATTGAGGTATGGGTGTGTGCTGGAACTTTGGGTCAGCAAAATTTGATAGAAGGGAAGATTACCAGCATTGTTCTTAAGTAAAAGGCAAGATTCGATTTCTATTTGTCTTTGCTACATTTGTTGGGTTATTAGTTATGCTTAATTTATGGTTGTCATTTTTTTGGATTTCTGTCGCTTCCAATTTATAGGTTGTTGTATTTTTAAAATCAAGTTTTATTCTATATTTAATTATTACAAATGAAGCATAATCACAAAGAGGCTACATGTAGAAAAAATCAACCATCCCTCAAATCTATTTTGAGATTTTGATTTGAGTTTCTCAATTTTTTTGAATTTCTATTACTATTTTTTTTAAATATAGATCTTTTATGAATTTCTATTGTTGCGGAAGCTCTCTTGAAAGATTTTTAAATTGATGATTTTTGGGCTCAATCCAACGTGGTTTTCTCTACCAACAACCAATTCAACCGACTCCAAACCATGACCAATATAATTCACCTCAGTTGTTATTCAATCTTACCCATGTAGGATAAGAAAAAGTGATGATTTGTGACCACAAAGGCTAGGAGAAGACACCAAAAAGATATATTATAAAGGAACCACCAATTATACAAAGTAAACAAGCGTTTTGACACTTCTAGAGGCCTTTTTTTCACACACAAAGGGGGCAGCTGGGATTCCTTTATTTTTCTCACAAAACCACACGGAACATCACAAGAAAGTGGCGAGGGTTATAGCCATATATATACTGTAGGTTAGGCTTTAAGTTGCACCTTTAAGAGGCTTAAACAGGCCAAGATTCAAGTCATCCAAGAGGGAATACAATTGGGTCGGGTGTAGCTCATGGACTTGATTGTTGGACTTATTTCATTCATCGGTCCATGCCTATGAAATAACATTAACCTACATTAACATCATAACCCGAAATTTATTCGGTATCAAAAACCCAACAAATCTCCATCTTGATGCCCAATAAATCTACAAGCAATCAAAACACACAGTTAACACTTGTATAATTAAGGTAGTCAATAAAATTGGATCACAGACCTTACCTTGTGTTTCCAACTTGAAACACATACCATACCCGCTCTATGTACTCACCACTGCTAAAGTAAAAAAAATCCAAATAGAAGCAAATATTTGACATTAAATCAAGAGCAAATACACATGCGATGACGATATACTATAGGATAACACACATAGATCTTTTCAGAAACATGTTCACAGAGAATCACAAATTAACACCAAGTTAATCAAAGAACGGTCAACCAACACATGTATAAATGACCTTACGAAAAAATCTCACCATACTTATCCTATCATATTCCGTGTTGCTCACACCTCGAGAACATATATCTCCTCTCATCGCCCACAATACTTACTAGACTAATCACCCAACTTATGTCTCACTGGTAGGTCACAATAGACCCTAAGTCCACGAGATAATCATCTATCTCTGCATCACTTCTCCCGACCTACGTAGATAATGAGTCTCCACCTAACAGAAGTGATAGAATTGCCTCTCTCACACTCTACATGATCAGGGTCTCTTTACAAATAAAGAATTCTAGACATTTAATCATATCTCCACTCGTGATTCAAATATCACACACCACATCCCTATTACAAACCACAATGTACCTCTAGGCATCTAAACTCCATCTCACCAAAAGATATATACCGCACTATAGATGTATGCTGACCCACTATGCATGCAAACAATTAGACTATGTAATCATATTGCCTCAAATTCATGCAAATGCACATATCAAACAGATTGAAATGTAGCAGATAATCATGCAACAAAATTTAGAAAATCACACACATGCAGAAAGGATCACACACAGATGCACATGCAGTAACTAGGTTTACTCTCAATAAACCTCACTAGGGTCATCACTCGACCTTAAAGCCAAATTCGCCTCTCCTTTCATCTTACCCTTCAGCTTATCTTTCTTCTTGGGATACTCCCTAAAAAAGGGTCCAAATTTACCACAACTGTTACACCTATACCATGAGACTTGTCTCATCCCTTGCCCTTCTTCTTATTACCCTCATCAATTGACTCACTATTTAAATCACTACCGTTTTGAGTTCTATCCAAATCCATTTGCTTAAACTTCATCATACTGCTCATCATATGTAACTCATCACTTCTCTTATCCTTTTTTTTCAGCTTTAATCTCCAACTCTTTACTCTTAAGTGAGTCTATGACAATCACGGGTGTTAAGGTGTCCCTACCGTACTTAATTGTATTCTTAACTTCCCTATATGAATCAGGCATGAAATTAAGCAGGATAATAGCCTTATACATTTCAGATACCTTTTCATCACAATTAACGATATCTTGAACTAACTTGTTAAAAACATTCAGATTGTCGTCAAGATCCTTTGAAGGATCCATTTTAAAGATGAAAAATCGTTCAAGCACATTCAATTTTTTAGGAGTGGACTTAAGCAAATATAAGTCATCCAACTTTTTCCAAAATTCTTTGGTAGAATTGAGTTTTCCAACTTTTCACAAAACGGTGTTAGATAGGTATAAAATAATTGAAGTATATGCAAGTTCATCATACTCTTCTTTTTGTGCTTTTGTTAAATTTGTAAAAAAAAAACTGCTATTTATGGCTTTTGAAATTTTTTGTTGGATCAAAATACCCTTCATCTTTTGTTGTCAAATAGAAAAATCCTAACTTCAAAGTGTGAAGATAATTTTAAGAAAAATAGAATAAGCAAATCACAAATAGGTCACACAAAGTTGCAATATACACCGTTCTAGATTCCTAGGGATTTGTAAGATTCACGATTTTAGATTAAGGGAATGCTCGAACGGGTCAAATAAGGTGTTCTAATGGGATAATTAATGCAAACACGAAATTATATAAACAAAAGTTCGAATTTTCACGCAACAAGTCTCACACAGTGACTACATGACAGTTAAAACACAAAATCAACTACCAACTTGCAATCAATTTCAACACTTTAAATAGCGTCGATAGTTCCTAGATTTTCTAGCACAAGCAACGGTTACCAAGCAATGACAACCCCCAATCCTAATTACACTCCACATGATGATTTGCTAATACGATAATGTAAAAGTTTCAACCAATTTACTAGAGCGAACCAATCTGAGTCCGTAAATTATGAGACGCACAAATTTAACACTTTAGGACCACCACTATTCATCCTAAAGTCTCTGAAAACTACAGAAACCAAGAAATCACGATCGAATTTCGAACGTGTGAAGAACAATGCTGTCCAGATTCTATTGCAGACCCTAAAATAGAAATCTTTCAACACAAAAAATGTCAAAAATAATGTGAGGAACAAACTGCATGTAGAGACTGTCTTGAGATTCCCGCTCACATGCCCTCACGCGCGTCTTTTCCTCTCTATACGTGGGCCTCACGTGTCACCACACGCGCCGTCGGTAACTCTCACGCGCCTAACTGCAAGATTCGCCTCCACCTGCTCGTCACGCTAGTAGTGTTTGTTTCCCCAAACTCATTTTGAGTTGATCAGAAAAAGCGAAAAATACAGGCTGATTTTGACAGTTTTTGGACAGCTTCTTCAATCTGATTTTTGCTACATTTTCAGCCGGTTTCCTGGACCTTTTTGCTATATTTCACAAGCCAAAACTACCACCTTGAAGCTCTAATACCAAATGTTGCGAAAGCTCTCTTGAAATATCTTCAAATCGATAATTTTCGCGTTCAGTCCAACGTACATTTCTCTACCAACAACCAATCCAACAGACTCCAAACCACAACCAATATAGTTCACCTCGGTTGTTATTCAATTTTACCCATGTAGGACAAGAGAATGTGATGATTTGTGGCTACAAAGGCTAGGAGAAGACACCAAAAAGATATAGAATGAAGGAACCACCAATTACACAAAGTAAACAAGCGTTTTGGACACTTCTAGAGGCCTTTTTTTCACACATAAAGGGGCAGTCGGGATTCTTTTTGTTTTTTCTCACAAAACCACATAAAATATCACAAGAAAGTGGCTAAGGTTATAGACATATATATATTCTAGGGTTAGACTTTAAGTTGGACCTTTAAGAGACTTAAACGGGCCAAGATTCAAGCCATCTAAAAGGGAATACAATTGGGTTGGGTGTAACTCATGGACTTAGTTTTTTGACTTATTTCATTCATCAGCCTATATCTATGAAATAATATTAACCCACGTTAACATCATAACCCGAAATTTATTGAGTATCAAAAACTCAACCCCTATTACTTCCAACTTATATTGTTGTATTATTAAAATGAAGTGACATATAATCACAAAGAGATAACATGTAGAAGAAGATCAACTACCCGTGAATTTATTATAAAATTTCATTTGGTGTTCCTTAATTTTTTTAGTGTTTATTGTTTTTTGAATTTTTATTAGTTTTGTTTGTTTGTTTGTTACTTTTTTTAACTTCTATCACGTTTTTTCCTTTTTTTTTTTAAATATATGCCACTTCCATCTTATAGAATGTTGTGTTTCTAAAATGAAGTAAAACATAATTACAAAGAGAAGACACGTAGAAAAAATCAATCACTTATGAATCTGGTCTAAGGTTTTGATTGATTTTTTTATCTTTTTGAATTTTGAGTGTGTCATTTTTTTTTTTAATTGTTGTTATCTATTGAATTGCCCATACTTAATGCTACAGAAATAGAGATCATTGAATCTTTCGAGTAGAGAAAGTGATATTGTACATCACTTTTTAATTAAAAAGTAACACTTAACTTTTCATATTTTTTTCACTTTCAAAACACTATTTATATGATTTTTCAAAAGACTCCCTAATTTTAAGGGTATTTTGGTCATTTTACCTCATAAGTATTATATCCTATTCCCAATTATTGGGACTTAGAATTACTAATAGACCTTTTACATATTGAGTCGACTAAGTATAACTAATTGGAATATGTTAGTTCTTAGACCCAAAGGGTTAATCTTTTAATAATTCTAATAGAACTAGAAGTTAGGAAAACCAAATACTAAGTCATTGATATATTTATCACTTGTTAGCACAAGAAAAGAGGCAGAAATCCTAAATATTATTCTCCTAAAATCATGTTATCCTCTTGGTTGTGGAATTTTAAGTTTATTTTTGCCGCATGTATTATCATTGGGGATCGGACACTTGGACAGTTGTGATGTGTTGATCCTGGTGGATCATATTTGTTATCTTCACTAGTAAAAAAAATTTTTTTTTTTATCACATATTCTTCTTAAACACAAAGGTGATTTTGATTTGGTTATTGAAATTGTTTATTTCCACTCAGCATGTTTAAGGAATCTAACTGTTGTATTCGTGCCTACTTTCATGTTTTCTAGAATATGTTAAAAGCTTTTTAATGTAGGTACAATAACAGTTATTGTGATATCAATTTTAGTTTGAGCACCGATAGTTGAAAATCTTGAATTTCTTCAATCTGAATTTGATTTGGATTAGTAAATTTTAGATTTTTTATCTAAATTTAATTTGGGTTGTTGTAAGCTATCTGGAGTTGATTGGGTTGTGCCCATTGTTTATCGATAATGGAGCTTTGGAAACGACCATTGTTGGAGTTGGTGGTTGGAGAGATAGAGTTGCACGGTCTTTCGAGCATTTCTGCCTCTATTCGGTGTGGGGCTGGCGCCTTTTCAAAGCAGTGGACTTGATCGATCACCTTGATACAGTTCGTAGCATATGCCACTATTAGAGATAATAGATACACATGCTGTGCTATTCTGTGGTCTGATGTCTTTATTGTACAATAGCAGCCAGTGATAGAAATGTAAGTGTTATGCTCTAAATCCAATCAACTTTAGACATAAACACTTTTAATATATAATTGATATAATTTTATGATAGATCTATTATTTAATTAATATTCAATTAAATTAAATAATAGAGTCCGTAGATTCAAATTTTAGTAATTTGTTAATCACAAAGAGTCGTGATTATGAGATATAAATTACATATGATTGAATCTTAAATTATCTGTGGTCGTAAGAAACAACGAGATACGGATGTCATTATTACGGATAGACCATCACGTGTGACATTTCTTACTTATGAAGTAAGTAGCTGATATTACAAGTTAAAGTGTGGTGACACTTAAATGAACACGTTGATATTTTGTTATAGAATAAAATATTGGAGACCTGTTGAGAGATTTCACATGAATAACTATCTAAGTGTCAGTAGTTAATCTCTAAAGTTCAGTAGTAGAATTATTCTTTCGACTTGAGGTCATCATAGTGCCTTATATGAGAACAGTCATACTTTTGGTGATGTTATATGTTACTCTGCCAATGATCGCTAATACGACATCGTTCGAGTATGTCAAGAATTATATGAAGGTTATGAATGATTAATAGAGGATTTGTCACTTTTAGGTAGTAAGAGATTATGATCTACATTTCATTCAATTAAATTGATAATGAAATTCTTGGTTAAGATGTATTCATAAGTCGAAAGAGAGTTTTTTATTTATATTGACTTAATAGTGGAATGAAATATATGATCAATAATCGAGATTGACATATTTTCATATCTTATAATTGATCGGATCATATTGACAAGGAGATTATAGTTTCACGGCAAATGAACAAGTTGGATTTTGCCATACCACGTCACATTTTTCATTACATATATTGTCCTGACACCTTGCTAGATGTCAATTTAGGATGATGAATATGAATTGGTGATAAATTAAAAATGAATATTTTAATTTATTTATTTTGATTAGATCAAAATAATAATTCACGTCGTTAGGCGCCGTGATTGACAACTTAATGGGTCACACAAATGGAGAACGAGAAGAATAAGATTTACGGATTAATTAATTGACTAGTGTTAGGTAATTAATTAAGTGGGTTGCTTATTAATAGGCCCGAACTAATTCATTGGATTAATTAATTAATAGACTAGATGTAAATAATTGGATTAATTAAATATTGTACTGGGTTAAATTTAAGAGATGGGCTAAGCCCGTTTGGACTTATATTAATAGGTTGCTAGAGTTTGAAAATTGTAGAGAAAACTCATATTCTAACTACCACAAGAAAAATAAAAACCCTAATTCTCCCAATTTTGTTCCATGTGTTGATTTTCATTAGAGGCTAAATAATTGGACAACTATGAATTAAAGATCATGATTGTTGGAGTTCAAGAAAAAACAAAGGAGTTTGCAGAATTCAATTTATGTATAGTTTCTACCGTAGTTTCTATTTAAACATGTAGGCAAAAAAATAAAATAAAAATAAAATGGATTGGGTCGATTTAAATCATTAACCCAATTAAATTGAAATCCACTAAAGTCCATAAAAAATCAAAGGCTCATGTCACATTTTAAATAGATAAATAAATAAAAAATCATAATTACTCAATTATTCATCTAATTTAGTAATTATCAAAATTAGCACAAATTTTCTACTATAAATAGGACAATGGTCCATAAGAGAAAAGAAGAGAAGAAGCTTGCAAGAAGAAGAGAAAGTAGAAAAGGCAACCACGAAATACTGAAGAAATTTCAAGGCCGGAGGAAGGGAAGAAATTCTCTAAAATCTAAACTCAGTGAACCCCAACAAGATCAAAATTTTCATCGAATTAAACAGGTTCATGCCAAGTCCAAGAAGATCAAAGTCTTTTTCAAATCAATTTAAATTCAAGTCCAAACCCAAGCCTCAAGATTCAAGTTCCGAACAAATCAAGTCTCACCAAAGCAAATTTTTAACAAATTCTTGAAGATCAAGATTAAGCCACGTGGCCCCTCGTCTTCAAACATTTAGATCATTAATCAGATGATTTTTTTCAATTTTGCAATTACAAGAAGATCAACATCATTTGTATTTATCAAAATACAATTTGTAACGATTTCTGTATTTTAATACACGAAATTTCGTCGTATAAATTTCTTGACACGCTCGGTAGGACCTTCTTGTCCTCTTATCTTTTGATCTCAAAATCTTCAAGTTTCAACTACTACATTAGCAATGGCAGGCGAAAAGACAAAACAAACTATGACTTATCTTGAAGAGACACTTGCTGAACTCTTCCATGCAACTAGGGTCCAAAAAAAATAGGGAAAACTCAACTGGTTACACCACTGAAGAAATTTTCCAACAAAGGCAAAATGAAAATTGCCTTCAAAAAGCCAAACTCTCATTCGATAGAAAAGACCATGAGTTCAGCGAAAAGTTCTCGTTCGGGCTCCATCTCTAGTGGTAGATCCTTGTCTAGATCACCTCATACCACTTCTCAGTAAAAGTGGGAAGATGATGTCTCATCTGAAAAATCACTTGAGCCAATGATGGTCAAAGAGTTAGAAGTCCAAGAGCGCCAACAAAAGCAAGATATGTATGATCGGACAGTTGTTTAAAACATGTTGCGCCACACCACTCAACTATACGTTGGCTCTCTGTTCATCCAACAACTTCAACATATGATTGCAGACATCATTTGTGCCCGGTATGGTGGTTCACTGCAATCTTCTTTGGTGTGTGCAAAGCCCTATAGTCATCAAATCGACGAAATAAAGATGCCACTCGGTTATCAACCTCCAAAATTTCAGTGTTTTGATCGCAAGTGCAACCCAAAGCAACATGTTGCTCATTTCATTGAGACGTGTAACAATGCAGGCACTTACAATGACACCATGGTGAAGCAGTTCATACATTCCCTCAAAGGTGTCACGTTTGAATGGTATACCAACTTACCAGTAGGGTCAATTGATAGTTAGGATTAGCTCGAGAGAGTTCCTAACACGCTTCTACAGCACTTGACAAACTGTCAGCCTTCCATAACTTGTTTGAACAAAGCATAGCAAGGAAGAGCCCGTTGTGGAGTACATTGAACGCTGGAGAAACCTTGTGCTTAATTGCAAAGAACGAATAAGCGAAACATCTTCCATCGACATGTGTATACAAGGCATGCATTGGGAATTACTCTATAATCTCCAAGTAAACATGCCTCACTCATTCGAAAAATTGGCTACACATGCTCATGACTTGAAGTTCCAAATTACAAGGCATGTGAGTTACTTACCAAGTGATCCACGTGAAAAGAAGGATCCTAAGAAGGAAATAAAAATGGACGTCAAGACAGGTAAATCCAAAGAGGCTATGACAATTTCTATTGTTCCTGCAATGATGGCCTTCTAAGGGTCGAGCTCGAACTCGAAGCTGAAGTCAGAGTTCAGACCTAACAAATGACAAGTCCAAAACAGAGGTTATGTGATTGTGAAAGAACTTGAAGGAAAGGAGTACTCATTCTCAGATTATGAAGTTTCTGGAATCCTGGATCAGCTCCTTGAATAGAAAATAGTCGAACTTCCAGCACCAAAAAGACCCGAGGAAGCTGGTAAGATCGATCATCCTAAATACTGTAAATTTCACAGGATCATTAGTCATCCAGTGGAAAAATACTTTGTCTTGAAAGATCTTATTATTTACCTAGAAAAAGAAAATAAGATCAAACTTGAAATTGGAGAAAATCCGACAGCCGCCTGCTCAATGGTTTCATTTGGATCATTTGATCCAATTCTCGTTCCAGGAAAGAAAAAAACATTCTCTGATGTACACGATGCTTGTAAACTCTTAGTTAAGGAGTTTGGACCTCAACTTCCAGAAGGAGCCATTCCAGTGGAGTTTGAGGTAGACGGAGAAGTCACTATCAATTATGTCTATCCAAGGATGGATGGACCAAGCTCACCCAATCGTCCAAACTTTTATGAAATTATGATATGTGACTTGGATGTTTGGGATTCTGACTCAGAATTTGAAGACGAGATCGATGACGGCTGGTCCACCTTTATAAACAAGAAGGAAAAATACCGAATATCAGACAAAATAGGTAAAATATTACATTCTGTGCCTCTTGCAGGAGCAGAGCTAGAGGGATTGGGTACAAAAATTCAACCCAATAAAGAGGAGACATTGGAAGAAGATCAGGGGGGCATGGACCCTTGTGACAAAAAATCAAGACCATGGAACAACCGAAGAAGGTCTAAAGCCAAATTAAAAGGATTCACTAAATCGATGGGGGTTGAAGTTGCTTCACGCTTTCCTCCCAGGCTGCCAACCTTAGACGATTATTTTCCTAAGGGTTTCTATGATAAAGAATGTTTTACCTCAAATATTATCAATGTAGAGAAGAAAAATGAGATGAAAAATGCAATAATATTCCTACCAATACAAATCTAGCAAAGTCTCTTGGTCTTCCTTTCGATGATCGGATGGCTTTGGTTGCAGCGTTAATCGATCCGGAAGAATACGAAGGTAAAGTTTTAGAGCATATTGGATCCACAACTCCTCAAGATTGTATGGCCGCCATAACATTTGACGATGAAGATTTACAACTGGGTTCTCGTCCACATAATTGGCCACTGTATGTCAAGGGTTATATTCGAGAATGTAAGATAAATCACATAATGGTCGATTGTGGATCTGCTGTGAATATTATGCCGATCAAAACAATGAAGAAGGTTGGAATTAACGTTGGTGATCTGTCCAGAAGTAAAATCATGATTCAAAGATTCAATCAGAAAGATCAGCGAGCCATTAGCATGATTTGCTTGAAGTTGCAAATAGAAGAGTTAATCTCCTCAGCTCTCTTTCATGTCATTGATGCCAAAACATTATACTAGTTACTCCTTGGATGTGTTTGGCTACATGAAACTAGAGTGGTACCTTCCACTTGGCAACAATGCTTCAAATATAGCCGAGATGGAGAAGTTAAATGTGTGGTAACTTAATTTAAACCATTCCTTGAAGAAGAATCTCATTTTACTGATGCCAAATTCTACATGAAAGATGAAGAGTGCAATTCTATCGGGTTGAGCATGTCTGGATTCAAAATCAAAGAAGATGCAAATGATCATGATACACCTAGTGTTGCTCAATCTCATCAACTTATCAAAGGCAAGTCAAAATTTACATCCGAATGATTCTCTAAAGGCAAAAAAACCTCAAATAGAATTAACCGATGTTGAGGTATTGAGAAAAAAGTTAACTCTTCCAATACCTAATATTCCAAAATTACTTCTGTCCCATCAACTCATGACAGTCCGAGAGGAACATAAACCTACTTTAGAGGCTTCGACATCTGTTCCAGACATATCAAAGCTTTGTATTTTTAGCTCGTCCAAAGAAGAAGGAGTTTCTGAATCAAAACAGACTCTCAAAGGATGTTACAATCCTCAAGTCAAAAAGTTGTTTGAGAATGTCAGGTTTGGAAAAGGAGAGCCTCGAAAATTAAGTGATCTTGATGCTGTCCTTTCAGGATGACTTGTCCCTTCTAATTCTGATGGAGCCTTGGTGTCCCGACCTATGTATGGTTCGGGATATGATCTCAATCTATCGAGGAAGATAAAGTTCAAGAAGGTTTCCTTAAACCCCATCATGGTTCAAATTTATGAAATTGAAGAAGAGAAATTAGAATAGCCGAGACTTTCAATGTTCGATCAAATTGAAAATGAGAATGCCAGAGTTTAGGTATTTAAAAGGTTAAGAAGAGAACCCTCCCCAGTGGTCAACTTAAAAGGTAAAGTTTCTGTCTTCCAAAGGTTAAGTGAAGATTCTTCTTCTTCTACGCAAATTGATAGAAATGCACAAGCTCCCAAGATGTCATCCCAAAGTCAATCTACATTTTATCAGCTTGGAATTAAAACTTTTTATCCAAGTCCAAAACCACAACGGTCAAGAAGAAGACGAAGACATCAAAAAGCTCGCCCATCTCTACAAGGTAATGAAGATAAAGAAGAAGTCTCTGTCAATCATATAGCCTTTGAAGAAGTTCTCGACTCAGACTCTGGGTCCGAAAGTTTTGTCACAACAGATGAACTTGAACCAGCCCCACATACCTTTGAAGAAGGTGGACAAGCTACTGTGGATGACTTGAAAAAATTGAACTTGGGGACCGAAGAAGACCCAGACTAGTATTTGTAAGTGCCCTCCTCAATCAAAAAGAGGAATTTGAGTACATTAGTTTGCTTCAAGAATACAAAGATGTGTTCGCGTGGTCATACAAGGAAATGCCAAGGTTAGACCCTAATGTTGTAGTGCATCATCTTGTAGTAAGACATGGAGTTCGACCTATTAAGCAACCTCAAAGAAGATTTCGACCAGAACTAAATTGAAGTGGAAGTCAATAAACTTATCGAAGCTGGATTCATACGCGAAGTAAAATACCCAACGTGGATCGTGAACATTGTTTCTGTCAAAAAGAAGAATGGACAATTAAGAATTTGTATTGACTTTTGAGATCTGAATCAAACATGTCCGAAAGATAATTTTCCACTTCTCATAACAGAGTTAATGGTGGATGCAACTATTGGGCATGAAGTCTTATCTTTCATGGATGGATTTTTTGGATACAACCAAGTACAGATGAACCTAAAAGACAAGGAGCTCACATCATTTTGTACCCCTAAAGGCATATATTGTTACAAAGTTATGCCTTTTGGATTGAAAAATGCGGGGGCAACCTACCTAAGGACAATGCAGAAGATTTTAAATGACATGCTGCATAAAAACATGGAATGCTATGTGGATGATCTTGTTGTTAAAACAAAAAGACATGACGATCATTTGCAAGATTTACGGGATGTTTTCAAAAGACTTCGAAGACATCAACTGAAAATAAATCCATTGAAATGTGCATTTGGCGTCACCTCTGAGAAATTTCTCGGCTTTGTTGTTCAACACCGAGGCATTGAAATAGATCAATAAAAAATTGAGGTTATAATCAACATGCCAGAGCCAAGAAATGTACGTGAGTTGAAGAGTCTCCAAGGAAAACTTGCATACATTCGAAGATTTATCTCTAATCTTGCCGGACGATGTCATCCATTCAATAAATTGGTGAAAAAAGATGTACTATTTGAATGGGATGACGCTTGTCAAAATACTTTCCAAAGCATTAAGTAGTATTTATCTCGTCCACCGTTACTCATGGCTCTAGTCCCAGGGAAGCCACTAACACTTTATGTTGCAGCACAGTAATATTTTCTAGGAACACTTGTCCAAATCAACAATGAAGGAAAAGAAATGCACTATATTACTTGAGCCAAACACTGGTAGGCGCTAGAATGAAGTGTTCACCTATTGAAAAAATATGCCTCGCGTTAATCTTCATAGCTAAAAGTGGAGATATTAGATGCTACCACACACAATCAATCTTGTTTCAAAGATTAACCCATTGAAACACATAATGTTCAGGTCAATTCTCTCTCTTTGAAAGGATTGGAAAATGGGCACTATTATCGTCTGAGTTGGATATCAAATTCATTCCACAAAAGGCCATTAAAGGACAAGTTTTGGCAGATTTCCTTGCTGACTACCCAATTCCAGTGGAATGGAAATTTCAAGAAGACCTTCCCGATGAAGAAATTTTATTTACCGAAGTTATACCATCATGGAGGTTATACTTCGACGAGGCAGCCCGAAGCTATGGTGCCGGTGCAGGAGTAGTCTTTGTCACTCCTCATGATCTTCTCATGCCCTACTCTTTTGCCTTAACAGACAAATATTCAAACAACGTGGTGAAATATCAAGCCCTTATCCTTGGCTTAGAAGCAGCGTTAGATATGGATATCCACAAGCTAGAAGTCTTTGGAGATTCAAAATTGATAATTAACCAACTTTTAGCTGAGTATGAAGTCCGTAATTCAGACCTGAAGCCATATCATGAATATGTATCAATGCTTATGAGACAATTTGATTCAATAAAAATCAAATTCGTCCCGAGAAGTTAAAATAGGGAGGTTGATGCCTTGGCTAATTTGGCCTTCGTTTTAGCTAGGTCAGATGGAGACTTCTCTCCTTCCATATCAATTGCTCAAAGATGGGTGCTTCCGTCATTGCTACCCAGTAATTTGGAAAAAAATAATAGTATCGAGGTAGTCGAAGTTGAGGAAAGAGAAGATTGGAGACAGCCGATAATCGATTTCCTTCAACATCGAAAGCTACCAGATAACCCACGGTGAAAAACTGAAATCAAGAGGCGTGTCTCTTGCTTTATTTTTTACAAGGGAACACTTTATTGACGATCATTTGATGGAGTTTTCTTTTGATGCCTAAGTAATGATGAAGCAAAACAAGTCGTGGAAGAAGCTCACTCTGGAATTTGTTGTGCCCATCAATCTGGACCCAAACTCCATTTTTGAATAAAGAGGATGGGGTATTACTGGCCAACTATGGTATAAGACTCTATGGATTATGCAAGAAAATGTGAAGCTTGTCAAGTCCATGCAAATTTCATCCATCAATCTTCGAAACCATTACATCCTATAGTAGCTTCTTGGCCGTTTGATGCATGGGGTCTTGATATAATTGGATATATAACACTAAAGTCTTCAGTAGGGCTGCATACATCCTCGTCGGGATCGACTACTTCTCTAAGTGGGCCAAAGTTGTACCATTGAAGGAGTAAAGAAAGAAAATGCTGCAGATTTCATTCGTATCCAAATCATTTGTGGATATGGTGTCCCCTGGCATATCATAACTGATAATTGAAAACAATTCCAATAGCCACATAAATAATTTATGTGCTAAGTTTGGGTTCAAACAATATAACTCGTCCATGTACAATGCAGCAGCTAACGGATTAGCAGAAGCGTCCAACAAAACACTATGTAGTCTGTTAAAAAATGTTGTCTCCAAATTAAAAAAAGATTGGCATGAAAAATTGGTGAAGTCTTATGGGCTTATCGAACTATTTATCGGACTTCAACACAAGTCACTCCTTATGCCTTAGTATGGGTGGAAGTTGTACTTCCTCTGGAGTGTCAAATCCTGTCACTTCGAATTGCCATCTAAGAAGGTTTGCAACTGAAGAAAATGTTCGTCTTCGATTGGAAGAGCTAGAAGCTTTGGATGAGAAGAGGTTAGAAGCACAAATACACCTGGAGTGCTATCAAGCTCGAATGGAGAAGTCTTTCAATAAGAAGGTGCGACCAAGATCATTTCAAGTTGGAGATCTGGTACTTTTTGTGTGCAGGTCAATCATAATCGCAAGAAAAATAGGGGCAAGTTTCAGCCTAAATGGGATGGTCCATTTCTTATGCATTCACTAACAGAGCGTAGAAGATCGTTGACAAAGATGAACTGCAAATCAGACCTATCAACGAAAATTTTTTAAAGTGTTTTTACGTATGAAATTTTTATCTTTTAAATTTTTCATTGTAAAAAGAAAAAAATTGTGTTCTTGTAATGAATACGTTCAACTTGATCTCGTTTGGGTACGTAGGTAGCTTGAATAAATTATAAATTCAAGTTCAGTCATAACTAATAAATTCATTCAATTTGTTTACCAGTTGCTACAATGAAAAAAAAAACAAGAAACATGAAAAAGAAAAGTTCATCCAAATAAAAATAGTAAGTCAAAATTCATACAATATGGTTTTTTAAAAAAAAAAAGATCAAAAATTCATGTCTTCATCAGGATCACTTGTCGTTGATCACTCGTAGAAAACTATCTTCAAGGGTGTTCCTTTTCTGGTCAATGGATGTTATGCTAGCGATATCTCTTATCTATGCTTCTTCCAATGCTACCCTCTTGGTTCTAATCATACTTTTCTCTTCCTCTTGGGCTTGATTTTCATCACATAGTCTATCAAGCTCAAATGTTAGCTGACTAATTTTGTCTCTCAACGAAGAACACGTGGAATCCTTTACTTCCAGTTGAATGTTCAAAAGTTTCAACTGCTCAGTCTTTTCTTCAACGACTTGACAATCCAAGTGTTGCTTTCTTCAGATAAGTAAGACTTGACTTCTTTTAGAAATACATCCATGCGTTTCATCAAAGGCACTGATCTACATGGAATGAGTTGGTAATTTTGTTTTGAAGAATTAAATTATTTTCATCCTACCAAGATCGGATGTTGGAGAATCCATTCTTCAAAACGTCCTTAAAACACTTTTGAAGGTAATTAGTCATGGCTTCTTGTAAAGCAGTTTTCAGATAAGGAGACTCTTGGGTAATTCTAGGCGGAGGTCCAGACATGAAAGAGGAAATTGGTACAGCTCGATGATTGTTTGTTTGTGAAGGTGGGATACTGACTAAAGCTAATGAAGATGGAACGACAGGGACTTCTTGATTGATCCCTGAGATGCTAGCTCCCACGATCCCTTAATTCACTTCATCTTCATTATTAAAATTATCCATGATAAGCATCGAAGTACTTCCATTGATGGTGCTCGAATATTTGAAAGGAGGGTCATCAGAATCGTGAATACCATATATTCCTTGGAGTGCATCGATTCGCCCGTCATTATCGTTAGTCTGATCTTGCAAAAAGTTTGAATTCATGGAAAAATTTAGTCCTTTAGGGATGCTCAGAAAGCCTACAAAAAATGAAGTATGATTAAAAAAAAAGGTGCAGCAAACAACAAGAAGAAACATACGTGTATTTCGTGTCCTAAGCGACATGTCTAAAAACCCACCGTTTGATGGTATGTTCGGGAGGCTGATGTTACTATGAGAAGCTCCAACTTCACCTTTTGAAAGACTTGGAATAGCTTGAAGTGGCCTTGATTTTACCAGTCGTTTGATTTTATATAATCGAGAAAGAAGAGCCTAAAATTGAAGATTGTGGCAGAAATCAAATACAAGCAGTACGATAAAAAAAATGAAAATAAAAAAAAGAACTATATCTGAACTTTAGAACTTTCATCTTCTAAAGTCGAAATCTTTCCAGTGCTTGTGATGCTTGATCTCCAGGACTACTGTGATCTGGAATCAAAATTGCTTCTGGCACCTTATCAACATGCTTAAAGGTGACAACAATCTTTGCCGAGGGAACTATAATTTTGATTCTCTTAATAACTCTTTCATTTTGCTGGTTTGGATCCCTCTTTCGGGAAGCCTCTTCAGGAGCAGCATTTGGAGGGTTTAACTCTCTAGCTAAAATCCTGTTTAGACTCGGGCCAAGAAAAAAGTCACAGCTCTCACTAAAAAATAAGACTTGCACCTGGACCCTGGTCAAGAGTGGTAACACTTCGCTATTCCACCAAGTCTGGTATTCAACATCAACGTTTTGATGTATATCCCTCACATACTCTGGACTATGAAATATAGACCCACTTTTCTTCCAAGTCAAGGACAACCAAACCTGATACATGTCGTCTATGCTAGGGTAATACTCAACTTTCTTGGTAAACCGAGAAGTTTTTGTCTAAAGCTAAACTGTCTCGCAAACCTGTGAGGATTATACGTGTCAAGAATGATAGGTGTATTTCCTCGACGATAAGAAACAAATCCAGATCGAATACTTTTCATGAATTTTGAAGTATCTGTAGACCTCGGTTGATCATCCACACGTACATCAGGATAAGACAATGATGGTAATGGATTCCAGCAAAAATTATTGGTGTTCATCACTCCACGGATAAATTCCCGATAATCAACAATATTTTTCTCCAAAGACTGAAAAGTATTCGAAGTGCTAGCATATCTTTGAATTATAGGGTGAGAATAACTCTTGTCCACATAAGTATAAACACCCCGGACAAAATAAGTTGCCGCCCAAGAATAAAAAAAAATGTCCAGAAAATGAATGTGAAATTGAGCCAAGGCCTGGGTTTGTCTGATAGTTAGATGTTCGTGTAAGTCCAGTATAAATGCTCGCCAATATGGGTGGGACCAGGCTATAATTGCATCCACCTGTCATCCTAGAAGATGCTTTAAAGGTCCCAACTCTCATACTTTTGTCCCCAGATAGAAGAACGAAGCGACAAAGCCATAGGGAGAGATAAGGCACTATCTCTAACTCCTCTTCTTCTTCTACAGACAGAGATACTTCCAAATTGCTCCAATGACGTCGATCCGAGTAATGTCTCTCGGCTTGTCTGCCACCACGGGCCTCCGTATTACCTTCAATGCTCTTTGATGATGCCTCTTGAATGGATTTAAATTCATAGCATTCTTATAATTTTTGTGTTGTCGAGGATTCTGGACGCACCATTCTCATGAAACCAAAAATGAATCCATTATTCTTGAGTAACCCTATTAGATTCATTCGCATGGGCAATCAATACGAAAATATTAAAAAGATACAGACAATACTTGGGAAGATGATCCGTCAACTCTAAAAGGCTTGGGATTACTTCTTCATAGTAATGACCCATGATCGAAAGTCCACTTATTTCACAGATGCCCTAAAGAAAAATGCCAATTTCACCATTGGCAGTCACAAAGGTGTTGGTCTCTGGACACCAAACCTCACAATGAGCTTTGTAAATAGAGTTTGGGCGATGGTAATCTTTTGTAGCAGAACCAACTGCAAAAGCTAACTCTCGAATATTCCTCTTGAGTAGAATTTTTTGAACCCATAAAGACCACTCCCAAAATTTTGGAAGAAAAGAAATCTCTCCTCAACTGACCAGTACGCTTCCCCTTCGTATTTCTCTTTTATCAATCCTCTCACGAATCACAGCCTTTGGGATGCACTCCATGCTCTGGGAATGATGAGGCAGAAGACACGAAAAGGGAAGATGACTGCTAGAGCAGTTGGACTTGCTAGTATCCAAACTCTCGTGACATTCACTAATGGTGGACATATGTAACTCCGACAATGGCTCAAGAAGATCAAGGGAAGGATCCGTCGTTAGCTTATGGACACTAAATTTAAGTTCACCCCGTACGCCTGTCTGGGCATAGTACTTCACATTAGTATCTTTGAGACGCATGCTTTGATTTTTAAGTTCAACAATTTCGTGTATGTTAGAATACACTTTATCATCAGAACTTGTTCCAGCCATGCCTGAAAAAAGAAAAAAAAATGGGCCAACGAAAAAAATGGGGCCAATAAATCTCTTAGATTGATTTATCGTCTAAAATCACGTGTCTCCCAAATATTTAAACAACCTCTACACAAAGTGCCTTGGACGAAAGAAAGAGTCAATCCTTGGTCTTTAACACAAAGTACCTTAGACGGTCGAAGGAACAAATCCTTGATCCTCAATACAAAGTATCTTGGACAGTTGAAGGAACAGGTCCTTGGTCCTCAACACAAAGTGCCTTGGACGGTTGAAAGAACGGGTTCTTGGTCCCAAACATGAAGTGCCTTAGATGGACGGTCGAAGGAATGGGTCATTGGTCCTCAACACAAAGTACCTTGGACGGTTGAAGGAATAGGTCCTCAGTCCTCAACACGAAGTGCCTTGGACGGTCGAAGGAACAGGTCCTTGGTTCTCAACACAAAAGCACAAAATATTTTGGACGATCGAAAGAGCAAATCCTTGGTCCTAAACAAAAAGTGCATTGAATGGTGAAAAGTGGCAGTCCTTAGTCCTTAATGTGTATAAATGTTTGTAATTTTAAGTTTGTTCATAATTATATATTTTATGAACTCATGAAATAATTGTAACGTAAAAAAAAAAAATTAACCTCTACACGAAGAAAATTTGAAACCTTAAAATCCTTGATTCGTTCCAAAGAGTTGAATTCCTAAAAAAAATGAAGATTGTTAGCTTCAATTTTTCTTAAGAAAAAACAACCACACCAAAATAATAATAATAAAATAATAATAAGAAGGGGGTCAAAATAAAGGGGTTGTTAATAAATAAATACGTAAAATACATAAAGGGAAAAAAAGAGAAAAAAGAAAAAAGAAAAAGAGAAAGAAACTAAAAGTAGAAGACAAAAAAAGAAATAAAGAAAAAAAAAGGTTTCACTTCAAAGCAAGAAAAAATAAAAAATAAAAGGAATTGATTTCTGCTAGCTAAGCAGAAACCAATTAACTCTAATTGGAAATTAATTGGTTTCTGCCACGATTTGTAGAAACCAATAATGATTTCTGCAAATCTTGGTAGAAACCATCAACAGCAGAATTGGTTTTTGCCGCAGAAAACGGTGGAAACCAAGAAAAAAATATAATAAATATTAAATAAAAATAAAGAAGGTGCACGAGAGAGAGAGAAAAAAACAGAGAGAGAAAGAGAAATTACCTTTGTTTGCAAGGTTAATTCACTTGTTTCCAAACCTTATAATTTGTTCATATAAATAGGCGGGAAACAGACTTCACTTAAACCTAATTTACTATGAAATATAAAAAGCCTATTCAAATCAAATTTGTTATGGGCCATATAAATAATCAAAATTCGACAAAAAAATAAATAAATTATTATTCTTAAATTTGAAGGATAAAATTTTTATCAAATACACATTTTATTCTCAAAATTTCCATATGTATTAATTTACTAAAAAAAATAAATTGAGTTCAAATCAAATCCTAAAAATAAATAAATAAATAAATAAAATCAAGAAATTCGAAATCAAGATTTATTAATTTATTTATTCCATAATAAATAAATAAATCTTGAGGGGGGCATTTGTAGGCAATAAATAAATAAATAAAAATAAAATGGATTGGGTCGATTTAAATCATTAGCCCAATTAAATTAAAATCTACTAAAGTCCATAAAAAACCAAAGGCTCATGTCACATTTTAAATATATAAATAAATAAAATATCATGATTACTCAATTATTCATCTAATTGAGTAATTACTAAAATTAGCACAAATTTTCTTCTATGAATAGGACCAATGGTCCATAAGAGAAAAGAAGAGAAGAAGCTTGTAAGAAGAAGAGAAAGCAGAAAAGGCAACCATGAAGTACTAAGAAATTTCAAGGTTGGAGAAAGGAAAGAAATTCTCTCAAATCTAAATTCAATGAACCCCAAGAAGATAAAAACTTTCTTCGAATCAAATAGGTTCATGCCAAGTCCAAGAAGATTAAATTATTTTTCAAATTAAATCAAATTCAAGTCCAAGTCTAAGCCTTAATATTCAAATTCCGAATAAATCAAGTCTCAACAAATTAAATTTTTAACAAATTCTCGAAGATCAGGATTCAAGCCACGTGACCCCTCGTCTTCAAATATTCAGATCATTAATCAGAGGATTTTACAATTACAAGAAGGTCAACATCACTTGTATTTATCAAAATACAATTTGTAATGATTTCTGTATTTTAATACACGAAATTTCATCGTACAAAACATAAAGTAGATTCTTGGTATGAATTTTGCTTACATGATTAAGTAAATTCTCAACAAGACATTGGAATGGTGTCACCAAGAACGAACCCTAATACACATTAAGAATTTAGTTATGAAATCAATTTTGGCTAAGACTCATGGAGAAAAATTAGAATTTCCAAGGGTACATTTGCAATTTTTGATACTGGAGGTCAAAATGCAATTTTTAAGGTTTTCATAAATTTGGTCAGATTTGTCTTTATTTAATTGCTTTGACCAAGAAGAATTTGTTAATGGTTTGACCAATTCAATTTTTATCTGAATATTGAATTTTGAATTTCATCTTTAATCAAAATTGTTATTTTGACCCTGCTCTATTTCAAATATTCAAATTATGTTTTGCGTCTAATTGGATAGTAAAACAAAATTTTTATTTTCTTTTATGAACTTCAATATTAAATCACTAATAAAAGTAATTAATGAATAAGATTAATATTTTAATTATTATTAAGGAATAATAACTAAATAATTAAATTAATTATGTAATTTTGTTTTGCCTGTTCCATTTATTCTAAATTGCTTGGACTTTTAGAGCCCGTTGGAGCCACCCCCACCTTTTTTTTTTTTTTTTTTTAATAATGAATAAGATTAATATTTTAATTATTATTAAGGAATAATAACTAAATAATTAAATTAATTATGTAATTTTGTTTTGCCTGTTCCATTTATTCTAAATTGCTTGGACTTTTAGAGCCCGTTGGAGCCACCCCCCCTTTTTTTTTTTTTTTTTTTTAATGAAAATGCATTTTGGAGTAGTATTTTGATGGAGAATGTTCCATTAAGTCTAAATTGCTTAGACTTTTAGAGCCCATTTGAGCCTTTTTTTTTTCTTTTTTATGAAAATGCATTTTGGAATAGTATTTTGATGGAGAACGTCTTGTTTAAAAATTAAAAAATATTTCTAACATGCGTATAATATTATTTTATTGAAAAATGTCTAGTTGAAATTAAGAGAGAAGAATATATTTTGAAAATAATGAAAACCAAACAAGGACATAGTATCATTGCTGCAAATTTGGGGAAATGGTATATTTAATATTAGCTATGATTATAGATTATTTAGGGGATGATTATAGACTCGACCAATGTTATTAGTTCAATCATTGATTTATTTATTCTCATTTAAATTATTAGGATTTTACCTGTAACTGCATTATTAAATTAGTTGGACCCTTAACGTCCATTTTAATATTCTTACTTTTGTATTGAGGTAAGTTCCTCCGTCAATTTTTCTCAGGACTTAATTAAATAAATTAAGGCGGACTTTGCAGTATGAGAAATAAAAAGGTGGAGCAGAAAAAGAACTCCCAGGTCCAACTCTTCATTCAGTTGAGGGCCGAATATAGACCCATGATTTGGAGCAGATTTCCCTGGAGAATTAGAGATTTTAGGATCTAAAATTTGCTCGTATCCACTTGCATTCTTGTCTTTCCTCCGAAAGGGATGAGCACAATCTCCAAGGCCAAAAACCTTTGAACAGAAGCAACAACAGGGGACTTAGTTTTCCTAGACCCTTGAGGGCAATGGTCGTATGGCAGTAACCCTAATCATCTGCGGATGAACATTGCTAGCACCTTCAAACTCTTCAAAAGTTAAATCTTGGGGATAGGGAAGGTGCTGAAATTTCTCGACGCTTAGAGGCCGCAGAAGAATCACATTAAAATCAATCCATACTGTAAAATAATAAAAAGTCAGAAGCTGCTTGAAAGTTACCCGAGAAAATGAGAGACAAAGAGCCTAACCCAATGCTAGGTTCGCATTTGGCTTAAGTAGCCGAGTGGTCGCTTCCACTATAACTGTTACGCCCCTATCTGAACCACTTCGGAAAAAGTCTCCCTCCGCGTCATACGAAGCGTTCAACACCCATCCGAAGCGTTTTCGAAGTGACGCCACCTCCAATGTTTTCGATCTGCTAATGCATTGCGAGGCACGGACAATCTACTGAACCGACCGAAGTGCCCTCGTCTCTAAAGTCAAGGCGCAGTACATTCCGAGGTTCTCTGTCAGAAGATCTGCCGCCAATTCCAGAAAGAGATCTATGTCAAGATCCTTTCTGCCCCCAAGATTTAATTGATTTGACATCTCCATGAGCCTAATTGATGTGACATATCAACTTTATGTCAACTCAACTCGGGAGAAGTAATTAATCGCCCACTCTATAGACGCGGCTGATTGACGCCTATGAGCAGATGCCTCGCACCGTCAGATGCATACACGTGTCCCACATCCAACGGTTCTCCTCACCTATAAATACTCAAAGTTTGACAAGAGGCAAAGGTAATGAAACTCTTACAACATAGCTTTCCATAATAAACAAATATATATTCTCCTCCCCTTTATTTGGCACAACCCTGAGTATTCTTCTGACCACCTGAGGCTAACTTGACCATCGGAGTGTATGTGGTCGCCACCACCCCGTTGGTTTTGGCCGTGTGCATCTGATCGTGCGTTGACTGTGTTCAGGGAGGAATACGTGGAGTAGCTATCAGTTGGCCATGTGGAGGGTCCAATTTGTGAGGTCAACAGATTGGCGCCATCAGTGAGAAACGTCCCGTTCAAAGTTCTCCATTCTCCATCGGAGAAACCGCCGGAAAACCAGTGACTTACCTTGAAAAGGGCACGTTCTTGAAAAAGAACAAAGTCGAGTTATAATCCAAGTTATTATCACCCTTGAAAAAGGACATAAGATGAGTTACAACTATGAAGACGAGAACCCTATGAGAGAGACCTCTGAAGAAGAGGTGCTCCGTAACAATGTCACCCACCAAAGATCCCATCACCAGCGATGCCGAGGTGAAAGAATAGCCATGCTCATTGAAGGAATGGCTCAAATAGCTGCGGGCATGAGAGACATCGCAGCCCAGAATATGGCGATGCATGAACTTCTTGTGCAAGTCCGAGGTCACCGGGCTCTCAAATACCCCAAGGATCATATCAAATTCAGGAAGCCCCACTCGTTCCCGAGGTTATGTGAGCTAGCACAGAGAGCACCTCCTCAAAAGAGAAGTGAGTACTGAAGCCACATCCTATGCGCAAGGGAGCCAGCCAGCAGAACCACAATTGGGGGATAATTTTTCTCAAGAATATGAAGCACAAAGGTCAGTCAGCTTCTTCAATCGAATAGGGCAGGACCCTAGTAATAGGGTCCACTCAGTGCGAAGATTAGTTCGGCAAAAGCAGGAGTAAGAACAAGCACCTTCTCCTCCTAGAAATAGGAAGGAGAGAAGGGACTTAGTTGATTGGGGGAGTCGAGGAGAAGCACATCCACCTTCCCAAAACATTCAAGATGATGAAGGGTCAAATGGGCCTTGTCGATCCTATGAAATTGATGATGATAACCTCCCTTTCTCAAGGAAAATCTGAAGTTTCCCAATGCCTGCGAATTTCATGCCCCCTAAGATCCCCAAGTATGAAGGAAAGGGGGATCCGGAGAAGCACCTCATCAAGTATATGACGCAGATGAGCCTTAGAGGAGCCTCGCCTGCTTTGAAGTGCAGAGCCTTCCACTTAACTTTAAGCGGAGCTGCTGAAGTGTGGTACAACAGACTTCTCCCCTTGAGCATTAGGAGTTGGCCGGATCTGAATAAGACATTCTTGAACCAGTACCTCTCACGCAAAGAAGGAGAGGCCTCGGTGCAATGCTTGCAAAATATGAGACAGGTCCCTGGAGAGACGCTGAAAAGCTATCTCGCCAGGTTTATAGACGAAATCACGTATTGCAAGTAGGTTACTAACAGAGAAGCCCTTTCAGCCTTGAAAGGCAGGCCTCAACATGAACACTTTGTTCTGGAGGGATGTGCGCAGCAAAAATCCCACCACTTATGACGAGCTGGTAGAAACGATGAGGGTTGAGATCGTCAGTGAAGAGATGATTGATCACAGAAACCGTGCAGCGTAGGGATTCCCTCCGCCTCAGAGGCAGGTAGGTCGAGGACCCGCAGCACACCTTGGCACTCAACAATGCACTCAAGCAGGTCATACAATAGCTCTCACCTCCGGACAGGCACTGGCTTCTGCCACGCTAAATGCAGTCCCAGTGTCGGTATACGAGAATTTCCCTGGCGGAGCAGGGCCATCTAGAGGAACTGATAGTGGTAAGAAAAAGAAAAAGAAGCGGTCAAACAGGCCCTTGGAAGGGGCAAGGTTTTGCACTTTCCACCAACTCTATGGGCATGACACCAGCGAGTGCAGAGACGCTAATCGACGCTCGAATCGAAGCATCCTACATCCCTCCAGGAGGAACGAATATCCTCACAGATCCGCCTTCCCGAACAGGGGAGAGAGAAGGCATAGAGAGTAGTCACCTGGAGAAGAGAATCAAGGGACCAAGGACAGTCCAGATAGAGAGATCAGGCCCCATTTTCTGGGAGCCCAGTCATCGGGGAGATCGACACGATCATTGGGGGACCTCACATCGGTGGCAACACCAGGAACGCCCAAAGGAATTACACAAGGGAAACAAAGGACATGCCAATGCTTACCTGCATTGTCAACGAGTCCTAAGTGGCCAATAGGATGGCCCCAATCACCTTCTCCTAGGAAGATGCAGAAGGAGTTCACCACCCCCATTGTGACGCATTGATTATGAGAGCCGTAGTGGCAAGAAACGGGCTCAAACGCATGCTCATCGACAATGGAAGTTCGGTGAATATACTGTTCGGCTCCACCTTCGACAAAATGCAAATTGAACATAGGTTGATCCCCATGATTGATCCACTATTTGGATTTACTGGAGACAGCATCATCCCACGAGGGTGGATAACTCTGCCCGTTGAGATGGGTTCAGCTCCTCTAGTGGCCCAACACTTCATAGAATTCTTGGTGGTCGACCACAGATCGGCCTGCCATGGGGTATTGGGAAGACCCGCCTTGAAAGATCTATGGGTTGTCACCTCTATCCACTACTTGTTTATGATATTCCTAACTGAACATGGGATTGCCATGGTATGAGGCGACCAGATGGACTTCAGGGCATGTTACTTAAACTCTTTGCGAACATAGGAGCCCCGAACTGTTAATGTGATCATAACTGAAGCTGCCAGCGAACCCAATTTAGACGTGGAAATGATCGACGCCCCTGAACAAGGGCATATCTCCGGACAGGAGGAAGATGTCGACATGGAAGAAGCCACTAAGGAAGGGCACCCTCTTGATGAATTAGATCCCTGGATCATTGACTCCGAGCCAAATGCAACCCCAGTAGAAGAACTTGAGACCTTCGTCGCCAACCTAGAGGACCCCAGTCAGGGCCTGCAAATAGGAAAGGCGCTATCCCCCGAAGCAAAAGAAGAAATGGTGAGCTTCCTGAAAAGGAACTTGGATGTCTTCACTTGGAAGCATGATGACATAGTGGGAATAGATCCAAGGATCAGCTGCCATCATCTTAACAACAACTCCTCCTGTGCCACACATAGGCAGAAAAGACGTGCCCTCAACCAAGAGTAGTACGAGGCACTCAAAGTCGAAGTAGACAAACTTAGTTGCAGCGGCTTCATCAGAGAAGCCATCTACTCGAAGTGGATATCCAACCCGATCCGAAAAAGCTCGACGAAAAGTGGAGGGTATGCGTAGACTTCACAAACTTAAATAAGGCATGCCCTAAAGACAGCTTCCCACTTCCAAGGATAGACCAACTTGTGGATTCCATCGCCGGACATGAACTCTTGAGCTTCATGGATGCATACTTAGGGTATAACCTGATACCCATGTTCCGACCCGATGAGAAGGCTATGTCATTCATCACAGATAGGGGACTATACTGCTACAAAGTCATACCCTTCAGATTGAAAAATGCTGGAGCTATATATCAGAGGCTAGTCAACATGATGTTTGCCGAACTCATTGGCAAAACCATGGAGGTCTACGTGGATGACATGCTAGTCAAAAGCCTTCAGGCCAACGAACACGTAAGTCACCTCGACCAAACCTTTCAGATACTTAGAAAATATAAAATGAAGTTGAACCCCCTCAAATGCACCTTTGGAGTGGCTTCGGGTCAGTTCTTGGGATATATTGTAGACCAAAGAGAAATCGAACCGAACCCAGTGAAGATAATGGCCTTGCTTGAAATGAGGTCACCTCAGAAATCAAAGGAGGTCCAAAGCCTCAATGATCGGATAGCAGCACTTAGTCGTTTTATCTCCAAAGCCACAGATAAAAGCTTACCCTTCTTCAATGTGCTAAAGAAGGAAAGAAGTTCCAATGGACTTTTGAGTACGAAGAAACCTTCTAAGCGCTGAAGAAGCACTTAGGAGAGGCACCCCTATTGTCAAAACCTCAATCGGAAGAGCCACTACTACTGTACTTGGCGGTTTCGGACAAGGCAATTAGTGTTGTCCTAGTTAGAGAAGAAAATGAGCACCAGTTACCAGTATACTATGTCAGCAAAGCACTCCTCCCAGCTGAAACACGCTACCCAGGCATGGAGAAATTTGCACTTGCTCTCATCACAGCCTCAAGAAAACTGAGGCCATACTTCCAGGTTCACTCAATTGAAGTCCTCACCAACTTCCCATTAAAGCAAGTGCTACAAAGAACGGACGCATCAGGACGCCTGCTAAAATGGGTGATCGAGCTTAGTGAGTTCGACATACTGTTCTAACCTCGACATGCCATCAAGGGCCAGACCCTTGCGGATTTTGTGGCTGAGTTTGCCAAAACCTCAGAAATGGAGGCGACAATGGAACCAGCTGATCCCCTAGCGTAGAAACTGTTCGTAGATAGATTCTCAGGAGAGGTCGACTCTAGGGCAGGGATCATCTTGGAAAGCCCCGAAGGCTACAAGCTAAATTACGTAGTAAGGTTCGGATTCAAAGCCTCGAACAACGCTGTCGAATATGAGGCCCTTCTAGCAGGCCTTAGACTGACAAGGAAAATGTAGGTCAGAAGGCTCCTAGCAAGCAGCAATTCTCAGCTTGTAGTGAGTTGGGTCAATGGAAACTTCGTGGCCAAAGACAATAGCATGGTTGCATACTTGAAATTGGTTCTGGACCTAGTTTCTCATTTTGAAAAGTTCAAACTGATTCAAGTCCCACGCCTAGAGAATACTCATACAGACACCCTATAAAAACTGGCCAGCAGCAATGATTCAGAGCTACTAAAGATTGTACCCATTGAGCACTTATCGAATCCCTCCATTTCCAGAGGTGAAGAGGTGCTATGGATAGAAGGCACCCCGGTATGGATCCAGCCTATCATCGCCTACCTTAAGGACCAATCACTACCAGCTTCCAGAAGCGAGGTGAGGAAGTTAAAAAGGAAGGCTGCACACTTCGTCCTACAAGAAGATGTCCTCTACAAAAGAGGCTTCACCTCACCACTTCTCTGATGTGTAGGAGGCGAAGAAGCTATGTATATAATCAAGGAAATCCATGAGGGAATTTGCGGGAATCACGCCGGAGGAACGGCTCTGGCACACAAGTGCTCTGGCAAGGTTACTTTTGGTTGACCCTAAAAAGAGATGCTTGCCAGTTTGTCCAGATATGTGACAAGTACCAGCGCTTTGCAAATATTCAAAGGCAGCCTTCTCAGAGCCTCTCCTTAGTGATCAGCCCTTGGCCGTTCGCTAAATGGGGCATCGACTTCATTGGTCCACTCCCAAAAGGAAGAGGAAGCGTGACTTTTGCGATTGTCGCCATCGACTATTTCACCAAGTGGGTCGAAGCTGAACCTCTTGTAAAGATCACCGAGGCGAATACTACAAAATTCATTTGGAAGAGCATCATTTGCAGATTCGGCATTCCCCACTCCTTAGTATCTGACAATGGGAGACAGCTCGACAACAAGAAACTGCGAAGATTATGTGACGAACTGGGCATAAAGAAGGATTTCTCCACGCCTCATCAACTACATGCAAATGGGCAAGTTGATGCGGTAAACAAAACAATCAAGTATACCTTGAAAAGGAAGCTTGACACCTCGAAAGGGGCTTGGGTTGATGAGCTTCCCACGTCTTCTAGGCCATTACAATAACTACCCGAACTGCAATGGGGGAGACACCCTTCTCCATGACCTACGGAGCCGAGGTCATGAGCCCGATTGAGGTAGAGGTCCTATCGCACCGCCGAATACACTTCAATGAGATCAGTAATGACGAGGCTCAAATGAGCAAACTCCACCTCCTTGAAGAAAGGAGGGATACCTCCCAGGTAAACTTGGCAAAGTATCATAGAAAGATGACCCGCTATTATAACTCTAAGGTCAAAAATTGGACTATTTGTTTGGGGGACCTCGTCCTTAGAAGGGTCTTCCAATCATCAAAGCCAATTGGGTCCGGAGTGTTGGGACCAAATTGGGAGGGTCCTTACCATATACACAGGGAATCTCAACCTGGTACTTTTGAAATTGAAGACATGGCAGGGAAAGTACTCCTTCATCAATGGAACATCGAACATTTGAGGAAGTACTATCAATAATGAGCTTGTGTTCTAATCCGATCTTAATGATGTCTAGTAAACGTGTGTCCTGATCTGATCTCATTTGTAACTTCCCTATCTTACTAAGTGCTAAAAATACCTTAGTGAAGAGTGATGTAATTCCTCTTAAGTAATGATACTTCAGTTGTTTGTCACATCGGTTAGTAAATTGTTACTTCAATTCTTCAATATGTTAATTGATCCGATCTTTTGTTATTAATTGGTTATTAGTAACGGGCGCTTAAGTGGTTGTCATACATATACTTAAGTGTAAACAACACAATGAAAAAACCGAAGCAACAATACTTGTACAAAAATTTTCATTTTCATTCATTTGGGATTTGAATTACAAGAGGCCGAAGCCATTATAAAAAATTGATTAACCCTACTCTACTGGGGCATCTACTACCCCGACCTCCTCTCTCCTTGCCCCAGGGGCCTCTGGAGCGTCCTCGGTGAGCCTATCAGGTCGACCTTCGGTAGGCCCACCAAACTCTGCCTCTAATGAAGATATGTCCAAAGTAGGATAGACCTTTTTCAGCCGACCCAATATCTCTTAGGTGCTCTAGAAAGCCCAGAAGTTGGCAAATCGTCGTACAGGGGGTGTTCTTCAAAGTGGTCAATGAATTTTTGTACAGTCAACTCCCCTGCCGACTTCAATTTCTCCTTCAAAGAGGCGATCTCCTCAGCTTGGGCATCCGCCTTCTGCCTCAGCTCCGCCTTTTCTTTGTTGGAGGCCTCTAGAGCCTCTGTGGCGAGCCAGTGGTGCTCATTTGCGTGATCGACCCTTCGAGTGATTGTAGCCACCTGGCACTCCACTTCATAGAGCTCCTTCTTTAGCAACTCTATATGCCCCTTTGTAGTTGCCAGCTGGGCCTCAGCCTCCTTTCTCCGTTTCTCTTCTTCCTCGGCCTTGGCCCAGGCCTCTCTCACTTCGTCGCCATAGTGCATCGCCTCCTCAAGGCGCTTGGCGAGGTCTTCCCTCTTTGCGTTGAGGTCTTTTACCAAGCCCTCGAGTTGGATGCTGGTGCTTAAGGCTCGGGCCACACAAGCACTATTGGCTGCAACCAAGTCCTCGGTAGTATAGGAGGCGGTGTGGTCTCTCCATTCCTTAGCTAGTACTTATTGTGGACCACTGCCACCGCCACCGTCTCTAGAGGAAGAGCCTCCAGTACTTCCTTCACTGGCTCCTCTGAATTGACTTCCAAGAAGTGCACCTCTTTCGAGGGACGGACCCTTTTCCTTTTTGGCTACCCCGGCACTTGAGCAATGGGCACAGCGGTGACTGGCGATGTTGTCGAGGCAGGGGAAGCCTCTGAAGATGTAGGCCACTTCTCCGAGATGACTACCCTGGTTGGGATTATCGTCTGCCTCAAAGCTGGAGGTGGCTTCGCCACAGTTGGACGCTTTAAGGGAGCGGCAGGCCTCTTGCCTTTCCACGACTGATTGGCATCCGGGTCCTCCGCCACCACCTCCTCGATCGGAGGCTGGAGCCTCTTGGTGGCCTCCACCAGATCCTCCATCTGCTTTTTGTACACAGACGAGAAGGTCTTTAAGGCTCTCCCCTCTGCCATCATTCGTTGGATGGTTTTGAAGTCTTAGAGGCAACTTCTTATTACATTTATTTGTAAGAGGACAGACAAATTAGTACAAGTGTAAAGAGTTCGAAAAGTACTGAAGGAATTCGCTTCGGGACATTTACCTTGAGAGGCCATCAAATCGTGCGTCACGAAGTGGGCGTTTTTCCTTATCAGCTGGTGGTATGACCTCTTCTTTGAAAGTAGCTGATAAATAATGCAGATGATGTTGAAGTCATCGAGGAAAGCTCGCACCAAGGAAAAGAACCTTAAAAAACAAACAGAACAGTTAATAATTGAACCGAAGAAGAATAAATAAGATACACAAAGCTATAGAACTCACTAAGTGTTGAATACTTTGTAGGGGACCGTAAGAGGCGCTAGGGAGTACCCTTCCATCGTGTCCCATCTTTCGGCAGCCTAGCACCACGAGCTCTTCCACTCTTTTATGGAGCTCGGCAGATCAAGCAAGAATGGAGTGTGGGAACCCCATGAGGTCAAGTAGTACCAGCCCCTGGTCTTATCCCCCCCCCCAACTGCTACCTTGGGGATGTAGAGGGTCTGGAATACAGAAAAAGGCATCTCCACCCCAAGCAACGCCTCTTTCCACAACATCCAGGAGCCCACCATTTGGCTCCAGAAGTTCGGGTTCAGTTGGATAGGAGCTAAGCCATATGACCTAAGTACCAAACGGAAGAAATGGTGGATTGGGAGCCTAAGGCCAGCCCTAAGGATCACCTCGCTAATTGCCATGCATCCCGACCTAGGGTAGCAGTCCCGCTCGTCAAGTTCTGGTAGGATCAGATCTACACTATCTAGGATCCTATATTCAACCCTAAGTCTCTCTAGGTTGGCACCCTTTAGCTTAGAGGGGTAACCCAATGCCCCCAATGCACAGATGTGTCAGCTGGGCTATTTGGCCTCTTCCTTAGGTTCTTTCCCCAATAATCACCTCGGCTATCTCAGAGGAGGTCGTCAAAATGGGCTCATCCATCCTCACTAGTTCCAACCCCCTACCCGAACTACCACTAGCCTCAGAAGCCATTTTCAGAAAGGAAAAGTTTCAAATACTTACTAAAACTTTCGAAAAAGTATGTCCCTCAGTCAAAAATGGTCAAGAAACAACGTGAGTCACCGAAAACTGGGATTTCTCGTCGAAAATTGCTTGAAGATCGCCGGAAAATGCAAAGATTTTGAGAGTATGTGGGGATTTCAATTTCACAAAAGTGAAAAGCTCAAAAAATGCTCAAGTCCGCCTTTTATAGAGCATCCCAGCTCATCTATACCGTTGAATTCAAATTCAATCAATCTAGGCCATCCGTCACCTCATCAATCTAGGCCGTTGAAACGAAACCCCAAATTAGATCTACGCCTAAGATCTAGCTGTGACCTTCACACTTACGCAAAATGCATCACCTCGATCAACATCAGCCATCTATAATAAGTAGCCGCAGCAGCCTTTTCTGGGAATGGGCACCGTGCCCAACTGTCACCTTGGAAATACGCGACAACTGTCAAATCGTTTAAAGTCAGAGATGCCCGCCTTAGATTGAGCTCGTCACATAGCTTTACAAGGCTTAGACGCATCTAATGCGAAGTCTCCTGTGGGTCATCACCTCAAAAGTTGCGTTCCCTTCTAGGCTTTACAAAACTTTAGCCATTTCCCAACGCGTTGTCCCCTGTGGGTCATCGCACCGGTGGCAGATGAGCTCCTCAGCTTTAGAAAGCTTAGACGTATCTGATGCGGAGTCCCCCATGGGTCATCACTTCGGAAGCTGCATTCCCTCCTGGACTTTACAAAGCTTTAGTCATCTCCCAACGCGTCGTCCCCTATAGGTCATCGCACCGGTGGCACAGCTATATAGAGCTTAGACGTATCTAATGCGGAGTTTCTTGTAGGTCATCACCTCGGAAGCTGCGTTCCCTCCTAAACTTTACAAAGCTTTAGCCATCTCCTAACGTGTCATCCCCTATGGGTAGTCGTACCGGTGGCAGATGAGCTCCTCACCTTTACAAAGCTTAGACACATCTAATGCGGAGTCCTTTGTGGGTCATCGCCACGGAAGATGCGTTCCCTCCTAAGCTTTACAAAGCTTTATCCATCTCCCAACACATCGGTCTCAGATAAGTCCTTCCCTTACATAGTAATGAATCTTTAGCACCTCTGCCTAAGGTCAACGCTTCGGTGACACGCATAAAACTGACCCAAAAGTTCTCACAAACCACGGTCCCTACCCCAAGGCGGACATACCCGATTGGGAAAACAAGTTCACTCATGATATAAATATTCATGCCTGAACTTGGAGGAAACACTGTTACGCCCCTATCTGAACCACTTCAGAAAATCTTCCTTCGCATCATACGAGGTGTTCAACACCCATCCGAAGCGTTTTCATTGTGATATCACCTCCAATGTTTTCAATCTGCTAACGCATTGTGAGGCACGGACAATCTATTGAACCAACCGAAGTGCCCTTGTCCTTGAAGTCGAGGCGCAGTACATTTCGAGGTTCTCTGTCAGAATATCCGCCGCCAATTCCAGAAAGAGATCTTTGTCAAGATCCTTTCTGCCCCCAAGGTTTAATTGATTTGACGTCTCCATGAGCCTAGTTGATGTGACGTATCAACTTTATGTCAACTCAACTCGGGAGAAGTAATTACTCGCCCACTCTATAGACGCGGCTGATTGACGCCTATGAGCAGACGCCTCGCATCGTCAGATATATACACGTGTCCCACATCCAATAGTTCTCCTCACTTATAAATACCTAAGGTTTGACAAGAGGCAAAGGTAATGAAACTCTTACAACATAGCTTTCCATAACAAGAAAATATATATTCTCCTCCCCTTTATTTAGCACAACCCTGGGATTATTCTAACCACCTGAGGCTAACTTGACCGTCGGGGTATATGTGGCCGCCACCATCCCCGTTGGTTCTAGCCGTGTTCATCTGACTGTGCGTTGACTGTTTGCGGGGAGGAATACGTGGAGTAGCTATCGGTTGGCCATGTAGAGGGTCCAATTTGCGAAGTCAACAATAACACTTGCCTAGTTCGCCTTTCGAAACTCTAATGCCATCTGAAAGTACAACCTTTAGAGTAAAGGGATGGTTTTAGGTAGGCATGGCATAGATAAAGAAAGAAGTTGTTAATCCAACCTTATCTTGGCAACAATAAGTTGCTATTAAAGAGAAGATAAAATCCATCAGCATCAAGGACATCCCTATTAGCATTACGGTAGCTGAGTTTAGTCTGACTCAGGAAGCTCACTTATAGTAGTTCGAATGCCAATGTTGTAAAAACTTGAATTGAAAGAATTAAGCAATGTTTCAGCTTTGTGAGCTTTCGAACTCAAGCTAAAAATGGGTGCTCCTAAGGCATGAAGATCGCTAAGAGCTTGACCTCAGAGGGATCTTAATTACTTACCTACATCGACACACTAAAGTGAGATAATATAAAAAATTAGAACAAAAAACATAATGGAAAATCAATACTTACTATATTTGTCATAGAATTGAGGAAAATTGAGGCATAACAACAGAAGTGTTGGGGTCATTAGGTTGGAATCCCCAGTTGCTTCAAACGAGGAAAAACTCTCATTTCGGTTATCCACCTTATTAGGAGTGATTACAAATTTTGGCCATATCTTAGAGCAAGGATAATATAGTAATATCCTTTTTAAGATTATGCTTTATTTTTTTGCCTTTTTGGGATGATAAATAGATCGAAATGCATTTGATGAAAGCTCTCATCTTTAAACCTATAGAAGAAAACAAAAAAGAAAAACTATATAGGCCTATCCATTTAGAATCAGTTGTGTAGGAGCAATGTTAAAAGAAGAAAAAACCTCACAAAAAGTGATGAAAATGAACTCTAACTCCCATGTCCATTGAATATCTATGAATAGCTATGCAATCATGAGGGGGATTATCTACAGTTTGAAATTACCCTGGCATAATAATTCTATATCATTAGAGATGTTAAATTGATTTCAAATTTTACCCAAATCTTACTCGATAAGGCTGGTAAAAAATCCCAAAGCTTCAAAAACTTCCTCATAACTCTCATTAAAGCTACTAGATTCACTCGAAGGTTCACACAACTTGTTGCGTACCCACTAGGTTACTATCCCCTTGCCTAAGATGTTGTGGGTTTAATGCTAGGAACAGAATAAGTAATTGCAAAGTAAGACAATACCTCAATATACAGTACTTTTACAAAAGAAGAAGAAACACCAAGAGATCATTCCTAAGCCTACACTCCCACGTTAGAATCGTAGGACATATTTTGGGAATCACTTTGTGAAGACATTGTAAAAAAGACTATAGAATAGATCAAGATCGGGGAAGAACACATAATAAGGAAGGATTTGAAGAAAAGTGAAAGAATGAGTGTGATATAATCGCTAAAAAATAAGCCCAGTAAAAGTGAACGAAGAGATAAAATTTAAGAAGTTGCAGACAAAAAGAATGACCTATTTATAGTTTCCAAACTTTAGGTGTAAGCCGTTGTATTATGCTTGAAAAAAATTTGTTCGTTACTCTTATGCAAAATGAAATAAAATCTAGGGAGTTTGTTACTCTTATGCAAAATAAATTGAAATGAGCATATATGGTGAGCTGAACTATTTTTTTAGTTTGTAGGTCAAACGTGTTGACACAAGAATCTTCATTTCACAAAGGAAGTGTGCAAAGAATCTTGTAAAGAAGTTTGGTTTAGAAATTGCCAAGGTAGTCAAGACTCCCATCGCCACCTTCCTGGAGATTTGCGGAGATGACCAAGAAAAGGACGTTGACCCCACCTTGTACAAAAGCATGATGGTAGTTTGTTGCATCTGACTACAAGCTATCTTGACATAGCTTTCACTGTTGTAGTATGTGCAAGATATCTCGCCAAACCAAAAGAATCCCACTTGGCAGCTGTGAAACAAATCAATAGATATATTAATAGCACCTCTAGTTTTAGTTTATGGTATAGTAAAGATCCAAATTCTCATCTTACAAGATATATTGACGCTAGCTATGCTGGAAACATGGATGATAAGAAAAGTGCATCTGAAGATTATTTCTACATGGATAATAATCTTATCACGTGGTAAAGTACAAAACAAAACTCCATATCCTTGTCTAATGCAAAAATTTAGTATAGAATTGTTGGTAGTTGCTATATTGAGATACTGTAGATGAAACAGATGCTCAATGACTATGATATTGATCAAAAGTCTATTACAATGTTCTGTGATAACACTAGTACTGTAAATACCTCTAAGAATCGTGTTCAACATTTTAGAACGAAGTTCATTGACATTAGACACCGCTTTATCAAGGATTCATTTTAAAAGAATGTAATTGTCCTAGAGCAAATACATATGGAAGGACAGTTGGGTGATTTACTCACCAAAGCTTTAGATTCTGTTAGATTTGTAACCTTGTGAGAAGCCATGGGCATATGCTTGATGCAGTAAGCCATTTTTATGTACATTATTACCTTTTATTTTGTTTTGTGTGTTCACTTCGTTTGAAGGTGTTTTTCATGTATAAGAGAAAAAAAATTTGAAATATAAAATGGAGTTCTTTTCTTGATGTGAATTTTCGATTGATTTATATTTGTTGGGATGTAATTGAATTATCCAATCATTATGCTGTGGTTATTATATATTATGGTAAATTGTAATCAGATAAGTATGCCTGACTTGTGACTAGTCTAATTTTGTCTATCTACTGATTGGGTTGTCATATTTAAGGTGACATGTAAGCTAGGTCTGGACACATGGTCAGTATCTATATCTCTCTACACACTATATTGTGTTAATAGGCAGGTTCATTGGAGGAAAGGGCTACCACCATGGGTGTGAAAGTCAACTCCATGAATTTAAAAGATTATACTTTAAAAGAAAAAAAAACAGACTCATCACAATGAGCATTCAAAAGAAATTGAAAAATAAACATTCATGCCTATGCCTAGCACCCATATTTTTTTTTCCATTTACAGAGAGAATTTCAAATAATGGCTGGTTTGAAATACATTTATATTCTTATTCGCTAATTTTTTTTAACTTGAGTTAGGGTACGAGTTATGATTAACTGATCTAGATTATTTATCATACTTACATCATAATCTGAGAAATTAATTGAATCTAAATATGTGCAGACCTCTGATTGGAAGATTTTATAATTATTCTGATACACACTCACACAAAATTGATCTTCTAAGTATCAAGGGACGTGACACACTATAATATGTGGTGTAATCAATTTTGTAACCAACTATTTTCTCCCACCACCTACTATATTGTGACATGTCATTCGAGTGCTTAACATAAGGTAAACACTGGTGTTTAGGAAATCCATGTCTCCAATAGACTCATTTAGGATTAATAATAGGAGGGAGTAAAAGGACTTCTTAGAGAAAATTAAGGAGCTAAAGTATTAATATGTTTATATGATAACAGATTCACAAACATAGAACAAGGATTATTAGAAAGCATAGAATTAGACATAAATAATAAATGCGAAATAGTATATTCACCAGACTATTTAGTTAGAACAAAAACATTTTGTAAAGATATTGAAATAGGAATGAAAAGTGAATAAAAAGAAATGAAGATAATTTATTAATTTGCAGAGGATTCATAGAGAGACTTAGTGAACATAGTACCACCAATTATAAATTAGAAAATAATCAAATAATTACATTATTAGGTCAAAAGGATATAAAAGCTATCCCAACAAAGAAATTCTCTTCAGAAACAAAAGCAAGATTAGATTGGAATTTATGAAATTTTTAAGAAAAAACGATATTAGTGCCAGAAGATAATATCATATACAAAAATAATAATGGAACTCTAAGTATTAGATTTGAAAATTATGATTATCAAGTAGAACAGATGAAGGATAACGAAGAAAATGAAGGAGAATTTGATACTTTGAAATAGAAGTCTATGAAAGTGAAGATGAAATTGATGCACTAGATGAAGATAGTGAAGAAGACGAAAATGAGGACAACGAAATAGAATTTGGATTTATAGATATGGAATATTATGAAAATCTTAGAAAAGCTACATAAATAAGAATTAGAATGTTAATAGAAAAGATCTAACAAACATAGAAACCAAGATGGAAGAAGCTAGCAAAAGAATTAAATTAGAAACAAACCAAGAATTCGGAAAAAGAAAAGATCTCATGAAAAGAGAATATGATATAGGAGGTAAATACCCTTTCCCTTTGAAAGAGATTATGAATGGGTAGACAAAAAATATAAAAGTTTAGGAAGAAGACAGTCGAAAAAAGGATGCAGTTTACCATTAGCAAGAGATAGAGGATTAATTTTAGAATTAAATAGTTGCAAACCTGAAGACAGACCTAGTACTATAACAAAATGGGAAAATTATGTTATTAGAGCATATAATAGTGTACTTATACAAATGAATGTAGAAGAAATGTGGGCTTATCTAAGAAAAATAGTATTAGACATATACGTTACAACAAAAAGACTAAAGCCGGAAGAAACTAGATTAAGAATGGTCGGAGGAGATAATTCTAGAAATTTTACAAGTTTTATTAGAGAATTAATTATAGGATCTCACCCCAATAGAGACAGCACTTACGAATAAAATAAAACCTTAGAATACTTAGAAAAATTAAGTATTAATAATATGAAGTCTATACAACCATTTTCATTAGATTTTGAAAGATTAGCAAGTACAGTAGGTTTAGCATTAAATATACATATACTTGAAAGATTATATAGAAAGATACTATCATCTTCGAATGATAAGATTAGAAAAGGAGGAAATTACACCCTCCCAGGGCTTTCAAGTTTACTGTGCGTAAATCATGGACCAACTTTTCTAGTCAAATATCTGGTATTAGATTAATAAAAAAAACTACTTATTTAAAATAAGCACAGTTCCGTAGTTAAAGTGTTTCAAATCTAATCTTTCTTCCTTCTCTATCAAATGAGAGAAACTGCCTCCAAACTTCTTCCCACGATCTCTGATAAACCACTCTGATAGTTACCAACCCCAGAAATATCTCTGGTTAGTTATCCCACTCCAGCCTGTCAAGGAATTAATCTTCGTCACATACCCAAAGCGAACTAAATACATTCTTCGTCTACCCCATCACTATGTCAAAAAACTTTCCATTTTACAGTCGACAAAAAAATGACTAAACCCAAGGTGATAAACGTCCATGCCATGCCTGAAAGAGAGGAAAGAGGAAGCATGATGAAAGTCCAAAGAAATCCCACATGAAAAAGTATATGGCGTTGTCTCTGACCTTGCGAAAAGTCCAATCGAACATGGTATGTTAATTTTTATGTTCTGTTAATACATTAAGTGACGGGTATTAATTGAATAATCGTTAGGTAACATGTATTGAAGACGTATTGATGATCTATGATCTTGAAATCTGTTGAATTCGTTCCATCATTAGAATGGGATAGGTTTATGATTTTGAACGCAGAATGTTTGTTCATTTGATTTTTCGTTTTCGATGTTATGAATAATCTGTTGTCTATTTGCGGATACGCATCTATTGGGAATCTGTGTCATAAATGCATATGGATATGATTGCTTGTGACCTTACTGTAATGGGGATAGGGCTCTGAATGTGATCTTAATATGTGAATGAGATCGAGTTTGTTGTGAATATGTGACCTGAGTGAAAAGACTTTGTATGCCTGTGACCTGACTATTAACATGGTTGATGGTGTGTTTTTAGCCATACGAAGTCCATGTGTGGCCATTTCACCTATATATGACCAAGTATTCTCAATGTAAAGACACTCACATGTACATCTACTTTTTTCCATCACAGTTGTGGCTCTAATGGTTGAAGAGCAAACCAAAGTTAAAAACGAACGAAAAATATATGTCTAGGTTCTCATGTTTAACAATTGACATTTGGGAAGGATGTCCTCAGGTTGATGTTGCATGATCTCTACTTCATAAGACATGTGGTTCATGGTAGGATATGAAATGGGCCCCATATGTCTATTCCTACCCCATGATCACTTGAAAATTTATGTAAAAGTTGCTACTTCTAATTCTTAATAGGGTTTCATCTGACTGTGACCTTAATTTGTGAATGTGACTGAAACCTGTTGGGAATATGTGATCTGAACGAGAAGAATTTGTATACTTGTGAGCTGATTGTTAACATGGTTGATGACGTGCTTTAGTAATATGATGTCCATATGTGACCATTTTACATATATGTGACCTAAATTTAACCTATATGTGACCATTTCACCTAAATGTATTTCCTTTTCTCTATCTCTGAATTACAATATAGGTACTTAACAATTTTATAATTATTAACGCTTTATGTAAGTCTGACAATTCAAAATACCTGAAAAAAGTTGGTTTCCTGGCAAGATTACCACCTCTATGTACAAGGGTGTTCTCACCACTATACAATCAAAGTTAAGCCAAAGCCAAAAATAGATATTGAGGGGCACATGCTTTGCCCACTTCCTGGATTGTCATGAAATAGTGATTCAACCACAGTTGATTTATTACTTCTTTCTAAGGCAGGTTCAGCACTCGAATAAGGAACAAATATGGTTTTATGTTTCCGGGTGATACGTCAGGTTCTCTAAATCTGAGTTCTATTTGATCACAAGATTGAGATGTTCAGGTGATACAGATACTCAGGTTTTTGAAAATAGGCAGTCAAAGTTGAAGGCCAAATACTTTTCACAAGTAGATGCTGTCACACATGAAGATGTGAAGGACACATTTCTGTCTATATGCCAAATGCCTAACCTCGATCTGGTTGAAGCCCTACCAGACAATGACGCTGTAATGTTCAGGGTTTTATATTTCCTAATTGCTTATCTCTTTCCCCATGACTACAAGAAGGTTGTCGACCACTTCCTGTTTGTTCTCGTTGAGGACTTTAATGAAATGAATAGTTTTCCATGGAGCAAGCTACTATTCCCAGTCTTGATGGCATCATGGTCACAAGGATATCGAGGGTGCATCCTCGCATTTAAACTGGATGATAGGCAACCATCAGCTACCAAATTGGAAGGACCCGACTGCTTCTCCAATCCTAAGGTAAAGTTCCAGTAAGCGTCATGTAATCAATATCGAATTTTTGACTTTGCATTCATATAAACTGCATATTGTATTGCAGATTGTGATTTGTGACTTGGAACCGTTGGAAAGTGAAATGGCGATGCCATACATGAATGAAGTCCAGTACAACAAGCCAATCTAGCCGACGTCCTCATCCAAGAGCCGAAGAAAAACCAAGCGCAGGACGGAGAGGTCTGTTGAAGATGCTGGTACTAGCGAAAAGTCCGTTCCATTAGTCCTACCATTGATGGACAGTAATATTGGACAAGCTCACTCTTCAGATGATGACGACGATTTTGTTGCTCCTTCTCCAAGACAGCATGAGCCATCTGTCAGTGGAAAGTCCCCGGTTGTTGAAGGTCCAACAGGCGCTCATCGTTCTCAAGAGGTCCCACAATCTCATGGGGCACAAAGGGATGACGTAGGTTGTTATGTTAGTCAGCTCTCAATATTTCCATCATTGGTCACACATCAATATTTCCTATGTTACATTTCATACACATCAGGTCACAGATATACCAGTGTACATTGTATGTTGATGGTTGGTCACAGATATGTTGCAAGCAACATATAATAATCAGTTATTCATTTTTGTTAGGCTTTTGAGGTGTTGCGTGTGTAAGTATCTGAACTCCAGGTGGATAATAAAGTGTTGAAGGCGAAGCTTGAAGACATCAAGTCACATATGTCATCCTTGAACGAATGGAAGACTAACAAAATGGATGACATTGTACAAATGCAAGCCTGTATGGATATTCGAACGAACATGCAATTTCTATTGGAGTTTGTGTCAACAATGATATATAGTCCAATGGACGAGATCATTAGACGGTCTGGCAACAGGACAAGCAAGCGTGGAGCAGGACAAACAGAAGCTTCTGGAGTTGGAGATCAAGAACATCATGGGGTTGGTGGATCTGATAAGGCTCAGGAGGTAGTCACTTGATATATTTCACATTTATGTAAAAAAACATAGTTTATTTTGACATTTCCCATTCAACATATAGGTGGAGAACGTGGTATCAAATATCGATAGAAAAGGGAAGGGCAAAATGGACCCAAGTGATGATCTTCTCTTCTCTCTTAAGCCACCATCATTTGATTTGGGGATTGAATTCACCCCACCCAATGTTTTGCATTCGGAGAAAACTCAGAGGATGGTAGATTCCATCATATCTGATGTGGTGATGGCAACAAAGACTGTTGAGAATGAGGTATTTACATGTTCCAATAGTTGTAGATCTCAAATCACACATACCTCCAAACTATGTTATATTATTAGGTCACAAATCACACACACTTCAGATCATGTCCTATTCATAGGTTACATTTCATTGACATTCCGAACCATGTCCCTTGCATAGGTCATAGATCACACACAATACCAACATATGTTCCAGTCATGGATCACAGAGCACAGATACCTTCAAACCATGTCCTATTCATAGGTCACAGATCAAACACAGTTCCAAACCATGTCACATTCTCAGGTAACAGATCACAGATTCCTTTAGCCCATGTCCTATTCATAGGTCACAGATAACATACATTCCAAACCATATTATATTCATGGGTCACAGGCCACACACCCTTCCAAACTATCTTTCAATCATATGTTACATATCACAGACACATTCAGACCCGGTCACATGTATAGGTGACAGACCACACACGCTTACATACTATGCTACAAACAGCTCATGTGCCATATTTTCAATCAATTTGTAACCTACTGCAATTACATACAAAGATCACCTACTGCTGAACCAACCTCGAAATTACCAGTTAAGCGGGTTTTAAGACCAGGGAGGGTATTATAGTCTCCTTTTGTTGCCGAACAGGAGAGGGAAAAATTATTCAAGCACAATGATAATGTTGTCATTTTTGAAGATTATAAAGACAATGTTGACGAGGTTGACAAATCGGCCTTCATGGGTTAGTTCCAGAGGGGGTACAAACCAAAAAATAAGTAAGTGCATTTCGTACATATCTGTGAAAAGTTACTCAATACACAGTTTGACAAAAGAATGTAACCTTTAGTGTCGGTCACAGGAAAAAGTTTTGCGAGGAAGACGACGTCATCAAGCCTGCTTTCCTAATTAGTTCATTCCTAGTAGTCAAAAGACCTGGTTCCACAAGCTTATAAATTCGGAGTCATCACTGAGTGGTACGGTATGATTACGGATACACACTTACTTAAGTTACGTTACTTTTTTAGAATTCTGATTTCTTTCATACTCATTAAGAAGAGTGTCAGAGATGATACAAATATGTCACATTTCATATTGGAACTAGTCACAAAGTCATTCGTATCAAATCTGTTGTACGTAATGCTTACATCTTTTCTTCTCATTGAAACAGTACATGGATGCCTGTTTCTATTTCATTCGGCAGGTAGTAAAAGTTGGCAAAAATGTGAAATATAGAGCCACCACCACAAACTAATGGTTCTAGATTAAAATAAAAGACATTTTTCCTGCCTTCATAAAGGACCCAAATGTTCTGATGGCAAAGTCGAGCCTGCTTGAGGTTGTAACAGGTCACAACCTCCCTTTTAGCTCACCTTGGGCCGATGTTGACTATGTTTTCATGCTGATCATACCCACCAACAAAACACATTTGATGCTTGGCCTGTTACAATTCAGAAGTAATACCTTGATTGTGTTCAACTCGATAGGTAAATCTTACCGTGACCGGAAGGTTTTGCAAGGTATTGAGCCTTACGTGAAGGTATTGCCTGCTCTAATGAAAACCTTGGGAATTTCAAAGAAGGATCCTGATTATCACGAACCAAAAGCCAAAGAATTGAAAGTGATCATCGATGACACACTCCCTCAGCAAAAAAATGGGTAAGTCTGTGACTAAGATTTACAATGCGTATGTCCTTTTGATGGATTCATTCATAACAGTCTGTCCTATGTTATGCAGTCATGATTGCGAGATATTCATGGTGTTATATGCATTGTATCTTATACGTGGTGGTAGATGTTCCATTTCCAAGAAATCTAATGCCAGCAAGTTCAAAATGGGTATTGCTACGTTGCTCTACAAACACCTGCAGGTTTACATGAAGAAAGTGAATCAGCCTCTGATGGGGCAAGCGCTTGTTTTAGAATGAAAACTGACTTTACATTTGTTAGTGAGGACAAGGATTTAGTTTCTAAATGTTAGGAATAATGCATGTGTCTGGTCAATAGAGGTTCATATAATGAATAGTAACTCGTAACCTTTGATTTGCAATAAAGAATATTAACGTGTTACATTCATGATTCATCTATATTCGATTACATTTTAACGCTATTTTATATATATGGTGTAAATTATACAAGTTCTTTAATTCTAACAACGTCACGTAGTCGGTGAAACATGTCATATGATACAGCAGATAGGTCACAGTTGGCTTCTCAACTTGGTCACAGATTTACATATCACGTCACACATACCTTTTATACGACACATCATATGTCACAGCACGTGGGTTACAGATATTAGGATTCATATAACCCATATGTGTCCACATTCATCACATATTCTCATTTCAGGTTACATATTCACAAATCAGGCAACTTTTTCATACGGCATGTCACACATCACAGGTCACAGCATACAAGTCACAGATCTGGTATCAGGTTACAGATGTGGACCAGAGAATTATTATTTTGATTTCGAAGTTGACAGATAATTAACTGTTAGTTGATCAATCTGAATGCATTCTTCAATGAGATTATTTAGTCCCTGTTCGTTTCCCATTATTTGTCCATTAAAATGAAAAATATAACCATTATCCATAACATCAAGCCACCATATTTGACTTTCTATCTCTTGCGTGAGGCCTGTAACGGTTATATTTTTCATTTTCATTTTTACATTAATGTGTACCAAACGGGGCCTTAAAATGAACACTATCCTTAAAAGAATATCACCTATCTATGAAATATTTGTATGTAATTCTATCAGCCATTTTAGCGTAATGGAGCCAAGTTGGAGCATCTTTTACGATTGTGACCCTGTCATCCACAACATCCATATTTATCCGTCGGTCTCCCTTCTCTAGATGATCTTTTTTCTTTTCTTTGTAGGTCTTTCACAACTCCTCTTCTAGTTGGGAGGTAACACTATTTCTCATTGTACTTCTTCTAGCATTATCCATTCCTCTTAGGGATGGCAATCGAGCTCGCCGGCTCGGGTCGCCCGTGGCTCGGCTCGAAAAAAGCTCGAGCCCACTCGGCTCAAGGCTCAGGCCGAGCCCCATTTTTAGGTGCCGGGCAAAGCTCGAGCCCGCCCTGCTCGAGGCTCAGGCCAAGCCCCATTTTTAGGTGTCGGGCAAAGCTCGAGCCGGCCCGTGTGGCTCGTCGGCTCGGAACATATATTTAAAAAAAATAAAAAAATAATAAAAGTCAGCGTGCTGCTGCCAGAAATAGGGCAGCAACTTGTTGCCATTTTATTTAATAATAAAAAAAATTCCAAAACCAAACAAAACCCGAGCCGACCCGAACCTAAAGCTCGGGTCGAGCCTAATTTTTTTGTCGAGATTTTGCTCGGCTCGGGCTCGGAAAAAAGTTGGAATATTTTCCCCGAGCCGAACCTGGGCCTAGAATTTTGGCTCGGCTCATTGACATCTCTTCCTCTTGATTTCCAATGAGATATACAGAATTTTGGTACGCATTCAAGTACACATCTTTTGTGTAATAATAAGAATAGTAATCATATGGATCTCTTCTTGTGTTTACAATTATAGTCAAAGCGTGTGGACACGGTAACAAATCAACTTGTAGAATCCTGCAAGTGCATGTTCGTTTCTCAATATCGACGACAAATGTTGACCTTTCATTGCTGACAGAAAATATTGTCTGGTTTGAATGAGATACCTGCATGCATATAACAACAGTCAGGTCACATATACTCCAACATGTCGGTCACCCACAAATGACTCATATCCCTGAGTTCATTTACAGATTCAGGAAGCATGTTACACATATGGTCCAAACCTCATTTGGCAAATAGACATGCATCAGAATACAGAGTTGACAGAGAGTACATAGTTACATCACATACCACATCACATAGGTCACAGATTTAGATATTAGGTTACACAAAATTGTTCCATTCACAGACAACTATGAAACAGAATACAAAGCTTCAAATTTAGTTTACCAACCAAGTCACAGAATTACAAAATAGGTCACATATCAGATTTGTTACATTATAGTTCAAGATACTGATACTTACTTTGAGTCACATACACATTTGAATGTTAAAATATAGAAAATTACCCTCAAGTTCCTCAAATCCATGCTCATTTTCCTAATCTCTTTCTTGTACTTGCTCAATAACTTTGTGAAAGTTCCATGCGCATCATCTCTGTGTCTACAAAACCACGATTGTATGGTTTGCCATAATGACTCTAGCAAGGATACAATAGGGTAATTTTTGGCTGCCTTCGTGATCACGTTGACCGATTCCACAATGTTTGATGCCATTGTAGAATATCTGTTTGTTGGCATAAGTATTCATGACCACTTTTCAGGTCCAACATCAGCCTACAAACATAAATCAATTCGATGAACATAATATAAATACTATATGTGACCATTTATATGTATGTGAAATGAAATAAGACATAGTACACTACCAGGTAAAAAATAATCTTCTCATTCATCATAGTCAACAGAGACATGTTATAATCATATTCTTCCAGCGTGTAAGTGCGGACAACCGAATTGAATGCTCGTGTAATGTTTTGGCCTGACTTTCCATAATATGATTTTAGATTTTGCAACAAATGATAAGAACAAATACTGTGACAGGCTCCCAGATACATATGTTCTATTGCATTCTTTATACTGCAGTGACGATCTGACACAAAACACAGCCCTTCTCTATTTCTATACGCCTTCTTCAACTTATCGAAAAATCATCTCCAATAATTGTCGTTCTCATTATCTCCAATTCCAAAAGTAAGAATGAATATGCTATTATTCGCATCTTGTGTACATGCTGTGAAAAGGGTGCCTCCATATTTACCATTTAAGTATGTACCATCAACAACAATCACCAGTCTACAATGCTCCCATCCCGGTATTGATACACCTAGTACCATAAAGTAATATCTGAACTTACTGTGACTATCAACCTCTATTTCTATGATCCTATCAGGATTTTTCTGTCAGAAAATGTAGAAGAAGCTTGGCAACTTACCAAATTACTCAGCTAGGTCACCCCTAATCATTTTCAAAGTTTGTTCGCGAGATCTCCAAGATTTCGAATAACTTAAATAAACCTCATAAGTATTCAACATGTCACTGCATATGTCCTTTGGTATATACATAGTACGAGACGATGTGTACTTGTACTTAATTGTAGATGACACAACCTTAGATGACACTTGCCTATGTGATCCTAGTATTAAATTTGATAGATGGCACTTGCCTATGTGATCCTAATATTAAATTTGATGCATATGTGTGACTACCAATCTTTCGAATCTTAAATAGATCTATTTTACCCCATATCGACGCTCTACATATCCAACTACATCCACCATTCGAACACCTCACAACATATTCTTTCTTGTCGGACCGTTCAACCATAAACTCAAACATGTTCTTTATGGCAAAAAATGATAGGCTCATTTTCAAAACATCATTATTAGGGAACACCCTTCCTTCTTGCGATAGACACAACTGTAACTTCAGTGTCACAAATGTGACCCATTTTTTCATTTGATGCTTCGCATATGTCTGATGTCATGTCTTGCAATGTAAACATCTCATCGCTGGAATGCGCAGTGACTGGCACTGTGATGGACGTATTATCTATTTCTGCCTCAGTGAAGTCAACTATTGTTGGATATTTAGCAGGTTCACGCTCCATGTCCTCTCCATGTCCTTTAGCAGAATGTATGATAGCACATTATTGTCATTTTTTATCCTGATGGGAGGCAAATCTTCCTTCGGTATGTACTTCAATGACACCGCTACCTTCGTAAGATCCAGAGCAAATTCTGTCATAACTGTGTCCACAAGGGTTAAATAACTGCAGTTGTGAGCTATCAACGCCAATGAGGATTGCATTCTATACAGTAAACATACGTGCAAGTACACCATTATGCAAATTACAATTAATATCAATAATTTCATCATAGGTGAAATATGTTACATGTCACACTGCATAGCAACGAGATCACAAATTAGCAAACCAGGTTATAGATAGTTATGGATAAGAAAATCACAAGCTGGGTCACAAATTGGTATCATTCAGACTACAAAGTTGACAGGGAGATCACAAATGCTCGAAACGAATGACGAAATATTTGATTTTACATTCTTGACACATAGTGGGTGAAACATGCCACATCAAATAAGTTACAGTTTCACAAGTCAAGTCACAATTTCATAGAGCAGGTCACACATTACCAATTAAGGTTACAAAGTCACAAATCAAGTCACATATGACTTTTCCTACATTGTTACACAGAGGTCACATATGCTTGAAGTGAATAATGACACATTTGATGCTAAATACATGGACATAGTTGCTGAAACACTTCACATTTCACAATAGAGAGGTCATAGTTTCACAGATCAGGCCACATTTACACAAACAGTTCACGCATGTGTCACAAGCCTCTATTGCGATTATACTGAATAGCAACCTGTGATGAGAAACCAACTAACGATGATATGAGCAGCTGTGACCCATAAGTTAGATATTATAATAATTCTGTGACGAAGGACATTAGTCTCGTGATTATTGATTTCAAGTTGTGATCATATCAAAATACACTGTTACCTGTCTTATATTAGCCAGAGACGATCAGCACTTTCGTGGCCAGCAATGATTTCTCATCCCCTGCAACGATGATTTCTGGACCAATTCATGTTACAAAATTCAGTTCGGAATATGACATTCGAATCGACAAACATAACATTCATATTATTACCTGGATTGGCTTCTCCGACAATTATTTTCTTTTTATGGAATTGACACCGATCTCTGTGACCCAATAGAGGAATGATATCGACCAATTTTTAGTAAAATCAATCGGTAACATCAATTTCGTTTGGTCACAAATTTGTAGCATTTGGAGCCCTATTATATACCGGACATTTGAATTTTCAATCATTATGGGGGGTTTTTGATTTGGGGTATTCTATACCCCTGAATTGTGATTTTTTTCCCTTAGAAAAGATCTAGAGTCAAGGCCCATAAGAGATATAACTATTAGCGCTACTCAAAAATTTATGACTAATAAATTAAAAGAAAATTAAATAGAAGAAGTAGCTAAAAAGCGAATAAAGAGATTAAATTATTATTTTTGTTCAGATTTATATATACCATAGACTTATGATTATAAAAGAAAAAGGAAAAAATTGTATAAAAAGGATAAAAGATATAAATATAAAAAAAACATCGAGATAGAAAAAAGTATAATATTAGACCAAATAGGACATATTATTAAAAAATATATATAATAGATATGTTAAAAGGCCAAGAAATAAAAATGACTGTAAATATTATATCTGTGGAGACTCTAGTCATTTTGTTAATGAATGCCCCCAATAAAAATAAAAGTAGAGAAAATATAGTTGGATATGTGATAATTAAAGAGATAAGGTGCGATATTATAGAATTCTCTGATACTAAATCTTGTAGTTCAGCTTATAATATTTATACAGACAAAGAATTAGACAATTTGAAAATAATAAGTAGTTTTGAAAATTGTTACGATAGTTTAAAATAACTAGATTTTCTAATTCTCGATACAAGGATGATGAATATAGAACAAGAATGCGTCCATGAATGGATTAGAAGATATGGATCAATAATGGATAAATGTAAAATATGTAAAATATACACAGGACATAAAAACAGAAATCAATGTAAAAAGTGCTTAACAATCCAATGTAATAATTGTTTAGGAATCAAAGAAGAATTTAATAACAAAACTAAAGGTTACAGCTAAAATATATAAATATTAGAAGATAAAATAATAAATATTAATAATAGAATAGATAAAATATATAAAATATTAGGAGCGATACAATCTAGGATTAAAAATCTTGAAAGAAAAAGAAAAAAAAAGCCTATAGACAATTACAAAGAAAATAATTATATAGAAATAGAAAATCAATAATAAATAATTTGTCAAATATGTGGAGTAAAATCAACCAAGATCCTCAGAATACCCATAGAAATACAAATAAATAAAACGATAAAATTAAACTTAGTAGGCTTAATAGACACATGTTGTACATTTAACATAATTAGAAAGGACTTAGTTCTAGAACACTGTAGACAAAAATTAGAATATGAAATAAGTAGTCGTCAAATGGACAATAGTAAAATGAGATTTGAAGAAAGAGTTTTGATTAGTGTAAGATTAAATTTGAAGAAGACAGTATAGTTTGACAAATATATTAACTAGTGTATTAATAAAGGATGAATTTGTTATAGGTATAAAATTCTTACTAAGTACAAATGGAAGTTTAACAATTACTCCTAATGTTATAATTTTTGAAAAAAAAAATGCTTCTATTATCAATACTATAGAATCATCAAAGTTGCAAGCAGAGCGTGGTAGACCCATACATTCACAAACAGAGCCAGACTTTGAAGAAAATTTAGATAATTTAGAATGTTTAAAGCATTTATCTTTAAAAACTTTAAAAAGACTAATTTTATACCAAGAACTAAAGAATTAATGATTTTTAATAAGACATCATATAGGTAGATAGTATAGATAGAATTCTAGAATTAGTTAAAATAATTTAAATAATAGGAGAAGACCTTATAAAATATTGGGATATAAATAAAATAGAAGGTAATTTAGAAATCAGAAAAGAAAATATAAAAATTAGAACAGCAGAAATCAAACATACAAATCTAGACAAAGAAGACTTTAACATACAAATTAAAGACTTAAAAATAATAAGACCATCTAGTTGTCAACATAGATTAGTTTTTATGGTTAGAAATAATAGTAAAATTAAAAGAGGAAAAATAAGAATGGTTATAAATATAAAAGATTAAATGATAATACTATAGAAGATGGATATAAGATACCATGTAAAGACATATTAATAAATAAAATTCAAAATAGTAAAATATTTTTGAAATTTGACTGTGAATCTGGATTCTGATAAATAAAAATGGCAAAAGATTCTATTTCTTGAATAGCTTTTACTACCCCACTAGGACATTTTGAAAGGTTAGTCATGCCTTTTGGATTAAAAAATATTCTTTCTATTTTTCAAAGAAAGATGGATAGTATTTTTAATCATATTGTATTTGTTTAGTGCATTGTGAAAATCATAAAGAACATATACATTTAGAGATAACTTTAAATAAGTTCATAGAAAACGGTTTAATTATAAATAAAAAGAAAATAGAAATAAATAAATAATTGAGCTTTTAGGAATAGTTCTAGGAGAAGGAGAAATCCATCTGCAACCGTCCGTATATACTACATACAATTCTACAATTTTCAAATAAAATTGAAGAAACTAAGAAATTATAAATCTTTTTAGGAATTTTAAATTATGCTAGACATTTTATTAAGGATTTAGGAAAGAAAATAAGATCATTGTATGGTAATTTGTCTAGTAAAGGACAAAAATATTTTAATTAATAAAAAATAGAATTAGTTAAAAAGATAAAAGAAGAAGTTAAAAATTTGTCACCATTAGAATTACCTTTAGATAGTGAATATAATATAATATAAAAAGATGGATGTGAACTATGATGAAGAGGAATTTTATATTCAAAACCAAATAAATATAGTGATAAAGAAGAAGAAAAGATTTGTAGATATGTTAGTTAAAAATATAAGATAAAAGAAAAATACTTAACTAGTTTAGATTATGAAATAATGGCCATTACACAAGGTATGTAAATCTTTAAATTATTCTTAAATATCGAATTTACAACCAGGACAAAGTGTGAAACTGTAGTAAAATTTATTAAGAAAACAAGCTTTGATAAAATAAGACATAAAAGATTGTTAAAATTATATTAGATGCTGAAAAGTTATAAAATCAATATCAAGCACATAGACGGGAAAAATAATATTTTGGCAGATAATTTAAGTAGATAAGTTATTAATTTTTTAACCCATTATATTTTTCATTGTGCAGATGGATTAGAGGATGATGAATTTTAGGAATGTCACTCTAAGAGTGGCACCACAAGGGTTTAATATCTAATTCAAAGAAAATAATTTAGAAAGAATTCTAGAAAGATAACGTTGTCTACTAGATATTTTCTAGATGAGAAGTGATTCTAAACAAAAATTAGACAGTATTATCATTTTAAATATATTAACAATCAGATAGAATGTAGGAATTTTAGTTTCTTTGCAATAATTAAGGATAGAAAGCCTTATTGTCCATAAGTAGTACAACGAGTAGAAAGATAACCAGACCACTTTTTCAAAGAATTTTACACGTTAGAGAAAGTTTTAAATTTTTGTAGAGAAATGATAGGATTTAATTTTTATATATCTGAAAATGTTAGACAAACTATGACAATGCAAATCACTACTACTCAAGAATCATCTTTGTCCTCATCAATACACCTTTGTGATAGTTGTGAAACTATAATCAAAGCTATTAGAAATTTGAATCTTAAAAGACATTCAATAGAAGAAAGACTACAAATCCTTGAAGATGAAGTATCTTCATCTCAACAAGCTATTAGTAAATATCAAAATGAAATTCTCCAGTTACAAGACTGTTTAAAAAGACTATGTTCCAAAGATACTTTTAAAAGACATATCTCCAAAGATATTGCTTCTACAAGTAGAAATTAATCTGATAAAATAGAAAGACTTACTGAATTAATAAACTCTACAGTTGCAGGGCAAGAAAAGATTTTGTACGAATTAGAACAGAAAATTGGCGATTGTGCTAGCATTGTCAAAGACTCTATAAAAAATTCAATCGTACAGGAGATCATTGATTTTTCTCAAAATCTAAGCTATTATCGCAACGAAAATTGTTATTTCCTTAAACATGGCCTCATGTATGAAATCATCTACTAAAAACTCAATTTTTTTTAGACACATTATCCTACAATTTCCTTTAACTATACAATCTTTGAAGAATTAGAGATTTTTTATCCAACCCTACAGTTTGGTACGATAGAAAGTATATAAATTTCAAACAAATCTTTCAAAATTTTCCACCCAAGCTTAAACAGATCGTTAGTCAGCTAAAAAATCACTCTTTAATGATCCAATTCATTTCCAGACCACTTCTTATAAATAATGGTATAATAATTCCAGCTTATCATCAAATTTTCATATACGAAAGAGCCAAACCAAAAGATTTAGACCTTCTTCAAGTCAAATATTAAAATAAAAATTAGACAAATTGATTATGAGAGATGGATCTTAGAAATCGTAGCAACGATAGACCTTCAAAATAATCAGTCCAGACTTGCAACACAATGGAAGAATGGAGCTATTTTTTGTCAAGAGCATCTTGCTAAGAGTTGAAAAAAAAAATAATAATAATAATAATAATAATAATAATAAATAAATAAAATTTAGTACCAAATATTCAACAAAAAAACTATATTTGATGGTTTTTCAAGAAAGAAATGATATATTATCAGAAAGATAATTAGATATGGGGGAAGAAGAGTAATATCCAATTGCAAAACTAATGAAATGGTTATAAACCTTGAAGAAGCTTACATAGAGATGATAGACAATAAGCACAATAATTGAAAGAGAATAAAAGACACATGAATAGTACCCCAAATGACATTTTTTAGGAAAAAGAAAAAAAAAGTCAAAAAGTGGAAGCTTGAAAACGAAATTTTCAAACGAATCTTTATACAGCTATAAAGTAATATATTATTCTTTCACACAATTGTAAAGTTGTACGGTATCAATCAATTTTTCATTAATTATAAATCATAAACCTTTAAGTTATTAAGTATAAGAATAAATGTAATGTACCGATATCTATAAAATCCAACACCACCTACAATGGAACATACGCTGAAAAAACACAAAGCACACCACATAACACTTGCACTCACAAATTCTCTAGCAATCTTTGTACATTCAAAGAATTCAACCTAAAGTAAGTTCTTTTCATAATTTCTCTGGTTTTATAATTTTCTTTTACTTCGTTATTTTCGAGCAAGGCTTAAAAGAGGAAACACCAAGTAATTAATTTATTCTGAAGCAGTATTTTATATTATTTTCAAATATATTTAGAACGCTTTTAACCTCTTTATTTTGGATTCCATGGCCAAAAAGCTAAGAGAGAGTTAAAAAAAATTAATCTAAAGAAATTAAGTTGTTGAATAGTAAAGTACTTTAAGGCCATTTCAAACATATTGTTTTTAAGTTCTAATATCTTATGCCATTAAATAATTATACCACATCTACTCTGCTTTATTATTTAGTATAAAGTTTTAAAGAGTTTATTAATATTTGTTTAGAAATTCGAGAAATCGATAGATTAGTTATTATAGAAAGCCACATATTATCCACACTAGATAAAAATTGAAATGACTCATGTTTATAGATCAAGAAGCAAATCACTGAACTTTCTATCACTCAGTATTGGAGTTTCTTGATAAAAGAGCATAAAAATTTTAAGAAAAGACAAAAGAACAAAAATTATAAGAAAAAGTAATCATAAAAAGATTCCCTTTTAAGAGAAAATATTTTATTTTTGAAGTCAAAACGATATTGGATTGATTGGTATCAAAGCTATTTCTTAGTCTAAAATAATTAGTTTATAAAAAGAATAGATTACTTAAATCTAGAAATTCTAGGAGTTTTTAAAAGAAAAAAATGAGGGCAAATGTTTAGAAATAAAACTAGGCCGAATATGAGGTCGGTTTAGTCTTATTTGGTGTTGAAATTGAAAAATTGTATTTAGCAATAAAGATGAAAAAGAGTAATTATGGGAGGTCGGAGAGTTATTCAACAACTATTCAAAATCAGTTTCTCCATAACTACTGCTCACAAATCCTCATTGTGCAGTTACTCCCTTTCAAGTACCACTTCACTTTACCTTACACTGCCTATCTCAAAATTGCTAATTGCATTTGATCTAGAATTTTTCCTAAAATTATACCTGAAGAGCCAGCTGTAGCACCAGATGGAGAATATTCTGACTTTCTACCATGTCAGATAGAAACACCTGTTACTACAGCTTTTGGTGCCTCGTGTAAAAGGGGTGGTATTTCTTCCAAGCCTGTTGCCCAGAAATCTTGGAACTCGACTTTAACTGGCTCTGTCTATCTACTTCTAACTTTTGTTTCTAACTATTTGGTTCACAATCACTATTGGATGACTATTCTATACACATTATACTATTAGTTTGTTTATGTTCCTTCCTCACATTCGGTGTTTGTTCTTTTATTTCAAAATGTGGGGGGGGGGGGGGCATGCTTTCATATCTTTATGAGGTTTCATGTGACTTTTTATACGTCACTCATGTTTTCTCATCGTCGATAATGTATGTTGGGCTATTTAAGTTAGAGAGAGTAAGTGCTTAGGTGCTGGCAGAGTCGGTCTTGTGATTCTAGGGGCCTGAGGCGAAGCTGAAAATTAGGCCCCCCGGCGAAATCAACGTAAATGCAAACTTCAACAATGTATTATGCGATTCATTGCTAACTTGAAAAACTAACATTAAAATAACAACCAAATATATTATAGAAAATTATCCAATGATAAAATATCATGTAGCATTATGTAAATCATTATGTAGGCCTTGATGTACATGTAACATGCTCCAAAGCAAAATAAGTACAAAGCAAATTTCTACTAAAAAAATTTGCCACCTGCCACAACATACCACCACAACCACATCGACCCAAACCCATCAACCTTCCTTCAATCACACATCTAACAGCACTGCTGTAGCCACAAAACTACCAACCAGAATCGAAAACTTCCTCCACAATTTCTTTACAAGATTGAAATCAGAAATTCAAACAAAATGTATTATGGATCTATCTCAGTAAATATGAATTAAACTAACGCATGCCAATTGAATATCATCAAAAAATGGACATCAGAGTTTATTTTCCCTTTCCCTTTTCTTCAGTAACCAAGAACACAAATATTACAAATCATAATACAAAACGGAGAACTGAAATTCTTCACAGAAACAAATCTGTGAAAACTTCAAATAAAGGTAGCACAAAAAGGCCCATCTTACAGATATTGTTACTTGCTCTTCAACCAGTTAGGTGGCTCGAAGACTTATTGAACATCGTGTGCCACATGTAAGCCGGAGACAGCACCATTTCAAGATCTATTTCATTCCAGTTTTAAGTTGGAAGGTGCTGAAGAAACATGACCATATCCTGAAATTCAAGCTCCCGGAGCTTCTCTGACCACTAGAAATATATAATTAACTTCAATTTCCAACTCTTTGACAGTGATAATCATACAAAAGATCAAATATTACCGAGTCAATATTTAATTATGCTGAGTAAAACTGTAAGAGAAAGAAAAAAATGCACATGAGGTAGGTATGGTTTTAAGCATTAGTTGGAATGACCACTGAAATTATGAAAATCCATCAACTATATAGCAAGTTATGTGTTATTCAATTTCAAAGGCATGTGCGAAATCCAATATTACCGTTAAAAGAAAGCTTGCAAATATGTACACGAGAAAATCTGGCTACGCATCTCCTTCCGCAAGATATGTGTCCCACAAGCGGGTTACAAGATAAAAAAGGAATCTACAGAGTATATAAATCCATTAGGTATTCTTTTTGCTATGAAAACTATCAATATCGATTTCACAACTCAAATATAGTCCAAGAACTACCTCCGGCAGCCCGGCTCCGGCTGTTAGTTGTTACATCATTCTTGATTCTCCGAAGTCCGAACCAAGAATAACAGAGTCAGAACCTTCCATTTTCCAGTTTCCAATGCAATTTGAGCCTTAATACACTTCTGACTTCTCTCACTATATGGTTTAACCAACCTGAGTTTCTATGACTGCCAAAATATGCCTAGCTTTTGCTCTCTATGTGAGTGTGCTGTGTGCGTGGGCGAGACACAGACTCGAGGCTTTAGCGAACTGCGAAGCCAAGTAGCCAATTAACCAAGTGAGAAAATATGGGATTCATTTTGGAAGACTAGAACTATGGAATCTGGAGAGTGGAGACTGGCAGCAAAAGCAGGAGAAGTCGAGTGAGAGAGATGGGACTCAGTCACTCAGACGGAAGCGACGAAGCTTTTGGGGAAAATGGATTTCAATTTGGGGATTTCGGGGAAAATGGATAATGGATCAGGATACGGGCTTGAGCTTTAAAGATTTGGGCCATTGTTCAAAGAAAAAAATTAAACAAAGAGGCCCCCTTAGATTTTGGGCCATTGTTCAAAGGAAAAAAAAATAATAATAATAAATAAATAAATAAATTGGGCCAGCAATATGAGGCCCCCTTAGATTTTGGGCCTGAGGCGTAGGCCTCATTTGCCTCTAGGTAGAATCGGGCCTGGGTGCTAGAATAAGGATAACTGTTTTTCATCTGGCTATGCTAACAAAGGGAGAGTAGATCATGTTATATACTCGATCACAATTATCACACAGACATTTTTCTAGTATTAATTTTTGAAATTAAGGAAAGTCAAAGGAGGAAATCGTTGAAAAAAATATATGCCATATTTTTACTGTTCACGAAATTATTTGTTCCGATTTAAAACTCACCGTAAGTGTATGGTTCGTTAGCAAGTAGTAAAATGGACTATAAGTCTAAGTGTCGATCCCACAAGGATTGAATTAGTTCAAATTAACCTATTATGACCTTAACCGAAATACGAAAATCAAATTGATGTTTTGTACTTTAACTAAAAAGATGTAAACTTTGATGCAAGTATGAATGAAAAATTATACTAAATGCAAAATAACTTGAATGCAATTTAACTCGAATTTATGGGATTAATGAATATACTAACGCACTAGGATCACGAATCCCGAAGCAATACCCGTTCAATTTTCAATTATGCAAATTTGACACACAATCCCAAAAAAGATGAATCAATATTTCTATTTTAATTTAGCAATCTCTCTCGAGCAATGTCAAACCTCTCCCAATATATGATTCGACTATATTTCTATGACAAATACTAACATACCGAAATGCATTATAAATTCATGAATATCCAATGATTCACATAAGGCATAGAGGTATATTTCTATCCCCTATCGGACCGTATGATGATTTATACTATGTCGAACCTATTTTCCTTCTTTCGAATGCATAAAACTGGCCACCACAATCATATAATTACGTGCACAATAATCATATGAAAATAAAAACGTAATGAATCAATCAAATCCGAAACTTGCGTTTAAATACGTCAAAAATCCAAATCAACAATCAAACGTAGAATTACAAGGTTCATTGATCTCCTAGCAATGATAAATTTAGCCTAACATGCTAAAAGGAAGAAAACTTAAAAATATTCGAAGAAACTTCATCACCCGAATCAATCTTCAATTGAATCTTCACTTAGCGCGATGTTGTCCTCTTGTCCTCTCCTCGTTTCTCCTTCAAAATCTCTTAAAAACTTGTAAAAATGGTTTCCCCTCATTTTTGGTCGAGTTTTTGTTTATATAGGACCCTAAAAAATATTGTTTTCATAAGAGTTTCGGCAAAAAAAGGAAACAACGTTCTTGCCCTAGAACAACTCTATGTGGTCACATAGAGTAAAAGTTTTTTGGCATTTTAAGTTCGGTTTGCCTCTATGCAACCGATAGAGGGCAGCACTATGCGGTCGCATAGTGCTACCAACTATGGAAGATGTGCATTTTGGTCCCTCTACTTAAATCCTTCACTTCTTGGCCTCTTTTCTTCATTCCTTTCATTCCATCATCCCAAGATATCATCCATTAGCAATTGGCTCAATCTATTTCTCGATTTGTTCATTGGGTCAACTTTTGGATAATTGCACCTTGGTCCCTGAACTTTCACTTTGCGTTATTTTAGTCCTTTTTCGCGTCTTTTTCTTGAATTTCACCGTGTTCATCGTTGTTCCCTACAATTCACAAATGTAATGAGATTAAGTCATAATTCAATCATTTTGCTTGTTATTAAGTCATGTTTGTGACCTAAATAAGTGTACAAAAACACACTTATCAAACCCCCCAAACTTGAACTATTGTTTGTCCTCAAACAAGATAGTGACATAATTATGAACAAACATGGCTTAATACCTTGTTGTGGCTCAGGATTGGACTTAAGTATTTGACTTTATGAAAGTTTATCTATGCAAACATGACATCAACCTTCACTTGTTAAATGCAAACTAACATGTGTGTGTGAATTCATGCCAACATATCAGGTTCATGATGAATTTGAGTCCCGACCCCAAGTGGTCAAATATATCCTTGCTCGCTCGAGAGATACACAATCCCTTAAACTTATTCTTCTCACTTAATTATCCTAGGGTTATGTTTTAAGATTAGGAATTTATATAGTTGTAGTCCTCATCCTCTCGTAGTTTGAATTTAGCTTTACTATCCCAAGTTTACATTTCAAAAAGTGAAGGCTCTCCTAAGTTTGATTGCTTCGACACTCAAGATTAAACTAGGTTACTTACCTCGCCTCAGAGGTATAGTCTCTTCAACCAAATGTCTAAGGGCTTTTCGTCATGTTATTGTCTCTCTTATTTTTTCTCACCTTTCTTTAATTTCTGATTGATTGTCATCTTCTCATTTGCTTTCTATATAACCCATGTAACGAGTTTTAGGCCTGTGATTCCCAAACTAGTTGGTTTTAGGGCACCAGGTTTTAAACCCTTGCAGGCTTATTCACTCGAATTATAAAGGCTTGATAAGATGACTTTTATTAACTTATTTCCCTCTTGCTTTCTATATGATCCATGTATCGAGCTTTGGGCTAGTGACTCCCAAACCAGTTGACTTTAGGGCACTAGATTTTGAAATATCCTTAAAGGCTTACTTGCTCGAGTCGTAAAGGCATGAAAAGAAGTGTTTTATTCCCACATATTAATTTTGTGCCCTTTGTTATTTTTCTAGACATTTAGTTTCCAAAACCAACCTCCAATTTAAGATTTTCACCTACTCTTAATCCCACTGGTCTAGGCAATCCACACAATAAAGTTCATGCACGGAGCCCCCATTCATCTCAATACTTTCCTATAATAGCTCAACTATCACCAAACTGTCTTAAGGTAGTTCATGGGTTGATTCAATAGAGGGTTATCATTCTTTTTCTACTTTATGCTCAAAATCCAGTCATTCTCCTAATATGTCGAGCATGAATAGCGTACATAGATAATATCAAGAGTTGCATCAACAAGTATCAGTTAGTCTAATTAACACCAGATCCAAAGTTTTTGCAGTTTAAACTAGTCCAATAATATCATCATAGCTAACAAGGTTATCAAGCCCACACAAGCATGCATGAAGAGAATTTAAAACAACTGAATAAAATGCAAAAATATTTTTTTTGGGCACTCATCATGCATACATTATGCCGTAATGGAAAATAGTGGAAAATAGATAATGATGAACACAGATAGAGATTTAAAATTATGTTACCCTCCTCAAACTTAGTTAATACATTGTCCTCAATGTAAGATTAACAAAAGATTAAAGACATAATTTTAAGACCAAAATGAAGACAAAAAATCGAAATGGGGAAAACAATACTCCCCTGATCAAAATAGTGGCGGCGATGGAAAGCTCGGTCCGATAGCATCATCTCCTGGAGAGGACGGCAGGTGGGTTAAAATCTCTCACAATATGGTACACTACTGGGTCTGCTCCACCTGCATGGCCTGAACCCTGGTATCCAAACTCCCTAGACGGTCCCAAGTCTCGTTTACCCGCCACTGTATACCATCCATCCGACCAATGTACATGCCCAAGCGCCCATCAAAGGTACTCATCTATTGGCATGCCACGAGGGATTCATTGTTGGCAGTGGAAGCGAAGTTTCGTGCAGATGCTATATCCATCTACACCTGCTGGATGGTGATACTCAGTGCTCCAAAGGAGTGCTGAAGCTACTGCATGTCTCGACTGTGTCCAGTCATAGCGGCAAACATCTACCTCAATAACTGGGTGTCCATGTCAACCGGTGGTGGTGGAACTTGTGGCATTTCAAAGTCCTCAGCTGCTTGCCCTTCTTCAACCTGTTGCTATCGCCAACGCTTATTTTCCAACTTCTATTGATGTTTAATTCTGGCTCGATCTTGGGTCTCGAGTGTGAGGCGCTTGATAAATGGACTTGGTTTCTCTGGTGCCTCCCTTGGTTGAACTTGTATGCCTGCAGCTCTACAAACCCCACTTATCAAGCTCGGAAAAATCAGTGAGGTGTGCATGTCACCCCATGTGCATATAATGTGTATCTGATTGTAAATGTAAGTGGCCAAGTCAATCTTGTTGCCCCGAACTAAGTGATAGATGAACCCCACCTTCTGATTCGTGAATGTCGTCCTATGGGAGATGGGCTCGATGTTGTGGCAGATGAACAACCATAGGATGGTTATAGAAGGAGTGAGGTCAATCTAATACCAATCAGCAGTAGGGAGAGACCAAGTATTTTCACGTCCTAATAACACTTCTGCAACCTCAACCCAGTTGAAATCATGCGGGACTGGGACTACATTAGTCCAGGTGAGCTAATAGTAGTCATGAATTATGTCAGGTGAAAACATGATCCATTTGCCCCGAACCCAAGTTGGATACAAATGATCGGATCCAGGTGTGTCTATTTCAACATTGAAGTTGGCATAGAATTTCCACACCAAATTTTCATAGACGGGGTGTCGTCTTTCGATCACTTTCTCCCAACCACAGTTGTGGATTAAATAAACCAATTCAAAACCCGGGAAATCATCTAACTTAACTGGTCTCTCGGGGATGAGTGCCCATTCAAAGATAACATTGGCATAGTGGGCTACTTGGTCTGAAGATAGAAAACGTTGGACACCTCCCTCGGGTTCTCTAGTCGGGGCTGTGCTAGATGTGGGACCAACCTTCTCCTTTCCTTTTGATGTTCGCTTGGAAGGCATCCTACAAAGGTATATAAATAACAGTCATTAAACTGCATTTTGAAAAACGATAGGGGGAATGAGATTAGCAAGACAAGTATTTCACAAACCCCCCAAACTTGCTTCAACATGTATATAGAACTCCTTGGTGTGCACTTATCAAAATATGACATTCAAGGTAGTGTAGATAGAATGACAAGATGAAAAACTGGAAATTTAGGCCGAAATAAGCACATTTGAAAAATTGGACCTATAATCAAGTGCGCATGTTCAGCCTCGAACACCATCGAAAAATATCGGGATTTCCCCGGGCAATCTCCAGGCATATGAAACCATCAAATGAGATCTATCATATATTCAAATTTCAAAGCAAATTGACTTTGTTTGGTATGCCAAATAATGGTGAAAAGTAGGAGACGGAGGGTGCTGTGAAGTGACGTGAGCCTAACACGTGTGCCTACATGTGTGTGGTTCGTACGTGAGTGTTTCGAGCCCATTGTCGATGGTATGTGATCACCACGTATATGGGAATACATATAGACAGATTATCCATTGCGAGATTGCTCAAAATGCACAACAAACTTCACTTAGGCAATGCATCGAACACGTTGTGTGCAATATAGATTCAACTTCATTCTAAAAATACTTGGCAAATGGTAATCATCCAAAAAGCAAAAACACATATTAAAGACCTAAAACAAGCATAATTACACCCTTTCAACTTAATTCCCAATTGTAAGAGGTGAGCAACTACAAGTCAGATTCGAAATAAAAGGAGGAAAAAAAAATTCATACCATTTACGCCTTGAAGATGAGTGATGAATACGGGAGTGATAGGAATTGAATGAGGGATTAGGAATGTTAGTGGGTGCGTGTGTGTTAGATGGTGTATTGGGAATTTTTGGGACCTAAGAGGTGAGAGAGATATGTGCGAGGGAAAGGGGGAAATGAGGGGGAGAGGGCTCGGTCATGGTTTAAAACCATGACCGAGGCTCTACTATGCGGCCGCATAGTACTAAACTATGCGGTCGCATAGTGTTAAAAGTACCCCCGATTTTTTCTTCAGGTAGTGTCTATGCGGTCGCATAGACATTATGTCTATGCGGTCGCATAGACATTATGTCTATGCGATCGCATAGAACACGTTTTTTTTTAACATATTGAAGAGTAAAAGGATATTTCACTCATAAATTTTTTTTAATAAAATAAAATAAAAAAACTTTCTTTTATCTAAAAATGCGTGAATCATACCCCCAAACACCCAAAATCATTTCAAACTCACCGATCATGTGTGTAATGCCTAGGAAATTATGGGGACGATAATTTGATCCTATTAATATGCATGTATGAACAATGACCTAGAAAAGTGCAAATGCGAAAATTAAATAACTCTGAAAATAACGTAAAAAATAAGATAAATAGAAGGATACAGTGGGTTGCCTCCCACCCAGTGCTAAGTTATAGTCGATAGCTCGACTTTACTAGATTGCGTCATTCTGGTGGTCTAAAATGAGCGGTAGAGTTTTCCTTTGAAAAATCGCCGCCCCAATAATGCTTCAAATGTTGTCCATTGACCTTGAATGTTCTCTTGCTGTCGTGAGTGATCTCAACTGCCCCATGTGGAAATTCCTGTGTAATAGTGTACGGGCCAGACCATCTCGATCGCAACTTTCCTAGAAACAGCTTAAGCCTAGAGTTGTAAAATAGCACTTTTTGCCCTACCATAAATTCACGCCTCTGAATATGCATATCATGCCACTTTTTGGTGCGTTCTTTGTAGAGTCTTGAATTCTCATAGGCTTCCATTCTAAGCTCATCCAGCTCATTAAGTTGTAATAGACGTTTTTCACCCGCAACCTTGAAATCCAAATTCAATTTCTTCATTGCCCAATAAGCATGGTGTTCTATCTCAAGAGGTAAGTGGCATGCCTTCCCGAAAACCAATTGATATGGTGACATTTCTATAGGGGTCTTGAATGCAGTCCTATAGGCCCACAAGGCGTCGTCCAGTTTCTTAGACCAATCTTTTCATGATGAGCTTACTGTGACTTCGAGTATTCGCTTCAATTGCCTATTGGACACTTGGACATGTCCGCTGGTTTGGGGATGATATGTAGTGGCTACACGATGTTTAACGCCATATTTAGTCAACAATTGTTCAAACTGACGATTGCAGAACTGTTTGCCCCCGACACTGATTATAGCCCTCGGTGTGCCAAAGCGGGTAAAAATATGTTTCTTTAAAAACTCAATCACCACCTTCCCATTGTTGGTAGGCAATGCAATGACCTCTACCCACTTCGATACGTAATCCACAGCCACTAATATATACTGATTAGAGAAGGATGGGGAGAATGGTCCCATGAAGTCGATCCCCAGGACGTCAAATAGTTCCACCTCCAGGATACTGTTCAGAGGCATTTCATTTCTCCTAGATATATTACCGGTGCATTGACATCGGTCACACTTTTTCACGAATTCAAAAGCATCCTTAAACAGAGTGATGATCTTCGCCGCTGTTTTTGAAGAACTAAAATGCCTTGCATATGTAGATGAATGACAATGTTCTAATATCAAAGGCACTTCTTCCTCAAGTACGCAGCGACAAACAATTTGATCAGCCCCCTGCCTGTATAGAATGGGATCCTCCCAAAAATAATATTTCAATTCAACGAAAAATTTCTTCTTCTGGTGACTTGAGTAATCTGGCGGCATAATAGACCTGGCTAAGTAGTTAACTATGTCCGCATACTAGGGTGCTTCCCCCACACTAAAAATCTATTCATCTAGGAAGACTTCGTTGATTTCCACTGTCTCTGTCTGTTCTGTGGCCTCAAGACGAGTCGAGACAAATGGTCTGCCACCACGTTTTCATTGCCCTTCTTATCCCTAATTTCCAAGTCAAACTCTTGAAGCAACAATATCCAGCGAATGAGACGTGGCTTTGCATCCTTCTTTTCCATTAAGTACTTGATAGCAGCGTGATCTATGCAAACGATGACCTTTGACCCCACAAGGTATGATCGAAATTTATCAAAGGCGTAGACTATGGCAAGGAGCTCTTTTTCTATAGTGGCATAATTTAGTTTAGCGTCGTTTAATGTCTTACTTGCATAGTAGATCATGTAAAATATCTTATTTCTTCGTTGTCCCAATACGGCCCCAACAGTAAAATCACTGGCGTCGCACATTAATTCAAATGGTAAGTTCCAATCCAGTGTGATGATCACGGATGCTGAAATCAACTTCTCTTTCAGGGTTTTAAAAGCCAGGAAACACTCATCCGCGAACTCAAATGTGGATTCCTTCATCAACAAATAGCACAGCGGTTTAGTAATCTTTGAGAAATCCTTGATGAACCTTCTGTAGATCCCAGCATGCCCAAGGAAACTACAAACACCTTTCACTGATGTAGGTGGTGGTAATTTCTCGATCACCTGAATCTTTGCTCTGTCCACTTCAATACCCTTTGCTGAGATTCTGTGTCCTAGCACAATGCCTTCCTGTACCATAAAGTGACATTTCTCCCAATTCAATACCAAGTTAGTCTTTGTACACCGCTATAACACAAGACTCAGATGCTCCAAACACTCATCAAATGAAGACCCAAATACTGAGAAGTCGTCCATGAATACCTCGATGAATTTCTCAATCATATCTGAGAAGATAGCCATCATGCAATGCTAAAAAGTGGCAGGGGCGTTGCATAAACCAAACGGCATCCTACGGTATGCAAAGGTACCATAGGGACAGGTAAAAGTTGTCTTCTCCTGATCGTCAGGTGCTACTAGAATCTGATTATACTCGGAGTACCCATCCAGAAAATAGTAATGCGAGTGCCCTGCTAGTCTCTCCAACATCTGATCAATGAACGATAGTGGAAAGTGATCCTTTCGAGTAGCGACATTTAGTTTGCGGTAATCGATGCAAACTCTCCATTCAGTCACTGTTCGTGTAGGAATCAACTCATTTTTCTCGTTTTCTATCACTGTGATACCCCTTTCTTGGGAACAACCTGTACTGCACTGATCCGTGCACTATCTGATATTGGGTAGATGATGCATGTTTCGAGCAACTTCAATACCTCAGCCCTAACCACTTTCTTCATGTGTGGATTCAATTTCCGTTGACCATCAATGCTTGGCTTGGATTTTTCCTCCATGAGTATTTTGTGCATGCATAGTGACGGGCTGATCCCCTTGATATCTGCAATTGACCATCCAATGGCTATTTTATTCTCCCTTAGCACCCAAAGTAGCTTCTCTTCCTCCACTTTACTAACAGTATTTGAAATAATAACCGAAAGTGTAGAAGATTCTCCCAGGTAAGCATATCGAAGGTGTGGTGGCAATTGCTTAAGTTCCAACTTGGGAGGTTGTTGAATAGATGGCACTGACTTTGTAGTCCTAATTCCCAGCTCTTCAAAGTGGTGTTTGCACATGTATGGTGGATTAGTTTCCAAAAATCGTGCACATGTTTCAATCTCAATTGAATCAGTGTGAGTGGATTGAGAATGTGCAATGCATGCCTCGTATGCATCGGAAGGATGATGTAGCCGAAATGTATCTTGAATTATTCTGTCAATTACATTGATTTGGAAACAATTGCCTGACTCAGTAGAGAATTTCATTGCCTTGAACACGTTGAAAGAGATTTGCTCTTCGCCAAGTCTCAATATAAGCTGCCCCTTTTGAACATCGACAATCGCTCTTCCAGTAGCTAAGAAAGGTCGCCCCAATATGAGTGAAATATCCTTATCCTCCTCCATGTCTAAGATGAGAAAATCGGCTGGAAATATGAACTTCTCCACTTTTACCAACAAGTTTTCAATGATCCCTCTTGGATGTGTAAGGGATCGATCTGCTAACTACAAGGTGACTGTTGTGGCTTTAGCTTCTCCCAAGTCGAGTTTCCTAAAAACAGAGAGAGGCATTAAATTAATACTTGCACCTAAATCACACAACGTTTTATCAAAATGACAATTCCCAATAGTGCAAGGTACAGTAAAACTCTCTGGATCCTTTAGTTTTGGAGGCAACTTTTTCTGGATTCTGGCACTGCATTCCTTAGTTAGCATCACTGTTTCATTTTCTTCTATCTTTCGCTTGTTGGAGAGGATATCCTTTAGGAATTTTGCATAACTCGGCATCTTAGCAAATGGGATGTTGATGTGTAATTTCTTGAAAACTTCAAGAAACTTACTAAATTGTTGGTCCAATTTGTGCTTTTTCAACCTTTGGGGGAATGGAATAGGAGGCTCATGAGAGTTGATAGGATTGGTAGCTGTACTCCGTGATGTATTGGAATTCTTCTTGACCACATCCCCTATTGTTTGTTCAGTCTGTTCCACAATCTCGTTATCTGAGGTTGGTGCTGATTCCTTGCTAGCTCTGGTCTTTTTACATGTATCTCCGGTAGTTGTACTCAACTTCTAGTTGTATTAGCCTTTGCGTGCTCCTTAGGGTTGACTTCAGTGTTGCTGGGTAAGTTTCTAGGTGCTCTACCCGTCATGGAGATTGCTAGCTATCCCATTTGTGTCTCCAAATTTTTTATTGCCGTACTTTGGTCTTGAAAAGTTGCATCTGTCTTCGCATAAACTAGTTGTTAGCTTCCATATACTTATTGGTTGTTGCCATGAACTTCTCGAACATCTCATCCAATGGTGGCTTTTTATCCTGATGCTGATATTGATCTTGTGGTCTGTTTTGATTCTGATTACTCCACGAGAAGTTTGGGTGTTTTCTCCAACCCTGATTGAAGGTTTTCGAATGTGGGTTGTTCTGTTGGCGTTGACCCCATTGCACAAAATCTGCATGTTCGATCCCCTGTGCGAGAATTGAACAATTAACAGTGTTGTGATCTGCTCCACATTCTTCACAGCTTGGCTTCTTGACTTGTTTAGCAATGGCGGTCTGTGAAATGCTCTCAACCTTATGGAACAAAGAGTATATCTTTACAGACAATGCTGAGTAACTATCTACTTCATAAACCCCCGGCGTTCTCTTCTGAACCACTCGATCTGTAGACCACATGGGTGAAGTTGTAGCTATTCTCTCAAATAGCTTCCATGCTCCGTCAATTGTTCTTGTGGAGATAGACTCGCCAGATGATGAATCCAACATACTCTTGAACGATGGAAGTAGTCCAGTGTAGAAAAATTGGATCTGTGTCTTCTTGTCAAAGCCATGTTGAGGACACTTCATTAACATATTTTTGAAACGATTCCATGCCTCTTCAAATGATTCAGACTCACATTAGTTGAATACAGAGATATCATGCAGCATTTTGGCTACCTTAGCTGGTGAGAATAACTTGGTACAGAATTTGTGGGTTAGCTCGTTCCAAGTGATGATACTTGCGACGGGAGGCGAATCTAGCCATTCAAGTGCTTTATCCCACAAGGTGTGTGGAAACAACCGCAGTCTTATAGCATCGTCCGAGATACCCTGGTACCTAAAGTATTGGGACATATCCAAAAAATTGGGATATGTGTGTATACGGATTTTCACTAGCCATCCCGTGGTATTGATGCCCATTCTGAAATAGTTGAATCACATTTGTTTTCAGCTAGAAGTTCGGTTGCCCAAATGGAGGAAACACAATGCTAAATTGACTTTGGACCACCAACGGTGCCATGAAGTCCCCAAGTACTATATTCCCGTCATCTTCAACTATCATGCCTTCATTGAGTGGAATTACTGGTCGATTTTGCTCATTAGCCATTTGTTGTGCAGCTTTTGCTTCTCTTTGCCTGTGATGAAATGTGAGTTCGATCTCTGGATCTATGGGAACCAAGTCTTGATCAAATGCTCCTTGTATACAAGCCCTGAAATAGCAAAATTAACACAAAATTAAATTGAAGTAAATAATAAACTAAACCTAGTAAGCTAACTACTACTAATCTAGATAAGTTCGAATTAGTATCACAAAAGATAAAATTAAAACTAAATTTCAATCCTCGGCAACAGCGCCAAAAACTTGTTTACGAAATTATTTGTTCCGATTTAAAATCCACCGCAAGTTTTCGCTTCGTTAACAAGTAGTAAAATGGACTATGAGTCCAAGTGTCGATCTCACAAGGATTGAATTAGTTCAAATTAACCTATTATGACCTTAACTGAAATACGAAAATCAAATTGATGTTTTGTAGTTTAACTAAAAAGATGTAAACTTTGATACAAGTATGAATGAAAAATTATACTAAATGTAAAATAACTTGGATGCAATTTAACTCGAATTTATGGGATTAATGAATATACTAACGCACTAGGATCACGAATCCCCAAGCAATACCCATTCAATTTTCAATTATGCAAATTTGACACACAGTCCCACAAAAGATGAATCAATATTCCTATTTTAATTTAGCAATCTTTCTCGAGCAATGCCAAACCTATCCCAATATATGATTCGAACTATGACGAATACTAACATACCGAAATGCATTATAAATTCATGAATATCCAATGATTCACACAAGGCATAGAGGTATATTTCTATCCCCTATTGGACCCTATGATGATTTATACAATGTCAAACCTATTTTTCTTCTTTCGAATGTATAAAATAGGCCACCACAATCATATAATTACGTGCACAATAATCATATGAAAATAAAAATGTAATAAATCAATCAAATTCGGAAATTGCGTTTAAATACGTCAAAAATCCAAATCAACTATCAAACGTAGTATTACAAGGTTCATCGATCTCCTAGCAATGATAAATTTAGCCTAACATGCTAAAAAGAAGAAAACATAAAAATATTCGAAGAAACGTCATCACCCGAATCAATCTTCAATCGAATCTTCACTTGGCGCGATGTTGTCCTCTTGTTCTCTCCTCGTTTCTCCTTCAAAATCTCTCAAAAACTTGTAAAAATGGTGTCCCCTTGTTTCTGGTCGAGTTTTTGTTTACATAGGACCCTAAAAAAATATTGTTTCCATAAGAGTTTCGACGGAAAAAGGAAACAGCGTTCTTGCCCTAGAATTGCTTTATGCGACCGCATAGAGTAAAAGTTTTTTGGCATTTTAAGTTCGGTTTGCCTCTATGCGACCGCATAGAGGGTAGCACTACCAACTATGGAAGATGTGTATTTTGGTCCCTCTACTTAAATCCTTCACTTCTTGGCCTCTTTTCTTCATTCCTTTCATTCCATCATCCCAAGACATCATCAATTGACAATTGGCTCAATCGATTTCTCGATTTGTTCATCGAGTCAACTTTTGGATAACTGCACCTTGGTCCATGAACTTTCACTTTGCGTAATTTTAGTCATTTTTCGCGTCTTTTTCCTGAATTTCACCGTGTTCATCGTTGTTCCCTACAAGTCACAAATGTAATGAGGTTAAGTCATAATTCAATCATTTTGCTCGTTATTAAGTCATGTTTGTGACCTAATTAAGTGTGCAAAAACACACTTATCGTATACAAACTTTATATATTAACTTTCTTAATACACTAGTGATATTTAATTGTTAATTCAACAGAAAAGAATGAAAGTTTAGAGAGAAACATAATAAAGATGTCGTGTAACACCCCGAACTTTTTGACTATTTTTCATATAGGCCTAAATTTAATATTGATCACTTAGCAAATAAAATAGTCAATGTCTAGATTTATCGTTACACTAAAAGTCCGAAGGTTGAAGTGATAAGCTCAACCCACTTATTCACATAAAAGATTTATCTTGCTTATGATTTTTTAGAATTTATCGTAAGTTATTTGAGTTGAATATTTAAATACTTCAGAAGTTGATAAAAATATATTGATATTATACTCATTTTGTAGCTTGTGTTAAATAATATAATTTGTGCTCAAGAAAAAGAAATTTTGAGTTAGTCCTGTCCGAGTTATTCTAATAAAAAAAATGTGTTAACTTTTAAAATTTTATTAATATAAATAATAATAAAATAATAATAAAAAAACAAAGAAATAAGAGATGAACTTTTACATAGGAATTTGAAAAGATATTTAACACAATTACCAAAATAATTAACCTAATTAAGTCATAAGTAACCTTATTGATTTTGAATTATGTCACCAACCTTTTGAATTCCTTGAAGGTTACGTGCGAGTGATTATATATAAGGCGTGAGGTGAGAGTATTTTGTGTTACATTATCATTTCTAACCACCTTTTTTGGCTATCAATTGAGGTAAGAATATATCGTACAAAGTGGTAAATTATTCATTAATGTTTGTATAATTTTTTGCATAAAATGCTATGAGGCCTTCAGGTCGAACTTTATGTTAAATCTTTCGGGATGGACCCGTTAGGTCAAAGATGTTAAATTCGAAGAGATGGACCGTTTGGTCAAGTATGTTAAATCCTACGAGATATAGAGATTCTTAAGATGTTCATTGAGCTCTAAATCTAAAAAATGTTGTTATATTATGTCAGTTTTATATTTATGTCATGTGCATAAGAATGTGTACGTATATACTCTTACTGAGTGTTTTCAAAATACTTACCCTTACAATAACATTTCAGATTAGAATGGGTTGTGTGGACGCGTGATAGATTGCCCGAGTTTTACTTATGGGGTCACCGAGTAAAAGTTTTAGAAAGGATTATTGCCAATTTTTATTTTAAGAATAATCTTATGTTTAATTTTGTGCTTGTTATTTTAGTAATTTCGATATTTAAGTTATTTAACATGTTAACACCTCCAATTATTTTTATTTAAAAATAATAATAATAATGAAAAAGATCTTGGGGCGTTACATGTCGAGCCAATAGCACCTTCATTCCTATATAAATATAAAGTAGCAAACGTGAAAATCTACAACAAATCTGTCCTTCAAGTCCCACATTGCTTTCTACCAAATTGTTTCAAATGAAGTTTTACCATGACAGCCCTCTAATTTGGAACTGGTATGCATTTTCAATTTTGATGAACTTTTTTTTACTTTCAACAATTCATTGAATAATGACTCGATTATAAACTTATAATTGCACCAACTAATAATCCCAGAACAAATATATACCATTTTAATTGTCTCGATAGTCTCAATAACTGGATTAGACTAAAGAATCAAAATAGAATTTTAAACGAGATAAACGGGAGGGGAGGTTAAAGACTATTTAATAAATGATATTTATTAAATATATTTTTTTCCTTTTAAGCTTTTTGAGAGCTATCCATTTGACTTATGAGGGAAAGAAGAAGAAGAAGAAAAAGACTTAAATCATAGTCTTATCTTTATTCTAGATTAGAATTTTATAGACTAAGAGACAGATTCATCTTTCTTTCTTACCGTGTGGTTCCAACCCATCTAAAAGAATTTTGAGGTCTTCACGTAGATATAGATGAGAGAGATTGAATACCTTGATCTAACCTAGGAAAGGCTCCTAGCATGAAAGAAGTAGGGGGTGGGTTTGGTTTGACGCTAGCAAATTCGTAAAATACCATCGGTTGTAGTCTGCTCATTCATTTAAAACATGAAACTAGAATCTTTTTCATTTTTCTTTATCCATTTTTTTTTTGCAAAAAATCTTAGAAGGAAAGTTTCATTCAAGTTCATTTATAAATTTAATTGAATTGTCGTAGCTTCTATTTGAGGGGTGCTCTTAGCCCAATGAATATCTCTTATTCTAGAGAGTTTATTGACGGTGGTATACAATCAGTTTATGCACTAATGAAGATTTTTATACTGGAGCTCTTTTCTATTATTTCTTTCTGTTATATCCTTAATAGTAGGTTTTTTCCCTTTCCATTTTCAAAATTGTGGGAATAAGGTTACATTTTTTATTGTTGGTAGCTAGTCCTGACTAATTGGGATGATGAACAGATCCACCCAAAATATTTAAGATACGGATTTTATTTTTTTTTTCTTTATATAGCAGGATCTTATTTCGTGCTATACATAAATAGCTCATGCAGAATAAATTTTATACTAGCCTAGATATTTTCAGATTTTTATAGAAGGAAAATATAAGGATTTGTTATATTAAAGCTATCTTTCCTTACATTGGACTTCTACAAGTCTAGGATATCTTTTGGCATATATTTTATGATAAGATCGTAGATATTTTCGAAGTAGTTTAGAATGAGAATACAAAAATATGTTAAATTGAAATTATCTTTTCTTACATCAGCCTACTACAAATCTAGAAAATCTTTTATGATGATTGCATATCTTTTATGATAAGTTAGTAATCATATGATTACAGATAATTAAATACTATTTTATTCCAATCTTTAATAATTGCCTTACCTATAAATAAGATAATTAATCAAGAATGAAATTAAGCTTTGAAAAACCTAATTCTAGTTTGTGAACCAGCAATAAGTAGTTTTGCCATTTTTGAAGAAGTTCATACGGATTTAGTGCTTAATTGATTAGTTTAAAGCCAATGTTTTCTTCAAGCTATTGAAGACCCAAAATAACATGCATTGAATGTTCAATCACATTCATTGATCAAACTACTTGGCTGAGTTAAAAATGTTGATCATAATCCAAGTGGTGATTGCGATTGAGTACCGTAGAAAAGTGATGATAAAGTCAAGACTGGTGGGTTTGATTCCACTTCACTAATATGGCAAAAGAAGAAGATACGGTGGAATTGTATCTAGTCAGAACTGTTTGAACATAGTAACATCCTACACGTTGCAGTCAAAACTATTAAAAACTGATTATAGAAATTTTTGCTGCCTCTCATCCAGAATTATATAGCAAGTGTTGGAAGAAAACGGGTCGCCCATGTGGGTTGACCCGACCCGACCCGATTTGCATGGAAATGATTATTAGAGGGAGGAGTTGAAAATCAAACTTGAAAATTAACCTCCCTTACAGCAAGAAAAACTACACAAGCTATTCAAAATTTGGGTTCTTTCAAGGTGTAAAAATTGGATGCCGGTTGAGGCTCGATTTTTGGGAAAATTATATTTCTAATTAGGTTCTTGGATTATGAACAACAAACTTCTTCCTTGGTGATCGAGTTTTGACCAAGAAGTGGGTACAAGGCGGTGTTGGAGGCAAGTAATCAATGGATAAGTAATTCAACCTCGTTTTTGAGATTTTTAAGTAAGTTTCACAACTTAAATTCGGTTAAAAGCATGAAAGCATGCTTTACATTGGTATCAGAGCCTAAGTAAGTTGTTTTCTTGCTTAAATACACGCTGTAAATGTATTAAAATGAATGAAATGCATGAATTCCTGTTTCCTTTGAAACCTTGAATGTCGTTAATGGCGAATTTTGATATAGGCATCAATCCAATTGTTATTCTTGGGGACCTGCGATAACTTTCAAAACATTGTTCAGTCCATACACCCAGAGCCTCATCCCCTTGTAGGATGATGCCTCTGCAACTTTTGTTTTCTTAAAGCTGTTATCCCCTAAAACATCGTCCCCTTGTGGGACGATGCCTGGACTTTAACTTTCTTAAAGCTACTATACTCTAAAGCCTCATCCCCTTATAGGATGACACCTCTACAACTTCAGCTTTCTTA
>NC_036253.1:20832343-20872343 GCF_002742605.1 Olea europaea var. sylvestris | reverse complement strand
TATATATATATATATATACACACACACACACACACACACACACACACACACACATTATCTTAAAATTTTCGTTGCGTTACACACGTCCTCTAGGAACTCTTTAGAAGACACTCTATATGCATTTATAGAGGCACAAAGTAAGACTAGCCAAAAGTTTGAGACTATGATCACCCAAATTGTTAAAGAAAACATGGAAATAAAATCTCATATATCCAAACTAACTAATGCCTTAACTGTAGGAGAGCGAGAAAAATTCCCAGCACGAGCTCAACCGAACCCTAGGGGGCAACACATGGCACAAACTTCAAGGTCAGAAGAGAGCAATCTTAGAGAAGTAAATACTATAACCACTCGATTTGGTAAGGTCATAGAACCAATTCTCAAACCTAAGGAAAATGAAAAGGTCCTTAGCAATTCAGAAGAGAGCACCCCTAGTGAGGAGGTAGTGAAAAATCCATCTAGAATGCCTTTCTCTCAAGCTCTCAAGTCTACCTCAAAATATGTCGGCTAACATAGTAAAATTCTAGAGTATCTAAAAAAAGTAAAAAATCAATTTACCTCTCCTGCATGTGATCTCCCAGGTTCCCACATATGCTAAAGTCCTAAAATATTTGTGCACTATAAAGAGGAAACACCATATCAAGAAAACTACTTTATTGACTGAACATGTGAGTGTTGTGATTGAGCAAAAGATCCCACCAAAGTATAAAGACTCTAGATGTCCTACTGTCTCTTGCATCATTAGGAACAATGAGATTTCACAAGCTCTTCTTGATCTAGAGGCTAATGTCAATATCATGCCGTATGATATTTACTTGTCATTAAGGCTAGGAGAGATGAAACCCACATCAGTAAGTTTATAATTGGCTGATCGATCCACTATTAGGCCTAGGGGAGTAGTTGAGGATGTGTTGGTACAAGTTGACAAATTTTACTACCTTGTTGACTTCTTGATTTTGGACCTAAAAGTTGATATAAATGTTAACTCCAAAATTCTCATAATTCTTGGTAGATCTTTTTTTGCCACGGGTAATGCTCTTATCAATTGTAGGAATGGTCAAATGAAACTATTATTTGGGAACATGACCCTGGACGTCAACATCTTTCACATCATGAAACAAACTAAGGAGGATGACGAGTGTCATCAAATATTCATGATTGATCCACTCGTTTAGGAGGAAGCACCTGCAATTATTGACCCCAACCCTTTAAACTCTTTTCTTTTAAATTCTGAAATTCTAGCAAGGTTTGGTGATGGAGAATATGCTAATATTTGTTCTACCTTTGACGATTTTCAAGATTGTGGAACATCACCAACGATTATTTCCACTGAGCTTGGTGCAATGCAAAGAGTGTTGACAACGTCCTGGCTAGATGCGGGCTAAAGAAACAAACATTGGGTCGAGCCAATGACAATAGATAAAGGCACTGCTTGGAAGGCAATCCAAGGGAAGTTCTTTTCCCTTCTTTTATCTTATTTATGCATTTGTTAGGTTCATTTGCATCACATGCATTATTCACTGCATTCTAGTTTATTTTCATTTTCTGCATTACTTTTTCCATTGAAAACTTTCAAGTTTCTTATACTCAGCTCATGTGATTCACTTCAGCACTCAGGTAACATCTTTGCTTATCTTTATTTGGCAGACATGTTTTTGCATTGAGGACAATGCAATGTTTAGTTGGGGGAGTTTAATTTAAGTTTTATTGTGAATTGCATGATTTACATGAAAATTTGGTCTAAATTTTTCCTTAAGTCTCTATTTGCTACATGTTCATGTTCTTGAATGACAAAAATATGACACTAGGAGTTGATATTGTTCATGTGAGTCTGGATGTTAAGACACTTGTTGAATCATTTTGTGCACACAAGTATTGTAGTGAGATAGTGGTTTAACACATGTAGCTAGTGAAGTCTCTTGCTAAAGTTTTCTTGTGGAAGAATTGGTGAGGATTGAGAGCCATATATATACTAAAAATGGTAATAAGAATTTATTGGTTTTGTGAATTGGGAACTCTTTTGAGAATAACATTACATGGTTTGTGGTATGGTGGTTGATTACTTGGGCAATGGTAACAGTCAATTTAAGATTAAATTTTAACCTTTCAAGCCAATTTTCTTTCATGAATATAACCACTAGTACCCATTTTGAGCCAATACACACCCATGCTATCCCTTTCCCTCTACATTGGAGCAAGACCTATACATGTGTTTGCCGCCTTTTCACTTTCAAGTGTGTAGTAGGTGTTGGAGGTTTAATTGTGAAGAAAATAAGCAAAGAGATGACAAAATTTGATAAAGGTTCAAGTGAAGTCATAAAAGTTAAAAGAAGAAGAAGAGAAGGTTATTCAAAAAAAGAAAAACAAAAAAAAAATTAATTGATTTTAGGGGTTAAAAGTAATAAAGAATGTGTTGATGTGATCCATTGAGAAGTTTGATGCTACACTTGGTTATGTACTTGGAAGTTTTTGAATCATTATATCCCTCCTTTCATATAGCTTAACTCAAACAGCATTACAACCCTTTACCTTGATTCATTTGATCCCAAGTATGGTTGTGGTAAGAAGTGGATAAATTCTCATTTCGAAGTATGCCTATCATAAGTTCAACATCTGTTTGTTGCTTATTCATAAATATTTAAGTCTCCAAGTTATGAATGTATACCCTTTCTCAACTCCATAGAGAGAAACCCGCACTAAACACTTTGATACCCGTGAGTTATGGGGCTAAACCTTCAGCTTAAGACATACTTATTGTTACCTGTATCAGGGTTGGCGGTAAGATGGTTATGGCTTGACATACACTCACACATTTGGCATGTGTTTTCGATATCTTGATGATCATAACATTGTTAATTTCTTGTGGTGTTGAATTTGAAAGGGACATGACATGTTTAAATTGATACATAATAATTTCACTTGTATCACAGTCTAATCATTCGTTTACTTGTTCTTCATTGAATTGCTAGGGACTAGCAATGAGCAAGTTGGGGTGTGATAGTGTAAAATATAAGATCTTCTCTTCTTAATTATTGTATTGGTGTGATTATTTGATATCAAAATACACTCATTATACTTATGCTTTGATTCAGGTTGTATTTTGGTAGAAAAGGTGAAATTTAGAAGAAAATAGCGAAAATGGACCAAAATGGAAGAAAGTGAAAGTTTTTGCAAATAATCTAAAGATGAGACGGGCGATGGAATGATGATTCAAGAAAGCTAGGAGTCCATTGGATGCAATTAGAAGTCAAAAGAAATTAAATATGACCATAACATATTCACTAATCAAATTTCAACAGCATAAAGATTTTCCAAATTTTCAGTCGGAGATTGAAGTCCACTTTGACCCAGTAAACGTCTGAATTTGGAAAAAGCTAATTCTAGCAAAATTTTAACCCTTTGTGTTAGCTTTCTAATGCACTTTGAATTGTCTTAATTGGGCATCGAGAGATGTTAATTCTAGGAGAATGAGAGAAGCCTCTAAAGAAGAAGTTCTCGGGCAAATGTTACACATCAGAGACCTTACCATCGCCGCTGTCTAGACGGTAAAGTGGCCACAAGATTAGCTACCGAAGTAGCGTAGATGGATGCAAACATGAAGAGTATTGCAGCCTAGAATGCAGCTATGCATGAACTCCTCATGCCGGTCCAAGGCCAGCAAGACCCCCAAATGTCTATGGAGAAGCCCCCAACAGCTAATGGGCAATCTCATGGAATGCAGAGCCAATGGTACTCAAGCTGTCAAAGAGAATCCTTATTGAGAAGGAGGTAGGAGTTGCGTCTCATCATTCACGGCAGGACCATCTGCAACAGGTCCCGAATTGGAGATAACTTTTCTCCAGAATATAATCCTCAAAGGTCGATGAGCTTGTTTGATCGAATAGGGCGAAATCCATAAAGTAAAGGTCGCTCCGCCCAGAGAACTCGTCGAAAATGAGGATAAAATCAAAAAACACAGCCTCCTATACCTAGAAATAAGTGGGAGACGCGAAATTTGATGAATTGGGAAAGCGACCGTATCGATCATACTAACTAGACGATTACAACGACAACCTTTCCTTCTCATGAGAGCTCGAAAATTTTCCAATACCCACAAACTTCGTACTTCCATAAAATTTCAAAGTGAGAGGGGAAGGATGACCCAGAGAAATACCTGAATAAGTATAAACCGTAGATGAGCTTAAGAGGTGCCTCACCAACTTTGAAGTGCAGGGTCTTCTGTCCAACCCTGAGTGGATCAGTTGAGGTTTGGTATAGCTTATTACCACCACTGACATTAGGAATTTTCCCAACCTTTAGAAAGTCTTTTTAATATCTATCTCGAAGAGAAGGCGAAGCCTCAGTACAACGCTTGCAGGATATGAGGTAGGCCTCATGAGAAATGCTCAAAAATTATCTTTCTCAGTTCACTGATGAGATAACTTACCTGTAAACAAGTTAATAACAATGAGAACCTCTCAGGCTTGAAAGGAGGTCTTAATATGAACACTTTATTTTAGTGGGATGTACGAAATAAGAATCCCGTCACTTATGATGAGCTGGTAAAGATGATAAGAGTGGAGATTGTTATTGAGGAAATGATTGATCATCGAAATCGAGTAGCACAAGGGCTCCCTTGCCTCAAAGGCAAAGGAAAGAAGACCCACTATGCATCTGGTGACCCAATAGTGACTTAAGCTGGGTACACAGTGGCCCCCACCTCGAACCAGGCTCTAGCATCGGCCACATTGAACGCAGTGTCAACATTGGCATTTGAACATACTAGTTCTAGTACGAACGTCGAAGCAGGAACATCGAGGAGGTTGGCCTTCAGAGGCCGAAATGAGGGACGAGGATCTAGACATTCACTTCTACATTCATGATACAATCGAGACGTCCCAATGTCCTCGCAAAGGGGAAACCTTCACACTATAAGGAAAGATAGAGATCGTGAATATCCTCGATAGTTTACCTTGCCTAGTAGAAGTGCGAGATGTCAGAAAAATCATATATCTCGACAAAGAAGATAGACAAAAGATAGTGCCTGGGAAAGGCCGAGGCAGAGAAGGGATCAGGCTGCTATTCCAAAAGGTGAGCCAATTAGGGAGATCGACACTATAATCGAGGGCCCCATGTAGGAGGCAATACTCAGAACGTGCAATGAAACTACGTGAGGGAGGCAAATGATCTCCTATGACCAGTTACATTGTCAACTAAACCCAACATGTAGAAAGGGCAAAACCAATCTCATTTTCCCAAGATGATTCATGGGGTGTACATTATCCCCATTGTGATGCCCTAGTTGTGAGAGTAATGGTGGCAAGAAATGGCCTCAAGAGGATGCTGGTAAACAATGGGAGTTCCGTAAACATCATATATGGAGACACTTTAGACAAAATAAAAATTGACCACGAGTTGACCTTATGACTGAACATTTGTACGGATTCACTGGTGATAGCCTCATCCTGTCAGGAAGATCACTTTGGTGGTTGAAATGGGTACGTCTCCACTCGTAGCTCGCCACTTCATGGAATTTTTGGTGGTTGATCATCAATCTACTTATCATGGCATGTTTAGGAAGACTTACTCTAAAACAATTATGGTCTGTCACCTCAATCCACTACTTGTGCATAAATTTTCCCACTGAGCACGGTACTACTACGGTCTGAGATGACCAAATGGGATCTAGTGAATGCTATTTTTTAACTCTCTAAGAAAGTCAGAGCCTACAGTGTGAATGTAATAATAATTGACATCAAAATGGTCGACGTCCCTAAACAAGGGCTTATCCCTGAATAGGTGAGAGACATCGAGATGATAGAGGCCCCTGAAGAAGGGTTTTCTCTAGACAAGCTAGATTCGAACCTTCGAATCATTGAGTCCAAGCCTCACATGGCTCCAATGGAAGAGCTGAAACATTTTTCGGATAATCCATGAGACCCCACTCAGGTTTTGAGGATAGGAATGCAACTAAGAAAGAACTAATGGACTTTTTTGGAAGAATCTGGACATTTTTGCTTGGAGGCATGAAGATATGGTGGAGATAGACCCGAAGGTTAGTTGTCGTCATTTGAATATTAACCCCACATAAACCCCGTATAGACAGAAAAGGTAAGCCTTCACACATAAAAGGTATGAGGCCCTAAAGGAAGAAATGGAAAAGTTGAGTTGCAACGGCTTCATTAGGGAGGCTATCTATCCAAAGTGGATATCTAACCCCTTCTTGGTTAAAAAACCTAGCAGGAAATAAAGGGTGTGTGTTGATTTCTCCGACTTGAACCAAGGCTGCCAAAAGGATAGTTTTCCACTTCTGAGGATAGATCAACTAGTGGATTCTACAGCCGAACACGAGCTACTAAGTTTCATGGATGCATATTCGAGTTACAATTAGATCCCAATGTTCCAGGCCAATGAGGATGACACCTTATTTATTATAGATGAGGGTTATATTACTACAAGTGATGCTATTCGAGCTGGAGAATGTCGGGGCCACCTACCAAAGATTGGTAAACATGATGTTTACAAAACTCATCCATAAAACCATGGAGGTCTATGTAGATGATATGCTGGTAAAGAGTCTTAGGGTGGTGGATCATCTGACCTACTTGGAAAACACCTTTCGAATTTTGAGAAAATTTAGGATGAAATTAAGCCCATTGAAGTGCACCTTCGAGGTCTCATCAGGCCAATTTTTGCGCTACATTGTCAACCAAAGGGAGATTGACGTAAACCCCAAGAAGATGAAGGCCTTGATTGAGATGAGGACACCTCAGAAGCCTAAAGAGGTGTAAAGCCTAAACGAAAGGATCACTACTCTCTACTGCTTCATCTCAAAGGCTATTGACAAGAACATACACTTTTCAGAATCCTAAAAGTAGGTAAGAAGTTCAATGGACTGCAGAGTGCTAGGAGGCCTTCCATTCGCTAAAAAAGCACTTGGGGGAAGGCTCCACTTCTATCAAAATAGAAGCAACGTGAACTTCTTTTACTAATTTAACAGTATCACTGGAGGTCGTCAATGTGTTCCTTGTTAGAAAAGAGAGGACATGCCAACTGCACGTATACTACATTAGCATCGACCGAAGCTTGTTACCCAGATATGGAAAAACTTATTTTTTCCCTCGTCACTAGTCAAGAAAGTTAAGGCCGTACTCCAGGCCCATTCCATTGAGGTGTTAACCAATTTTCCATTGAAGAAAGTACTCCAAAAGCCAAACACCTCGGGACGTCTACTAAAATGTACAGTTGAACTCAGTAAGTTCGACCTATCATTCAAGCCCCGAAGCACTATCAAGGGTCAAGCCTTTGTTGATTCTATGGCAAAATTTGCTAAAGCTCCAGGAGTAGAGGCAATAATGAAGTCGGTAGAACCCGTTATGTGGAGTCTTTTTGTTGATGGTTCATAAGGAAAGGTCGGGTCCAGACCAAGGGTTGTACTGGAGAGTCCAAAAAGACATAGGCTGAACTGTACCATAAGGTTCGGATTTAAGGTCTTGAATAATGCTACTGAATACGAAGCCCTCTTGGCTGGCCTATAGTTGGCTAAGGAAATGCAAGTTAGGAGACTCCTCGCCAGTAGTGATTTATAACTCGCAGTAAGCCAAGTCAGCAAGAGTTTTATTGCCAAAGATAGCAGCATGGCTGCGTATCTAAATACGAGTTTTATTCCTAACTTTGAGAAGTTCGAGCTGGTGCAAATCCCACGTGTGGAAAATCCCCAAGCCAATGTCTTATCCAGACTTGCCAACAACGAGGATTTCGAACTGTTAAAGATAGTTCATATCGAACGCCTCACAAAGCTATCCATTGCAGAAGGTGAAGAGATAATGTGGATCGAAGGTACCCATCCTAGATGCAGCTTATTATAGCCTACCTAAAAGACCAAACTATACCAGACTCTAAGATTGAGATCAGAAAGCTAACAAGGAGGGCTACTCATTTTTTTTTTAGATGATGATATTCTATACATAAGAGATTTCTCATCACCTCCAGTCCATTGTACAAAAGAAGAAAAGGCTAAGTATCCAAAGAGAAAATCCAAAAAGGAATATTCGAGAATACTCCTGAAGAATCGCTTTGGCACATAAGGTGCTTAGGCAAGGATACTACTGGCCAACCTTGAAAAATGACGCACACCAGTTTGTACGGAAATGCTATAAATGCTAGCGATCTGGCAATGTTCGAAGGTAACCATTTCAACACCTCTCTATGGTCACAAACCCCTGGTCAGTTGCCAATTTAAAAGTTGAGTTTATAGGCCCATTATCGAAAGGAAGGGAAAGTGCGACCTTCGCCATTGTTACAATTGACTACTTCACGAAGTAGGTCGAAGCAGAGCCTCTAGCTAAAATTACCGAAGCTAATACCACAAACTTCCTCTGGAAGAACATCATTTTTTGGTTCAGCATCCCCCATTCCATCATATCTAACAATGGTAAGCAGTTTGATAACAAGAAAATTTGAAACTTATGTGAGGAGCTTGGGATAAGAAAACACTTCTCCATGCCTCATCATCCCCAAGCAAACAGGTAAGTCGAGACTGTAAACAAGACCATCAAGCATACCCTAAAAAGGAAGCTTGATGCTTCAAAAGGGGCTTGGGCTGACGAGCTTCTCCAAGTCTTGGGCCTTACACACCACTAGCCGAACTGCAATGGGAAAGACCCCATTCTTATGACCTATGGGGCCGAGGCTATGAACCCAGTAGAGGTGGGAATGCCTTCACTTCCAAGCAAAGTTAGCAACGTATCAAAGAAAGATGACCCATTACTACAACTCGAAGGTCAAAAATCAAACCCTGTGCTTGGGTGATCTGGTACTTCGAAGAGTCTTTCTAGCATCAAAACCAGCAGGTACAGGGTTCTAGGCCTGAACTGGGAAGGACCTTATCGCATAATCAAGGAGTCACGACCTAGCACCTTTCAGATCGAAGACATGGCGGGAAAACCCGTACCTCATTAATGGAACATCGAACATTTGAGGAAGTACTACCAATAGTATGTGTTTCATTGTGTTCTATGTCCATATACCTATGCAGTTTGTACTTCATCAATGGATCTTATTACTATTTGTGGCTAAGTGTTCTTACTACATTAGATCCATGACAAAATTAGATCCATGACAAAATCCAGTTCAGTAATTGAAATTCAGTTTATGCACTTATGCTGTTTGACTTGTGTTCTCATCAATGGAACTTATGCTGTTTGATTTAAGTGTTCATGTATCAAATTCGTCACAAGAGAACATAATTAAAGTTAACTAGTTAGAACACAAATGGAAGAATCAAAAACATGATAATTTTGTTAATTTCATTAAAAAAAGATATACATGAGAAGGGCCAAAGCTATTATAAGGATCCTACAAATCTACCACTGGCACAATGGCCCCATCCTTTACAATAGCTCTACTTGGAGCTTTCCTAGCTTCATCGATAGCATTGATGTCTAGGCAACCTCTTGTAGGTCCATCGACTCCTCTCCCAAAGACGATATGTCTAGGGATGGATAGACCTCATTTAGACGTTGCAGCATCATTTGGGCATTTCGTGAGGCCCAGTAGTTGATGAGAGTTTTGTAGAGTTCGTGCTCCTCAAAATGATTTATAAAGTTTTGAACTGCTGACTCCCCAGCCACCTTCGTCTCAACTTTCAGCGATTCAACTTCTTGCATCTGGGCCTCGACCTACTACCTTAGCTCAGTTTTCTCTTTATTTGAGGCATCCAAGGCCTCCACTTCAAGATAGTGGTGCTCGTTGGCGTGGTCGAGTCGTCTCATCAGAGCCGCCACCTGGCACTCGGTCTCATGCAGCTCTTTTGCAGCTAATTTGCCATGGCGTTAGCTTTCTCAAAACTTATTGCATCCCTACAATGTATGGCTGTCTCCAACCTTTGGGCCAGGTTGACATTCTTAGCCTACAAATCCTTGACCAGGCCTCGAGATGGACACTGGTGCTTAGAACCCTGGCAATACAAGTACTGTTGGCAGTCATCAAGTCCTCAACGATACAAAATGAGGTGTGATGCCTCTAAGCATTAGTCCAGTACTTATCGTAGAGCACAACCACTGCTGCCGCCTCATGGAGCAGGGCCTCAAGCATTCTCTCACGGGCTATTCGGGGTTAGTCCCCAAAAAAACAACCTCCTTGTCTGAGCGAGGCATTTTTTGCTTCGTTAACCACGCTCTCTTTGACCAGAGCTAGGATTGCCTCGACCACCGAGAGCATTTTGTTCCTGATAACAATCCCTGTCGAAATGATGATCTGACGAGTGGTAAGCTTTGCAACAGTTAGGGCCTTTGAGGATAACCCAGCCACTCATTTTCCTTTCTTTAGTAAAGGGACATCATTTTCTTAACTTTAGGGGCCTCTTCTTCGTGAAGTCATCTGCAATAAGAACAATAGTTTATCCACAGCTCGCTGAGTAATTACACAATCACTTCGACCATTTACCTTGTGAAGACATGATCCCGTTGTTCACGAAGTGAATGTTTTTCCGTACAAGCTCGTGGTAGGATCGGTTCTTCTACGAAAGTTGGTAGATTATGTAGATGGTGACGAAGTCCTCGATGGACAATTCGCACTGAGGCAGAGCACCTGCACAAATAAAAGTTGTTAGATGACGAATAGGCATATGTATAATATAGAATAAAACAAAGAAACTCACTAAAAGTAGAGAACTTTGCGAGGATCCCCTCTATTGTATCCCTTCTCCTAGAGGCCCAGTAACATGAGCTCTTTCAATCTTTAATGGAGCTCGGTAGATCGAGTAAAAATGGAGTGTGGGCCTCCATGACATGGTGTAGTACCACCCCTTCATCCTATTGTCCCCACAGTTACTTTAGGAATATAAAAGGTCTGAAAAATAAAAAGAAAATCTCTACCCCGTATAAAACTTCCCTCCACAATATCCAGCTCTAGGAGTTAAGGTTCAATTGGGTTGGGGCTAGGCCTTAAGATCTAAGGACGAAGAAGAAAAATGGGTAAATGGGCAACCTTAACCCCGCCCTTGGGTAGCAAGCTCGCTCATCACGGTTCCGAACTATCAAACCAACACTGTCTAGGATCCTATATTTAGCCCGTAGTCTTATTAAGGCAGCTGTGGTCATCCTTGATGGGTAATTAGAAGCCCGTCGATGAACTGAAGTGTCTATGGGGCTATCAGGTCATTTCCAAATATTCAACCCACCTATTATGGCTGTAGACACTTCGCTCGAAATAAGGACAATGGGTTCGTCTAGCCTAACCTCATCAGATCACTACCTGACACCCCAAACAACTTAGAAGCCATTTTTCACAAGAAGATAAATAATAAATGAACAATGAACGAAAGACTGCAAAGTATGCTTTGAAGATGATGGCTGGAAAACTTAAAACACGCTTTTATATTGCGTGGAGATTTAAGTGAGTAAGAGTTTGAGATTTGCAAAAGTGAAAAGTTTGAAATGTAGAGGAAACACCTTTTATAGGAAACCTTCTATAATCATCACCATTGGTTGCAATGAAGATCCATCAGGGCCATTAATCACTTTATGGATGCAAGTCTTAGAAATCAAACATCAATTTAAATTAATGCTCGTGATTTGGCAATGAAATTCACGATATTCTAAAGCACGTCGCCTCGAGCCTCAGCAGCTGCTCATCATGATTAGTAGTAGCAGCATTTCTTTGGGAATAGGCGTCAATCCAATTGTTCTTCTTGGGAACCTACGACAATTTTCAAATCATTGTCTAGTCCATATACCCAGAGCCTCATCCTCTCGTGGGACAGCAACTCTACAACTTCATCTTTCTTAAAGCTGCTATCCTCCAAAGCCTCGTCCCCCTTGTAGGACTATGCCTCTGTAACTTCAACTTTCATAAAGATGCTATCCTCTAGAGCCTCCTCCCTTTTATGGGATGATGCCTCTACTACTTCAGCTTTCTTAAAGCTGGTATTCTTCAAAGCCCCGTCCCCTTGTGAGATAATGCTTCTGTAACCTTAGTTTTCTCAAAGCGACAATCACCTACACATGAGCAATCTAAAAGTTTACCCATTATATGAATATTAACGCCTGTACTTGGGGGCATAAAGGACACTTTGATGAACAATAATCCGATGTGATAGGTCGAGATAGGCAATTAACTGTGGCGCATTCGAGGTGATCAGGGTTCAACCGAGGTGATCGGGGTTCAACCGAAGCATTGTTTTCTGAAGTGAAGGAATTGAGGTGTTACATATGGTAGAGGTGAGAAACGCCTTTCCGTCGCCATTTTACAAAAGATACAAATCTTTTGGTCAAATAATTGTCCATATTTTTTAGAATGATGGATATGACCTCTGTCAAGTGTCAACTCTTAATCAGAAGAATTAAATGCCTGCCCACCTAGGAAAAGACTAATAGACACCTATGATGGGACACCTCGCACCATTAGATGAGGCCATGTGTCTCATATCCAATGGTGTTCCTTCCAACTTTCCCCTTTAAATATCAAGGAGCCTAGTCCAAACAAGGTAAGGTTACTATACTACAAGAGCATATATATATTCTTATCCCTCCATATATAGCTATTACACCAGATTGTTGGCACTGGAATACACGTCCACCGTCGACTGACTTGATCATCGGGGTATATGTGGTCGCTACCACCTTTATTGAGAATGGCCATGTACGCCTGATAGTTGTGTCGTGCACAGAGAGGAACACTTGGAGTAGCTCTCAGTTGGCCACATGGAAGGATCATTTTGAGAGGTCGACACCAAGAAATGATCGAGTTTGAACTTATTGTAAAACCCTCATAGATAGAAGGATTACTGACTTCAGAGTATGATCCAGAGTCAGAGTTGGAATATGAACCTAATCCATATTATGATTCAAATCCCGAACTCGAACTTGATATTCAGCTAGAGTATGAATCGAAGTATAAATTTGAGTCAAATTATGAGTCAGATTTTGAGCCACGGCCTGAGCTAGGACTTAAGTTAAATCTTGAGTCAATGCCTAACTTATAGGTCATGATAGACGTAAGAGCTAGGCCAGAGGGAAAATGATACTTTACAAAATGAGGCCCCGCAAACTAAGAAGCCTACAATCCATGGAGCTTTAGATAAAGTAAGGATGAAGATTAGAATTGGGAAGATAGTTTCCATTTTAAGTTAATTTTCTTTCGAAAATGAAGTTTTAATAGTATTTTAGGAATATCAGTTCGTAATAATAAAAAAATTGTTATCTTTAGAATAAAATAATTATTCTTCCTTAGTTTTATATTGTTAGGGTAGTATGGTTGAACAATTCCTAAAGTTAAATTATTTTTTAATTTAAATAAAATGGCACGACGACAAGATGATCAAGATGCTATGTCCAAAGATTTGTTGAGGGCAGTATAAGAATTGGGCATGCAACAAGTTCAAGTGCCACTTCATAATGCAACACTAATTGCCAACACCATAAGCTCGATTATTGAGCAATTTTATCATTTTAAACCCCATCCTTCGATGGTAAAGATGATCATTTCGTAGTCGATGAATGGTTGAGAAGACTCGAAGAGATTTTTGATCACATGAATTACAACGATGTTCAAATAATTTTTTTACACAAAGTTCATGCTGACTAATGATGCTAGCCATTAGTGGGAGTTTGATACACATACAAAGACTTCACAGCAACAATTTAATCTCACCTAGAATCAATTCAAAGTATTGACAGGAGAATATTTCTCCAGTCATTAAATGATCAAAAGGAGATGGAATTTCTTCAGCTCAAATAGAATATTATACCGTTTGGAGAGTATGAAAGAAAATTTGAATGGTTATCGATTAATGTTAAGCTAACAAAGGCTAAAAAGTTCGAAATGGGATTATAATACTTGTGTAGACCTTGTACATTGAGTGCATGTAATTTCTAATGGTTTAAGGTTTCAAAAAAATCTCATTACTAAGTCTACAGTGAAGATGAAATGGTAGGGTCAAGATAAAAAAAGGAAAAAAAAAAGGCAAGGAGTAGAATAAGAAAGGAAAGGCTTGGTCAGGCTCAAATAGAACTTTTCCTGCATGCCCTAAGTACAACAAGCAACATTTGTATAGATGTCTTCAGAAAAATAGGCAAGCTATAATTTTAGTAAGATTAGTCATTTCCTTAGGGAATGACCAGAGAAGATGAGTGACGACGATCAGGTTAAGAAAGAAAAGGTTAGAGTGTTTGCTTTGATGAAAGAAGAGAAAAATCATGACGTAGATGTAATAACATGTATGTTATCCATATCTGATATACATGCTATTTTTTCTGTTTATTCTAGAACCACGAATTCATTTATTTCTACAGTTTTATGAATAAGATTGAGAATAAATACGTGAAAACGAATAACATCTTAGATGTTAGTACCCCTCTAGGAAGAGTCATTAGTACTAATCAAATGGTTAAAGAAGTTGTTAGAAATCAATGGAAAGGTACTACAGGCAGATTTGTAACTTTGATTTAATTTTAGGTATGAACTAGTTGGACAAGTATGATGCAAATATTTTGTTGCATGAGGAGGTTCTATATCAAAAACCTAAAGATGAAGAATTCTGATTCTTTAGAACAAGAATTTGGACTCTACCTTGATTAGTGTCTATATTGAAATAGAAAAGGATTTTGAGAAAGAATACATTTCAAGAATTTTTATTGAATATTACTATTAAACCCTAATCCGAATGAAGAGTTAAAGATGTACTATGGTTAAGGAGTTTGTGGATATTTTTTCTGAAGGTCTACTTGATATAGCGCAAATAGACATGAAGTTCATAATTGACTTGACCCCGGGGTAGGACAATAACTAAAGCTCCTACAAGATAATACCAAATGAATTGCAGGAGTTGAAGATACAATTACGAGAACCATTGGATGAGGGTTTCATCTGACCTAGTGTCCCTCTAGGGAGTGATAGTGTTGTTTATTAAGAATAAAGAGGGTTCAATGAATATTTGTTTTGATTATAGATATATTAATCATGTGATTATAAAAAATAAATACCCACTCCCCAATGATAGATGATATTTTTTATCAATTTAAGAGTACAAAGATATTTTCAAAGATCAACATGAGATCGAGTAATCACAACTCAAGATAAAAGGATTGTAATACCCTACAACGACATTTAAAATGTGGCACTGGCACTATAATTTCATGGTAATGCCATTTTGGTTAACCAATGAACCGCCTACGTTTATGGACTTAATGAATCGCATTTTTCATTTGCATTTAGATTGAATGATTTTCCAAAAAGCATGAACATTATAGTCTAAACATGTGATCTTTGCCGTTGAAAATCGATAAACATTTCATAGCCTTCATTGAAGACATAATGAAGAGAAATCAAAGTTGGTAATGTGCACTCTTCAAAACAAAAAATTGTATGCTAAATTCTAAAATGTGAATTTTAGCCAGAATGCATTGACTTTTTTAATCATGTAATTACTGCATAAGATATTGAAATAGATCCAGCTAAAGTCAAAACTTTAACAAATTGGCCTAGCCCAAGAATATAGGTAAAGTTCTCAGTTTCTTAGGCCTGGCTAGTTATTACATGAGGCTTATTGAAGGATGTTCAAAGATAGCTAGTCCACTAATATAGTTGACTAGAAAAGGGATAAAGTTTTAATCATTGGATAAGTGTGAAAAAAGCTTTCAAGAATTGAAACAAAGATTGATTTGGGCACTAGTATTGACAATATCAGAAGTTCTAAAGGATTTTTTTATATACAGTAATGCTTTAAAATAAGGTTTGGAATGTATGTTGATGCAACATGGAAATGTTGTTGCTTACGTCTCTAAACAGTTAAAACCATATAAACAAAATTATCCAACGTAAGGTTTAGAACTCATAGTGTTTGTTCACGGCCTAAAAATATGGCTTCAATATCTCTACGATGGTAAATATGAGATCTACATAGATCATGTAAGTCCGAAATACTTTTTATGCAAAAGGAGTTGAATATGAGGTACGGGAGATAGTTGGAATCGGTCAATACTATGACTTCATCATTTTTTACCACACTAGTAAAGTCAATGTAGTTGTTGATGCTCTTAGTAGAAAAAACAATTGGGAATTTGACAATTCTAGCCACTCAAGTATAGTTAGTTAAGGAATTTAAAATTTTGAGGCTGGAAGTTGTTGCGCCTTCTATATAGAAGTTGATTATTGTTAGAACTCTAATAGTTCAACCCACTCTTAGATACCAAATTAGAGAAGCCCAAAAGAATGACACATTTTTTTGTGTAAAATTATGGTTGAAGTTGGGACAAATAAGCAAAAGGAATTTTCAATAGCTAATGATAAGGCTCTTGTGTATAAAGACAGATTGTGAGTTTTAAAAAGATGGACTATGGAAAAAAATTCTCAAAGAAGCACACCTCATTCTTTATGTAGCACATCCACGCGGTGTCAAAATGTATCTCGACCGAAATACATTTTGTTTGAGAAATAAGAAAAGAGGGATAAGACTCTTTGTAATTAAGTGTATGGCTGTAAGCAAGTGAAAGTAGAATATTAGAGACATTCGTGGTTACTTAGACCACTTGATATATTGGAATGAAAAATGGAAACACGTAACCATGGATTTCATGGTAAGCTTTTAGATATTCGCAAAAAAAAAAAAAAAAGGAAGAAGAAGAAGACTATCTAGGTTGCAATGGATTGTCTTACATAGTCGGTCCATCTTCTTCCAATTAGGGAAATATTCACCATCAAACAGTATGAACAGGTTTGCGTAAGGGAAATAGTGTACTTACATGGTCATGTTTCTATTACTTTAGACAGAGCCCAAAGATTCACATCAAAATTCTGTACAAGTCTACGAATGCTATGGGAACAAAATTGAAGTTTAGTACCACATATTACCCACAGATCGAGTGAAAATCTGAAAGGATGATTTAGATACTCAAAGATATATTAAGAGCGTATGTACTAGATCTTAGTGGCAATTTAGTATAATTTGTCTATAATAATAGCTTTCAGGCTACGATTGGCATGGTACCTTATGAGGCACTATATGGTAGGAAATACAAATCATCTATATACTAGGATGAGATTAGAGAAAGAATGATTCTAGAACCCAAGATCATTGATTGAACGTATGCGTCTATACAATTGATCATTCGATTAAATCTAACAAAAGTCAATAAAACCCGACAAGGGTGCAATACTACAATGCAATCATACAAGCCGACAAGACTTCAAACATTTCCTATATATTTAATAGTTTATAAATAAGCAAGCAAAAGCCATTGCTCACCCGAGAAATAGGACTTGAGCAAAAATTATGTAATGACACGTAGGACCTATAGCAGAAGAAAAAGTTTATAGTCAACACATTTCTCTCTCTCTCTCTCTCTCTCTCTAAATACACGAGACAAAAAAATGTAATGATCACGGGTTCAGAGCATATTCATGTATATAAATGTCTAAAGATCATAGTCAAGTGCAGGCTAATTAGATTGTAATACTCTATTCGGAATTTCATAACAGAACATAAAATGCACATTAAGTTATTCACTTATCATATAGTGAGAACTGACCTCAGCAAATACTGCGACTATTTTGGGGAGATATTGATTGTTGGGACCCAGAAGTTCCCTATCGGACCTACAAGAGGAAAACAGATCAATATACAGAAATGAAAGTCTTTAGCAACAAGTTTGGTTTCCAACAATGCCAAATTAGAGCCATCTCCATTGTCTACCTCTCGACCATTGTGCACAGCTGCTCATGAACAACTTTTGCTTCAATAAGATCACCTTTTATAGGTAAGCAGCTCAACCAGGCAGGAACTACCTGCTAGTAACATTCGGCCATAAGAATTTGACAAAATGCATGAAGTAACAGGAAATTGAGTAATGAAAACACATCTCTATTCACAGAAGATAACTCTTCCAGAATGATTTGACGTCAATTTTCTCTGAATAATTATTTATGCTTCTCCCCATTATCAATTATTTATGCTTCTCCCCATTAATCATTACCATCAGATTCATCAAAGCATCTTCAATCTTGATTATGCACATATTTATTTTAATTTCGTAATGATGAAAATAAAAAACAACATAAACAAAAACAAAACATAAAAAGAAAGACAAGAAAACAAACAAGAAGAAGAACGGCTCACATGGTAGCAGAAGGTAGTGGTGAAGACTGAAGGGCTGAGGTCGACATCGGCGACTCGCCGGCAACAAGCGGGTTACAACCAATTCACGCAGCGACTCGGCGTTGGGCTGCGCAGTGTAGGGAGAATTAGGTTTGTTTTGTCCAAATTATCTTCTGTGTTGGAACCGGTTTCACTTAAGAGGCATATGGGCTATATGGGCCATGGATCTATGGCTATATTGATGGGCCTATTTAAAAAAAAAAGCCTCAAGCAAAAAAAAAAAAAATTTAGCCCAAGTTTATCGTCTTCCTCTTCAAGCTTCCCATCTGCAATCACCTGCAACAATGGCGATTGGGCACTGTCCTCCCTCTGAACCTGTAAATTATGCATCGCCATAGTATGTCAATGACCGTGGGGAGGGGAAAATTATTTCTTCTTCCAGTTTTTTCATTTAATTGCAAAAAAAAAAATGTTATGGCGAAGTGAGGCCCCCTACCAGTTGAGGCCCTGAGGCGCAGGCCTCATCTGCCTCCCTCAGGACCGGCTCTGGGTAACGCATTAGATTATTAGAATTCATGGCATCATAATACACATCCCAAGATACTTCCAACAAAAACCCAAGATATAGGGAGTTTATGCCTCTCAACACTTTCTAGGTGACGATCTTCGTGGAAATTAAGGACAAAACTGAGTTCAAATGACCTTTCTCTATAAAGTATAACCCCAACAATTGTGGTCGAAGCCTTTAATATGAATTCCACAAATTTTATGGCCATAGCATCATTGATTTTCGTATTTTCAAGCAAGAATTGAAGCCCTTACTAGGAGGGAGGGAATTTCTTGACACGTAAAAACCAACCATATTCCCTTACAAAATTAGGTTGGGGCACTGGGGACCAAAAAAGGCAAGAACCATTACTATAATCATTGATGAGATTGCAACGAGACATAAATTTTCTATGCTCGAAAACAGTATGTCGAGTAGCCTCTAAGTCAACACAGTTTGCCCAACGAACCCACGAATAAGACATCTCATTCACAAGCAAAGATCTAGAAAGTGTGATAACTCTTTGTAACAATTCAATGGTCATTACAACCATCATTGCTAACTTCTCAATTAAGAGGATTCTAATAGATACTGGAAGCGTGAACAACCTACTCCTATATGTTGCATTTTACGAGATGAATTTTCCTAAACATAAGTTACAATTGGGTAAAGACCATACTCCACGAGTTTAGAGGAAGATATGTAATCCCTGAAGGCATAATACAATTCCAAGTCATAGGGATGAAACTCGACAGACCACAAAAATGAAAACATTTCAAGTGGAGAATATTCCCATTCAACAACATAATACTTGGTCAACCATCTCTCATTGCCTCTTGAGTTATCATCTTATCTCATCTTCTGGCCATGAAGTTCAAGACCACTCATGGAATAGGTATAGTCTGAGGTGATCACCAATGTTAAAAATTTCTAACATGACATTGTGAAAATAGGGAAAATCTTGACTTCAATATGTGGATATCATTGGTGGAGAAACTGAGGAAATAAATGGAAATGGCATTTGGACTGTAGCAAATTTTAACATTGGCCTTTGACCCATTAAATGAATAAAAAAAAGTTAAAATATAACTTTACACTAAAAGGGCGATTTTACCCCTTCACTATACAGACTGTTAGAAAGTGAAATCAAACCGACCGACCTTCGAAAAAAACCGACGCCACAGTTGCCTGAAGAACGACCGATCAACCACCGGCCGAAACCACCAACGTTCAATCGACGACCTGCACGCTACTATTCCGGTTAGTTTTCGCACTTGAAGTTTATTAAAAGTTCCAGTTTTGTCATTCATTATTTTTACGTTTATTCGGTTTAATCCATGCATGAATAACTACTAGTCAGATTGTGGGTCATGATGGGGTGAAAAATGTTGATTTTTTTGTAATTTTTGGACCTCTCCATCCTCGACAATGGTGATTTCGGCTTAGGGAAGACGATGACTGTTCTTTAAATTTTTTAAAAATGTATTTAATTTGAAATTTTTTGTTCGTAAATATATTTTTCAAATGATTACAAGATTAATTTGATTAAATAATAATTATGTTAATTTTTTTATAATTTTCTTTTTTATATAATTTAATAATTGAATAGATAATGTTATCTAAAATTAACAATTTATTTTGTTCCTTTTATTTTTCTTTTATGAAATAATCATTGATCTTGTTCTAATTTATTTAAATAAAATTTATATTCTTTATTTTTTTTAAATGTATTTAATTTGAAATTTTTTTTGTAAATATATTTTCCAAATGTAATATACAAGATAAACTAAATTATTTTAATTTTTAAATTTGCATTAAATTTATTTTGTTATTAGCATCAATGTCTTGCGTATTGTATGGTAATTATAATTTGGTTGCCTTGATTTTTTGAGATTATGCGTTACTTTATTATCTATTGTTCAATGTTCTAACATCTGAATTTTTGCAGGATGAAGTATCATTTAGATAGAGAGTTGAGATGGATGGCGGGGAAAGCTACTTGGAACAGTAGCTTTGAGAGTTTTACTGAGGTGTTTGAGCTACTTGATGATCATCACGGAGATATGCTGCAGCAGTCCTTCTTGTGGCTACTGTACCAAATGCGAAAGGTGCAGTACTCAGGATAGATAATCGATGCACTTATATGCCGGCTTTTGAGGCCAGTAGACGGCGATTCCCTCCACTTCGACCTCGGGGGCAAGGTCATCAGTTTCTCGATTTATGAGTTTAGCTTGATCGGTGGACTGAGGATTACGGACGACGATGCAGCCATTGAGAGAAGCAATATGCTATACAAGACGTACTTCCAGGGACATGGGTCAGTGCATCTTCCCGAGTTGATGGTCACGATCAGGGGGTATGACCAAATGCTAGATAGATTGAAGTTTAGGCTGGTCTACATCCTCGAGAGTGTGATGAGGTGTCATCACAAGAAGACTGTCATCGACATTTTTCATTTGGAAGTTGTTGACGACATTGATGTGTTCAACAACTATCCATGGGGTCGGAGATGCTACGAAAACACTGTACATGCCTTCATCAGATTATACTCGAGGCCCAGAGGGCCAATGTGTAAATACGATACATATGGGTTGCCCTTAGCGGTGCAGGTAAATGTTTAATATAATTAAAGTTAAAGTTTTAGTATATTACATTTATGCATAATAAGTGTATGTGTTGCAGATTTAGGTGTATGAGACAGTTCCTGCACTGGGAGCCCGCTTCGTGAAGCGAGGGGAGACACGATGCCCTCGGATGCATCATTTGAGATCGTCACGAGCAGAGGGATATCCCACTGGGAAACAGTTATCGACCCTCCTCAACGATCCTTAGGTAAGTATTATGTATTTGTGATTTATATTATACGTAGTTTAAATCTGTTTACATGATCGTTAACTAGTTGAAATATCAATATGTTAGCTTGAAGTCATACCTGAGTTGACGTCATCGATGGAAGAGGAGGCTCGAGGTCTTGTGCGGGATGTAGGCGAACCGCACATCGAAGACGAGGAGATGTCTAATCTGAGCCTGGATCGAGATTGGGTATGTGAATTAAATATAATTTATTGAATATCGTCTACGTATAAATTTATTGAATAATTTTTAATGTTATTTATGTAGGAGAGCGGTCCAGCTGATCGACGATCACCTCCGTCGAGGGTATCGCCGCCACCATTGGCATCATCTCTGCCGAAGGCATCATCGCCGACATTGGCATCGCCTCCGCCGAGGGCATCGCCACCGCCACCGCCATTAGCATCGCCACCATTGAGGGTATCTCCTTCTCCCTCGTCCAAACACGTCCCCCATGTATCTCCGACACACAATGATGGTTTGTATGCCCGTCTAACTAAATTTATAGTAGAGGAGGTCGGGGCGCTACGATAAGAGTTGACGAAGAGGGTCGATGATCTGGGACGAGAGTTTACCGGGAGGGTCGACGATCTGACGAGAAAGGTCGACTATCTGATAAGGAGGGTCAACGATATGGGACGAGAGTTGACAGGGAGGGTTGACGATCTATCCCATGATGTTGGAATGCTACGGTCTTGCGTTGTTGACCTTCAGGATGCGGTAGCGACACTTAGAGGAGATTTAGCCGTTAGGCGAAGAGGGGACAGAGGGAATGGTGGAGATGATCGAGAGGGTGGCAGAGATGGTGATGGAGAGGGGGGTTACCCACATTTTTGGCATGATGAGACATTAGAGTCATTCTGGTTGTCTATGGAGGAGGATAGAGTGGCCCCGATGGGGGGCGACGGGGGGAGGCACCGATGGGAGGGATGAAGGAGGTGGCGACGGAGGGGGAGGCCCCGATGGGAAGGGCGGAGGAGGTGGCGACGAAGGGGGAGGCACCGATGGAGGCGGATGAGGTGGCCCCGGAGGGCGAGAGGACGCCCTTCATGATTGAGGGTAAGAGACATACTGTTGATGAGACGGAGCAGGTGGTTGGCAAAAGGTTGAGAGTGCCATCACAGTATGTTATTTCCCCTTTCACGGCTGAGGCCAAGAGGATGACGTTCATCGATGGGACGCACCCGAACTTATTCAAAGAGGTGGACAATGCCAAGTGGAAAGCATTTGAGACGGAGTGGAGGAGAATTATCCCCGGGTAAGTATTTTATGATTTTAATAAAGCACTGTACACTAACTCGTCTATGCTTATTTTAACATTTCCCTATTTTTTCAGAGCTACCCGCACGATAGGTAACCGGACGATCTCGGACGCTTACAAGTGGTTCCACGATATCACGACTTCGGGAGCTTGGTTTGCCGACGATGTAAGTGAACAATACATTTCGTGTTTTGTATGTATACGTCACTTTGTGTTTATTAAATGAATAACTCATAATTTTTTGGTGTTTCTTAATGCAGCACATCGACCTGGCCATGGACTTGCTGCGAGATCGAGTTTAGAGACATCCAAAATCATTTGACGTCCATGGTCGAGTCATATTAAACATCGAGTTCCTGCGTGTCGTTACCATAGAGTATCAGTCGCTCCGCCTTATAGGTAAAGAGTACACGGTGCCAGAATATATGCTCGAGTGGGTCATAGGATTGTCGCCGAGTGTTGGGGAAAAATCATGGGAGGGTTGTACACATATGTACATTTCAGCGTGCATCAATAAGCACTATGTTACACTGGAAATCGTTTTTGCTGACACGACTATATATGTGTACGACCCAGATCATTTATGTTTGATGCAATGCCAGCTGGAGTAAAACCTGGAGTCCATAGCTGTAGTTGTTCCTATGATGGCCAGACAAGCGGGGATGACTGTACAGGACAGATTGCGGATTGTTCGGAACACGACGACATCGCGACAGTTCGTAAGGTAAGTGTTTGAACATTATTGTTTTCATCTTTCAGATTTAGTTTTTTAGCTACACAGTACTAAACTGATCCACTCTCGTTCAATTGTAGCGGCGACCGCAACATATTTGCCATTAAATATGCTAAATTTTTAAGTATAGGACATAAGATTGATGGAATCAACCAATCGTGGATACAGAACTAGAGAAAAAAGCTAGCATATGATTTGTTCAAATTTAATGGTGACCGTAAATTTGTATTAAATATATGTAACATTCGAATTGTAAATTTAATTATTTTTTGTGATTATGAAATAATTGTAAATTTGTGTTCGATGTATATAACATTCACATTGTAAATTTAATTATTTTTTTTATTATGAAATAATTGTAAATTTGTGTTCAATGTATATAATTATTTTTCTGTAAGTTGATTTTTAGTTATTTTACATATATGCTGAGAATGGAACTAATTTTTTCATATGAATCATTGTAAATATCGTTTATCAAGAATAAATATTGAATATTGAACATTTATGAAGAACAAATATTGAACGTACCTATCTGATTGTCATTTAGGGAAATTTGACTGGTACAAAATTGCCGAGTATGCCCTATGGCTCTGCACCTGCCACACCTACGCGGTCGAGGAAACTCTCCGGTAGATGATATTCTAGATGTACTTAGACGTCCAGAACCACGCGATTTCACTGCTGGTGGCAATAAATCATGAAATGGGAGAATGTGCTCTGGAACTTCCCACTCGACTTCATTCGGCAAAGGAAATAGTCTCAGCATATGCTGTTCTCCAAGACTCAGTCGTATAATATAAAGAGCATAACGTTCTCGCTGCAAAGCCTCGATACATAGCCACCGCAACTGTATGCTCACATGGAAAACTCTCCAACTGAAATCTCGTACAAGTGCATGTGTTATCAGTCAAGTCCACCATATATGCCGTATTACATGCACATTGCACGGAGAGGCGAAACTCATCTAGTGCTTTCACATTCAACTTCCTCGCAACCTCTGCCACCTTAAATAGTTTCTCCTCTTGAGTTGGGGCCAGCACGCTAGTGCAACTCTGTGATGCCGCACGTCGATCATGAAACCACTGTTGCAGTTTGTTACGAATGTTCTCAATCATTGCGAGAATTGGTAACTCTCGATCCTTCTTAAACAATGCATTGAGAGACTCCACGTTATTCGACGTCATCATGTTGTATCGACGTCCTAGAAAGTATGACCGTGCCCAATGTTCAATCCCCATGTTCGTTAGATACTCCAACGTCGGTAATGATTTACTTCCTATCTCAAACATGAACTTATTACACTCTTCAGCACTGTAAGCTTCGACTACTCTCCTAAACAATGAAACGATGTCTTTACCCCGATACCTAATTTTCAAATTATCTTGTATATGGTACATGCAATACCCATGATTCTGGAAAATTTTCAGTGATACCGTTTATTATAGACTATCCCCGATCGGTTTCAAAGGCGAGGTCTTCAACTTCCCCGATCACTTCCCTCAGTTTCGAAAAGAACCAACGCATGGACAGATCATTCTCGCTGTCGACTATGCCAAATGCAATAGGGTAAATTTGGATGTTGGCATTTTGACATGTAGCAATAATTAATTTGCCTTGATATTTAGCTTTCAGAGTTGTACCATCAACTAGAATTACAGGTCGCATTGCATTTTGAAAATCCCGAATACATTGTCCGAGAGTCATGAAGAAATACTTAAAACATTTATCGCTCACCGTCTCAATAAAAAATGTCATGCCAGGATTAGTTCTCCCCATGTTATGGTAATACCTGGCCAATTTAGCATAGCTCTCCTCAGCCGATCCTATTAAATCCTCCAACGCACATTTTTTGGCCTTCTAGGCTTTTTGGTAGCTCATGACCACTTCATACTCTTGACGGACGTTGTTAATGATGTCCGAAGGTCTGTAGATCATCCGTGGGTCCTGATACTTGTGCATTATCTGTCGACCAATAAATCATGCTCGAGCTTGCCTGTGATCTTTTCGAAGAATTCCCACTTCGCAAGTATGTTCCCGTGAATACTTGCGAATTACGAAGCACTCATTCGTGTCCATCTTAGTTGCTCTCAAGCGCCAATTGCAACTGTCCTCGACGCAAGCAACTGTCAACAATGACTTGTTTATTTCTTTACCTTGAACTCAAAGTTATATTTTAATGTCAGTCGGTGCGCAACTTCCTGCAAATTTTTCTTGGTTTCAAACAGTTGCTCGACATACAAGTCCTCATAATCGGGAGCCACACGGGAAGAATTGAAGGATGGTCCACTTGTTCCGACCTGTGAGCTCCCACCCGACTCATGTCTCTGTTGGGATAAACCAATCAAATTCTCATTTGTAAACTCGTTTATATTCTCATTGTCTTCAACCATCGACGGAATTCTGCGCGTAACAACAACATCACGATCAGAAGCAACTGTCTTAGGAATAACCATATCATCCACTGGAACTATCTCCACTGTCTCCCAAAAACCTCGATTATTGTTATCCGCCCTATCTGAATCTTCGCGTTTACCTTCGATAACATCCTTCATAATTAATGTCACACCAAGAACAGTCGGAGTTCGATGTATTTTATTCAATTCTAATAAATAATTCAATTCAGCATCATTAGTAACGAATATCGGTGGCATCAAAATGGATGAATCCCGATAATTGTTGAATAGATATCTCAATTGCATATCGTATTGAGATTGATCGACATTCAGCTTATTTTGCAAATCATGGTACATTTCTAAGTATGATGTACTCTCTGTTATGGGAATTGCAATACAACCACCTATGTCACTCGTCCATCTCCATTCCCACCGATTATTTTCATTCAATTCGAAATCACCGAAATAACAGACGAGGATTATCATATCTGCATGAGGAAATGGATTTAATCAACTTCATTTATTAATATATGAAAAAATAATGCATTGCTAACAAAAATCAGTGCCAATTGTCGACTGTCAACAGACAGTCGACTATTAACAGCTGACTGTTTAGCTGTTTAACAGCCAATGGTCAAGTGACTGTTAGGCTGTCGCCTGCTTTTTTGTTTTCCGCATTAATTTTTTTTTCTACGGTTCTAAAGAAAAAAATTAAAGATCTGTTCAAATTTTTTTTGATACATAAGATCTGCTAAAAAAAATTAATACTAACTATTACTATGTCGAAATAAATTTTCTCTATTCAAACGTATACTAATTTACTGAAAAAGAAATTCAACATGGGTAAATATACTTATCGATTTGAAGAAATTTATATGAAAAAAAATTTCAGCTTCAGCGTTTGAACGTTTTTTGAGATGTTGAGGTTTAAGCAGATAAAAGATGAGAATTTTTCTGTCTTGGAAGCTCGTTTTGAAGTTTTATAAGTGGGTAAGTGTTTGATTTTCAATTATTAACTAAAAGGGTTGTAAAGTCTTTTCAACAATACATTGTTTTGTAATTGTATAATACATTTAAGGGCATCCTTGTCTTTTAACATTCAAGAGGCCAATGTGATAATATTCATGATTTTCAAAGTTAAAGTGGAATTTCCTCCTTTTGGACTGGGTCAAATTTAAAAGGACCCTGGAGAAACTTAAGGATATCTAGGTTTTAAAAGAAAAGGCTCTAATTATTGATTGAGCATTCCAGGACCTATTTAGGAGGGAGCTGACTGTCTTTTTCCTTAAGCACATCACTGTTTTCACGTGGTGTTAAAACATGCTCGCTATTAACCTACGGGATATAGTTCATCATCTCAATGTCCTCTCCAAACCAAAACCATTCAATCTAAGGAAGAGATAGTTAGCCTCCTAGAGACGTGATGCCATAACCAAGAAATAAACAAGCTCGCTATTACTGGATTTATACTCAAAGTTCAAAACGTGAACTGGTTGGCCAATGTGGTATTGGTCATGAAAGCGGATGGAAAATGAATAGACTGCATAAAATTCATCAACCTCAACCCAAAGGATAGCTACACGCCCTCCTACATCAACCTCAACTCAAAGGATAGCTACACTGTTTCTTGGATGCATTATCCAGCTACTATTTTTTACCTTAGCTTTTCTAAGCATAGCTTCTAATCAGCAAACCTCAATCTCCTCTTTATGAAGATCGTCCATAAGCCCACCAATCGACCCCTTTAGGTTTACTTTCTTTGACTTAAAGTCGGAAGCAAAGAGCATTGGCTGTTGGAGGAGCTTCGTAAATCCTTGACCTTTGCTCGAGGTCTTGGTCCTACTAATTAACACCCTCTGCAGTACTTAAGGTCTGAAAAAACAAAAACAAAAAAGCAAGTTAAATTATTAGGTTTAAAAGATCATTGGTGTTACAATATAGTATAGTATATTATATTATATAATATTTATGCATAATATTATTAGTTCCCTTTATTTGGTAGGTTTCTTTTTTATTTTTGTCTTCTTTTATATATAAACATAATTCTCTCAATAGAAACCTAATTTTTTTGTGGATTAAGAATTGGTTCTTCTTCTTTTGGTTGATTCATTAAATTAGTTTATATAGTTTACATGGTATCATAGCCTACAGTTGAGTGAAATCTATGGAGAAAAATTTGTAAAAACTACAAAAAAATCATAACACAAATTTCCATCGAGAAAATCACCCATTAATTAAACTGGTTTCTTGTTTTTTGCCAAACTAGACATTGTTTGAGAAAAATAAAACCATATCTATGCTCTGGAGATCGAGGAAAGCTTTCATCGATCTGGTACATGACAATGAACAATGGCATGTAGGGTCACGCAAAAATAGTGTTTACAGCGCGTGATGGCGCATGGATGAGAATTTCGAGGTGATTTTAAAACGCAGCTACTTCCATTGTATGATTTTTTATCATTTGGTGGTATCAGTTCAAGGAGAACCTTCTGGTTTCGTATGTAACAATGAACGTAGGTCAAGCACAAAGAATGCTTGTGGCGCATAGATGAGAATTTCAAGGTGAGTTTAAAAGGTAGCTTCTCTCTTGGCAAGTTTTTGAGCATTAGGTGGTATTAGTTTGATTGCAAGTGTATTGTGCATTATATTCTGGTGGTAGTTAGAGGTGATGCAATTGTTGTCGTTGATTTTCTTAGAATTTGATAATTTTCTTGATTGATAGTTGATTATTTGTTTATTCTATGATTGCGAATGAAAGGGATGATTCACTTTAATCCATTAGTGTTAGATAAATGGTAAAAAATATATTTATTGGAGTACTGTGATAAGAAATTTCCTAAAGGAAAAAGATTATCGGGTCATGTTAATGGAACCATAATGAAACCTAAGAACACTATTGATAATTATGTGCTAAACTTAGATACATGGGAGTCAAACAATTGAAAATACTTACCAGGATTCATAATTTTGTTGAGCAATCCATTGGTATACTATAGACGAAGATTGAAATAACAAAAAAAGTATGGGATCAATTTTAGAAGCTATACACTAAATCTAATTTTGCAACCAGAATCATTTAGAGATTGATATACAAGCTTTATAACATATTAATATGAGTATTCTCAAGTTTTACACTGGTATAAATTCAATTTGGTACGAGTTGGCTCTTAAAGAATCAGCAGGATTAATAGCATTTCAGGAATATATTACTTTTAGATAGGAGTGGCAATTAGTTCAGTTTTTTATGGCACTTCACAGTGATTTTGAGGGAAGTAGAGGCTCTATTTAACATTGCACTTTAGTTTATTCAATTGATTCAATGGTTAGTGAACTCGTGGCTAAGGAAATATGATTATAGAAGAAGTATCTCTTTCTCCATCTAACACTTCAATATTAACTGTACCCTCTAGACCATCCAGACAAAATCAGAACAAAGTTTATATGACAGTTGCCAATGATGAGCGTAACTTTGCAAACAAAAGGAGCATTGAAAGTCTCAATGTCCTAAACTATTGAAGAAGCAACTACCACAACAACGAACCTATCGTCCCAATGCTAACGTAGTAGCCACCATGCCACCTGGTGATTCGTCTATACTTAGAGCACCACTTTCATCCAATCTCATGTTGATTGATTTAGCAAAGCAATTTTAGAAGTTTTTAGCCACACAGCCACTTGTTATGTCAGCCTCTACTCACATAGATTTGTCATCCTAGAGTCTTTCAAATATTTCTTCCTCGTGCATCTAAAATTTAGGTGTTTCCAAACAAATGTTGTCTAACTCAAATTTCTTTAATGATTTACACCCTTCTAACTCATCTATGTCTGTTATGACTGCTGATGGCAGCCCGTTGGCCTTAACAGGTGTTGGCTCTATTAAAACACATAATTTCTCACTTTCAGACATCTATTGTGTACCAGTTCTTGCTTTGAATCTTATTTCTATTGGCAAATATGTGATTCAAATACTTAGTTCAGTTTTTTTCTACTGCTTATCATGTGCAGGATCCTCGATCTTCGAAGCTGATTGGGATGAGTCGTAGTTATGAGTGTTATATGTCCTGGACAATTTGAGACTACCACACGTTGCAGCATCTGGTGTTGACTTGTCATCTTTCTCTTCGAATTCCTTTTTTTTTTTTTTGTGACATTCTCGCCTTGGATATGTTTCCACTAGTTGTTTGTTAGTTTCTAAGGGTCAATTGGGAGATGTACAAACTCATAATATTTCTTATTGTAGTGGTTGTAAATTAGCAAAAATTTTTGCTTTAGCTGTTCCTCAAAGTATTTCTCGTTCTGTTGGACCATTTGACATTATTCATTCTAATATGTCCTTCTTCTCCTATTGCTATAAAAGGAGGGGTCTAAATATTATGTCTTTCATTGATAATTATAATCGTTATTGTTGGGTTTTCTTATGAAATGACGTTCTGATTTTTATTTTTCTATTTATCTTCTTTCAAAACACTTATTAAAACTCAACATTATGCAGTAATTGAGATCTTTCAATATGATTAGGTTGGAGAATATACTTCAACAGATTTCTCTAAATTGCTTAATCTTGATGACACAATTCATAAACCTTGTGTACTAACACCCCACAACAAGATAATGTTGATGAACGAAAACATTGACATGTTGTAGAAACTACTCGGCCCCTTCTCTTGTCTACCAAAGCTCCTGGTGAATTTTTTTTGGGGGAGGGGGGAGCTGCTCTTACTGATGTTTCTTTAATTAATAAGATTCAATTTTCTCATACTTCAAACTTCTCAACATTTGAAACGTTGTTTGGCCATCCCCTCATTACTTATTATTAAGAGTCTTTAGTTGTGGTTGCTTAATTCTTCATCCTAACGTAGAACGTAGTAAGTTAATATATCGTTCTGCTATAAACAAGCTTTTCATGCCTTGTTTGAAAAATTTTCCACTAGTGTTACCTCTCTTGGCTTCACACCCATTCATCATGACTCCACACTATTTTTAGGTATACTTCAGCTGGTCGCATTTTACTCTTACTATATGTTATTGATATAATTATTACCGGTGATGATGTTAATGGAATTGCTGAATTGAAATTAGAATTAGCTTGTCATTTTGACATGAATGACTTAGGTGCATTATCTCTTCTTCCTTTTTTTTTTTTTTTTTTTTTTTTTTTTATTTTAAAAAAAAAAAAAATTTTCCTTTAAATTCACGCACGCCTGAGGTTTTGACAAGAAGTAATCAAACTTAATAGATCAATCAACCTCTATATACAATTATTAAATTTGCTAGATATTAAGAAGTTATCAAGACATCCAAATTAACTTTGAAAACGACATTTCATCGAGTAGAAAGAGAGATTCAATAGGAAATACGGTCTTGCTATACGTACACGGTATTGACTCAATGCTCGTGTACACTTCCCTCTCCCGCTTGTGAGTGTACACCGACGAGTCAATGCTCATGCACAAATAACATAATTCTAGGAAATGAAGTTCAGTTGAAAACAGGATTATCTTCAAAGTTTCTTCTTCTATTAGAGGTTACTTTCTTTCTCAATCCAAATGCTTGTTATTCACCCTCTGACGATGTACCCTTGATTGATCCAACTTTGTATCGCACCATTGTTGGATGTCTAGTTTGTCTGACCATCACACGTCTCGATATTGTTTATGCTGTCCACATTGTTACTCAATTTGTTTCTGCTACTAATACAGTTCATTGGGAAACTATTGTTCGTGTTTTACTTAATCTTTATGGTACTTGTTTTCAAAGTCTTATGATTCCCTCAACTCCCATTTGGTGTTCCGTGCTTACTCTGATGCTGAGTATCATGCTATGACATCCACCACCACGAACATTGTATGATTGTGTTGGTTAACAATAAAAGTGATATTCAGATATCTCACAACTCTGTGTTCTATGAGCTCACAAAGCATATTGAGATTGACCATCATCTGCAATGTAACACCATTTTCCTACCTTTTGTTTCTTCATCACTACAATAAAGTCTCATTTGGTTCATCATTTTCGCTTTTTGCTTGACGAATGCTCGTAGCTTCTTGCTGTCGTATCATGAGTTTGAGGAATGCTATAATATAATATCTACACATAAATATTATTAGTTTTCTTTCTTTTGGTAGGTTTCCTTTTAATTTTGATCTTCTTGCATATATAAACATAATTCTCTCAGTAGAAACCTAGTTTTTTTATGGTTGAAGAATTGGTTCTTCTTCTTCTTCTCTTCCTTTGGTTTATATCATTTACAATTGGGACAAGATCATAAAAATCAAATCTTACCTGGAGGATGCTGGCTGTCAAAGCTTCCCGAAAGCTCACCTCCCATAAAGAGGTGGTTCTTGACATGAACACAACCAACTAGCTCAGCTCTAGGCATTTTCAGTTCCTCTAGTAAAATTGATTGGTAGTGGCATATGCCACGAGCCCTCGGAGAGAAGGCCCATCAACCTTGGTCTCAGAGGCTCATCACAGAGTCCTACATCTCATATCTCATTTCTTCTTCATGGCTATTGCACATTCGCTCCCAACTTGTAACCTCAATCAATCATTTTTCAATTGGGCATTGAGTTAATTCCCGTGCCTATAAGGACACAATTTTCCTAGATACTTGGGAGGCAACCTATAGCCTACAGAATCCTAGTTCTATTAGGCATATGCTACCTAAAATATTATAAATACAGAAACCTTAGCTAGGCAGCTCTTGTTTTCTGGCCTGCTGCGGGACGGTGGGGGCTGTCAAAGTTGCGATTCAACCTTTTTTTTAATACAGAAACTTTTTAGCCTCATAATTAACAACACATTGTTATTGCTTATCTCTCTACTAAAAGATTGGACATAATTTTTGCATCAAATGGGTTACGAGGTCAAACATTTTATCCTTTGTTTCAAGTCCTAAGGAGAGTTGTTTGTGATCATCTCGAGTTCGAATTCCAAGTTCAATTAGCATATTGACCTCACTTGATCCAGGCACAATTTTTTATAGCATCAAGCTCGCAAATTCTAATTTGTCTCATGTTCATTATTGCAGCAATTGATTTATTTATTCATAACGGTGGGTTTTGAAAATTTTGATCTAATTGTATCTAAAATTTGTCTTCTTGCTTTTTGTATTTAATTTCTAGTTTACTTTGAAGTTGGCGCATTCATGACCTCGTTAGATGAAAATCGTTATTGAAAATTAACACGAATGGTTAGTTCGGTGAAAACCGTTATTGAAAATGATCGTGCTAATTAATGAAATATTGATGATGTAATATAATAAAAAATATTGAGGAAAAAAGTTTAGCACTATGTTATTAAATTTATATAAAATGTAAACATGTGGCTCAAGTTTTAGGGCTCTTTCATATTCCACACTCATCCGTTTGATCGATCCACTATGCGAACTCGGAATTCCGACTCACCAAAATCAGCGGCGCCGGCGAAAAGGACACCTCAGGCCGGAAAGAGGTCCGCTGCCAACGCCAAAACACAAACTCCTACGTCCTCCGTTGATCCACCGACTGAATCTCCGGCTACTGAGACGGCAACGCCTAAGACTCTGGTGACAAAGCGTGCCAACGCCGCCAGAGCAAAGCAAGTCAAGCCTGGTGACGCGACCTCCAAATCGGAGCCCGAACAATCAGGTTTATTGAGATTTATGTCGATCTTCATTTCTTTATCGACCAGTTCTTTTTGTGCCGTATTAGTAGTTGCTATGTTCAGTCTAGATGATGATGATGATGATAATAATAATAATACTAATATTCTAATTCTTGTTTCTCATTACTAAGTTGTCAATGTTTTAGGGAAATGAAAAACTATGCCCTTTTTTTAGCCCATTTTGGAGGAAAAAAAAAGGTATTTTGAAATAGTGTTTTCTTTGGAGAATGCATGGTTAAAAAATAAGAAATTTTTTTCAATTTACCTGTAAAATTAGTGTATTAGATGATGTATTTTTGACAAAAGGGGGCTCAAACAAGTGGTATAAGTGATTAGTGGTTGATTGATCAACGGGATTAATGTATTTAATTTTTTTTATTTATTAATGCTCCTTTTTTGTCTGCTTTGCTATTTTTTGTGAGAATGCGATGTGCATCTTGTAGTTATTCTTTTTTGTTTTGGTTTTTTGAGCTTTTCCATTATGTTCTTCGGCCAAGCAGTGACATTATTTTTCTAATTGTTTAGTGGTCGATCAAGTTAAAGCATCCCATGAAGCTATTCATGCCATGCCAGAAACAAAACCTGCTTCTAGCACTAGAATTGTGAGAAAGGTTGTAAGGAAAGTGATTAAAAAAACTCCAGTTTCCACAAGAGCTGCTTCTGGAAAGACACAGAAATCAGTTGAAGCTGAGAAGGTAAAAAATGATAAACACTGGAAGGAAGCAGAAAGTGAAGTTGAGGAGATGCAGAATGAAGGAGCCTTGCTGGAAACTGTAAGTGAAGTTGAGAAGGCAAAGAATGAAGGACCATCAAAGGAAACAGTAAGTGAAGTTGAGAAGGCAAAGAATGAAGGACCCTCAAAGGAAACAGGTAGTGAAGTTGAGATGGTAAAGAATGAAGATCCCTTGAATGAAACAATAAATGATTCAAAAATTGATGAACCTGCAACAAGTGAAAAGCCTTTGGATGAAAATGCTCAGCTAGCCACGGAGGATCATAATATTGGTGATCTTGAACGGTCCTTGGAAAAGGACAGTGGGGAAATTGGTGACACAGAAAAGCTTTTTATTGAAAATGTTGAAGATTTGTCAAAGGATGTAGAATCCATGACCACTTATGTGAACTCTATACAGGCTCAAGATCCCTGTAAAGGAAAAGAGAAAGAGCAGTTGAAGGAAGAAGAGGAGAAGCAAACCAAAAGCACCAAGGATGAAGAAGAACCTGAAAACATGACCATTGACACAGACGAAGGCACCAATGAGGAGTTGAAACGGGATGATGCCTCCATAGATGAAGCAGGTGGTGAAAAAATTGAGGCTCTTAGTGATCAAGAGGTTCACGAGGAATTTGGTGGAGAAGATTTTGCTGATGATGATGTGCCTGAAAATGAGCCGGAAGCTGAGGCATCCGATGAAGAGCGCGTAGAATCAAATGCAGCTGCAAGAGAACGCAAGATAAGGAAAGAAAGGGAAATATTTGTTGGTGGGTTGGATCGGGATGCTTCGGAAGAGGAAATTAGAAAGGTATTCGAGCATGCAGGGGAGGTTGTTGAAGTTCGCATCCACAAGGATCCATCAACAAACAAGAATAAGGGGTATGCATTTGTCCAGTTTGCGACAAAGGAGCAAGCAAGCCGTGCTTTGTCAGAAATGAAAAACCCTGTTGTATGAATCTTTTTCTTGTTTTCTTAATTCATGTTTTTTATGCATGAATGTGTACTTCATGCTTGTTTTACTTGGATGTGTATACATACATACATATACACATATATATGTATATATATATGTGTATACATGTATACACACACACACACACACACACACACACACACACACATATATATATATATATTGCAGATAGTCCAGTGTAATTCTGATTCTCAGGTTTTTTAGATACATGGGAAGCGATGTGGGACTGCACCAAGTGAGGACAATGACACGTTGTTCTTGGGGAATATTTGCAACACATGGACAAAAGAAGCTGTAAGATCAATACTAGTTTGTTTGTATAGAATCATTGATTTACTATGTTCTCTCTAGCTCATATTATTTTTATTTACTAATTCAGATAAAACAAAAGCTGAAGGACTATGGAATAGAAGGTGTCGAAAACATAACTTTGGTAGCAGATCCCCGACATGAAGGGTTGAGCCGTGGTTTTGCATTCATTGAGTTCTATTGTCATGCTGAGGCTATGCTGGCTTATAAAAGACTCCAAAAACCTGATGTAATATTTGGCCACCCTGAGAGAACTGCCAAAGTGGCTTTTGCTGAGCCTTTACGTGAGCCGGATCCAGAGGTCATGGCCCAGGTTAAGTCAGTATTTGTTGATGGGCTCCCTCCTCACTGGGACGAAGATCGTGTGAGGGAGATGTTCAAAGGTTTTGGGGAAATCGCACGAATTATGTTAGCAAGAAATATGTCAACGGCAAAGCGGAAGGATTTTGGGTTTGTTGATTTTGCCACACATGAAGCTGCTGTTTCATGTGTTGAGGGCATAAACACCAATGGATTGAGTGATGGTGACTCAAAGGTATACAGACTTTCAATTATTTGTCCTGTAAATTATTTGAGCATACTGCTAGGAGACACTGCTGGTTTTCATTGTGTGATACAATATTACCACACAAGTATTTTGTCAGACTGTAATCAGATAGATTTACAGAGAGATCGTTAATTCATCGCTTAAATGGACTGCAAAGGAGCCTTTGAGTTTTGTGATTATTATGGCTCTGAAACACAGAGTTATATATTTTCCTCGTGTACTTTTTCTATGAGCTTTTTTTGGGCACATTAACTGCTTTTTGTTATTATTGCTTTCACTCCCTTTTCTAGGTTAAAGTGCGGGCGAGACTGTCAAATCCTTTACCCAAGATGCAGGCTGTGAAAGGTGGAATGTGTGGAGGTTTTCGAATTGGCCATGGGGGCAGCAGCACTTTGCCAAGATATTTTGGTACAGATGCATCTGTATTGGTTAACTGAGGTTCTTATTGATTTCATGTGATAGGCTGTAAGTGTGGTGAATTGCTTTGTGCACAGGAAGGGGTTTTGGACGAGGTGGACGTCCTTTCAACCAAGCAAACTTCCAGTATGGTAGGGGTTTCAACCCACGTGGTCCTGGACATGGTGGGAGAATGGGCTTTCCCAATAACCAGGATTTTGACAGCCCATATCCTCCTTTTCATGGAAGGCAGAATTTTGGACGAGGTGGCTAGATCTCCCTCTCCGAAAAAAATAAAAAAGATGAAAAAATTAAAAGAAGATCATCCTTTTGCTTTTTAAACTTTCTTAAATGATAAATAGAAGATTGCAAAGATTCATGAAACTGATGGCAGTTTTTTAAACCTTCTGTTGTAACTATCTTTTGTTATCAACTCCATAAACAGGGGGGAGATGGGGTTTCAGAGGTGCTCATCATCAACGCCCAGTGCCTGCGAGATCTTACCTAGACAGAATGAGGCATCATTCAACTGATAGAGGCCACGGTGAATATGATTCATTTAGGAGGCATCCGTATTCATTTGAAGATGGATATAACAGGTCATTCACGGGAAGGCATTTTGATGACCCGTATCTGTATGATGATGCTTCCCGTGGGATAAAGAGATCATATTACATGACAGTAAGTTGCAAACTTTCATGTTCCATTTTCTTGGATACACTTCCTTTGGGAAGGTGTTTGCTGCATGCGATGCTGTAATTCGGTTTCATTTACAATTTTCGTTTGCTTTTAGGACCAGGATCCTGATTTTGCAGAGCCTAGTAGGCATCGCCCTCGATTGGATCATTCTGATTCTGCTGTATCACTTCATGGCAGCCGATATCGAGGTATGTATTTTATCTACAAAAATTGGTGCTTTTGCTTGGTCTTGGTCTTCATCAGTTTACCTATACAAACTAATGGTTACGTTCATATCAGATGATCTGGGATCTGATGGTAGTCTCTACTCTCAACATTATTATGGCTCGGATGTGAGTATCGTGGTTATCTGTTCTTTACCTGAGTTTACCTGTGTGACTGTTGATATTTATTTGTCACATTATGTTACAGTATGGTGGAGGTCCATATTCATCATCTTATGGAGATGATCGCTCATATGGACGTGGCTATTACTATTAGGCTCAATGACACAGAGTAATTCTAATACCTTTTACTCCATATTATTTACTTCTGGCCGTAAGAGCACACTGTTATCATACCAATGGTTTTTCAATTGAAAACTTGCAGGTGAAGTGGAGGTGGTCAAGTCTTAGTTCTTAGCATGGCTTTGGGACTAGATTTTGTTTCCTGTGGCAAGGGGGTTTATTTCCAAATCTCTTTATCTATCTATTTTTCTCTACTACTATTTCCATTTAGACTTTTCTGAAGTTCTCTCCTCTCGTGTCTCCTACTTCTCCATTGTCATTGTCAGATCTTAGATGTCATCAGCGTGAGTTTTTAGGTCGTGGCTTTTGAAAGCACCTTTATATAGACACTGGTACACTGTGTGTAAGATGTGTAGACGATATTACAACTATAAGATGGAGTTTGATTGATATATGGAGCTTCTTTTGCTCTGCATAATAGTTTGAGGACATTGATTATTACTTGTGAGATCAGGCAGAGTTGCCTCTCTGTATACTATATTTCCTGTGGATTGAGTGCGTCTATTGATACTTTTACCTTGAAGCCTGAGGAGAAAATTAGGGATTTGAATTTTTCTATGGTGTTCCAGGTCTTAGTCTTATATCAAAATATTAATCTGCGATTTGACTTTAAGCCTCAATCTTGATGAACAAATTTACAAACTTCAGTGAGATGGCTTTTTGGTTCAAATGGATAGTGTTGAGTGATGTAGGCTTTGAATTTCTTCTGATTGAACTAGGGGCAATCATTTACATGGTAAAATCTCGGTTTGATAAATAAGCTGGACTAAACCAATTATATGTATGTTAAATAATACTTCTAACTTCAGATATGAACTTTTTAAAGCTTTATTCATCAGCTGGATTTACTGTGTATTCTGTATTGGAACAAATTTCTGCATATAGCTGCTCGGCAGTCTATTGCAATTCTAGTTTCAATTTAGCTGGGGTGATGTTGATGGATGATGTTATTAGTTGGCATTTCATATTAAGATGAGAAGTCGGAATACCAATGTTTTAGGATAAAGGACTACCATGAGCTCAAATTTTCACGGCATAGGTGCATGTTGCTACTGATATTCTCATCCTATATCCTATAACTTTAATCAAACATTGGTCACCTAGCAAGTAGACCCTAGTCTTCTGCATGTGATGCTTTTGTAATTAACTTGGCAAATTCTGCTACTATTTTTTGTTACAATTATTTCTTTCTATCTGAATCACCTTTTTATTCTATTATATAGCACTTCATCAATCAAGGGTTTGATTTTTCTTTAACATCTGTAAACAGCGTGTTCTGTACAGAAAACGCTTCACATATTCTTTTATAAAAAGTTTACAGGAGTTATTTAGTAGGCTTTTGGTTTATAGCAGAGAGGCTTTTTTGGTCATCTGGGTTTCGACTATGCTGAATGGAGGAAATAGATTTCCTTAACCAAAATCGCATTGTGAAGCATATCAACAATGTGGGAATAGATTCATCATTAAAGATACGGCTCTTTATTCAGAGTATAATAGAAATTTGAAACCTCAGGGGTGTTCTTGGCGGATGTCTATCCTCAATGTCAAATATGTTTGATTTTAATAGACAGCATAAGGTTTGCATATCATCTTAGTAAAATGCAAAGCTTCTGGATTGTAGTTGTTTATAATGAATACTGCCTGCTCTGACCGTATCCATAAAAAATGTTATCGATTGGTTGGTGTGTATGTGGATCGTTCAAATTTTTGGACCTTTACAGTGATGGGGATTGTTCTCAAGGGTATATGGCTACTGTAGAGTTATAGTTCTCTTAAGTGGTCATAAACATGCCTTATAAACCTGCTTGTTTATGTTGTTTCTTGCAGTTTAAATTAGTGTTGGCCCTTAAGAATTTATTATATTGATCTTGATAATCCAGAATTGCTGGGTTATGGGAAGGGGAGCTTAATGTCTTGTGCTAGCTATGGGTGTTGGATGTTGTAGATACTGTGTTGACTACGTTGTTGCTGAGGATTTCTGGTCGATGATTGATCTTGGATATTGCCTATGGGCTAATTCTAATAAAAATTTAGCTGTGCTTAATGCAACGATTAGTAAGATTATGATCGTTGGAGGAGAAAGATGGAAGTATGGGGACATTGCATTGGGTTATATATTTGGAAAATCCCTCTTATATCCCAGTAAATGACATGGATATTGTTTAGAAGTTGTTTTGTGGTTATTTGACTTCAGACTTTAAGTGTATATGTTGAATGAACATGAGACACAATTGTACTATATAGGCTTCGACTTGTCGGTAAACCGCTCTCGTATCCAAGCAAATGACACCGATGAACCTTCTCTCTCTCTCCTAATGCAGCAAAAGATTTTCCCTTTGTAAACTGGATTT
>NC_036253.1:20734109-20831979 GCF_002742605.1 Olea europaea var. sylvestris | reverse complement strand
GGCCCCCTTTCCCCCCCCTTTTTGCTTCTTCCCTTCCTCTCTTCCTCTCTCACACGGTCAATCGTGCCTACACGATTGCGCTGCCTGCTGTCTGAACTTGATCTTTCACTGATACGTCTCACAGTTACCAGATTTGTTGACTCTTTGTTGTCAATAAGATTTTTATGCTTGCCACGGTCAATATGTTGTCTTTTTTTATATATATTATATATATATATATTGGGAAGTTACTTTATGTAGTTTCCTGGATTGACCTTTTTGTGTACTTAATAATGAATGCTTTGGGGTTTTACCAAGTGAACTTTTATGTAGAATTGATCATACGAAGAAACATTGAATTACCATTATGTTTGTCTGCTTTATTATACGTTATTGTTTTACCTGTTATTTATTTTCCTGTATTGTATTATTTAGTGCAAGAGCAGATTTATTGAAGATTTAGTTGCTTAGGAAAATGCCTGACGTACAGCCCCTCACATGCTGGGTGAGAGGGGTGGGGGTGGGGGTGGGTGATTATTTTGAAAAAAAAAAAAAAATTACCCCACCCCCATAATGTGTGTCCTTCTGTACAGGGCCCGTACAGGTAACAGAATTCAGTTGCTTATGTCCTGACCCAACAGTCTCAAAAAATCTTACTTTCCCAAGTACGCTATGTTTCACAGTTCTCTCTCTTTTTCAAATCGGATTCTTGTTTATGATTTCGACTTTATGGTGAACACAGCTTTCGGGTTCAATAAGCATTGTTTTACTGACTGTGGAGGCAGGAGATGAAATAATTTATAGTTGTGTTTACTTTTAAATTAATAAAATCTGATTTTTTCTGCATAAAATAAAGTTCAATGCAATCTTTCTTTATGAAAAGAAATATATTACAAGTCCACATTTCAGAAAAGAATTTACTATTTAGTATATATAATTATTTTTATTTTCTGAAAAAAAAAATTCAAAATCTTGGAACAAAATAGAATATTTTGAAAAGCTACAATGGTTATTAATATAAGATGTTAATTTAAAATTATAACTCCAATGGTTAACTCTTGAAAAGGTTGATTATAGATGTAAGATTTATGATTGAAGTACTATGGTGACTTGATTATATTTAATTATGTAAGTACATGGCTCGTGAAAAAAAAAAAAAAAGAAAAAGAACAAAGAAAAAATTCTATGAATGGAAGTTTAATATTTCCAAGTTTAGTATGTAATGGTTAGGTAGGGATGTCTATTGGATTTGTCGACTCAGACTGTCTGTGGCTCAACTCGAGGCTCGGTGGAGTCGAGCCAAGGCTCAAGTTGAGCCTCATTTTGGGGTTCCGGGCTTTGCTTGAGCCGGCTCGTGTGGCTCGCCGACTCAAGCTCGAGCTTTATATAAAAAAAAATGAAGGAAAAAAAGGCAGTGAGAAATAGGGCAGTAGTGCTAATGCCAATATTTAAAAATAAAAAATAAAGAGAGAGAGAGAAAGGAGACGGCTCGAGCTTTGCTTGTTAAGGCTCGAGTCGAAAGTTCGGGTCGAGCTTTTGCTTGGCGACCCGTTTAATTTTACTTGAGCCGAGTTCGTGCCTTGTGTTTCGGCTCGCGAGTAGATTCGACTTGGCTCGTTGACATTCCTACGTTTAGGTGAAATCAATACTTTTATTTTGGCTTAATAGCAATAGAATTCCTATCCATTAGAGATTGTGCAACAAATTTCCTACCTATCGAAATTACTATAAATCTCCTTGCTTCAAATATTTAGTGTGGAAAATAATATTTTTGGTGGAAAAAGACATCATGTCCAATTTCGTTAGTTTTACCGTTATAAGAAAAAAAATATATAAAAAAAATTCGTCAAAATTAAAAAGGAATAATTATAGTATTCTCACATTTTTTATTGTTTTGTAAATTATACCCGATGTGCCATCCAAACCTTTAGAACTTCTTACACGCCCCTCCCTCGAAATCCCATCCCACCTCATCCGTAAAAGACAGAACTAACATTTTTTTTCATATGAATACCATTTTGCAAAATCTGATTACAAATTCAAGAAATGAAAGAACTTGATTTGTCAAAGCTAAAACTAGAGCTGTTTGTCTCCCATTTTAAAAGAAAATATAGAGTTTTGAATAGTAGTTTTTGGAGAATGTATGGTTGAAATTTAAAAAAAATTTATTGATTTGTGTGTGGAATATTATATTTTGTGAATGTGTAGTGAAGAATGTTACTCTAGTAAACAATTTATTTTGTTAAAGGATGGCGATCAGTGCCTCGCATTGTCTTCATTGGGAGAGTGGATAAAGACAAGCGGTGCTCAGATAGACCACACAATTAGCTCGAAAGTGATGGAAATTCTCCGAAGTCCTACGCTAGAATTGAAAACAATAATCTGATAGTAAAATTGGGAGCTTCCTTTGAGACTTAATTCTCGATCAAATGTCCACCAACTACTTGTAAGGATAAAGATTATTTTGTTACGTCTCATCCTTTAATAGAGTTAGTTGGCTATGATAAAGCTCGAACATGATAAAGTTCAAGTTGTTTGACTCTCACTAATCTTATAGTTTATCTCTTGTAGCAAACACGTATATCTTCTCGTACATGTGTAACAGTTTTGTCTATAAATATGATAAATGATACAGGGTTTCTGGTGTAAAAAATAAAAACAGTTTCCCATTCTTTCATGGTATCAGAGCCCTCTCAAGCTCATGCTTTATTCGTTCCTGTGGCTGTTTCAAGTTCTTCGTCTTCCTCTGCCTTTCATCTTCAGCACGAGTTATATCCACCAAGCTCGGTGCTAACTTTCTTGCTTGGAGTGTTCAGTTGCTTCCTATTTTCGGAGTTATGGTTTGAAGGGATTCATTGATGGTTACATCTCAATATCCCAGCAATGATCGGAAGGCCCAATGTGTCCTTAATCCAAGAAGGATTCTAATATCAAATTTTGAACCAAATTTTCTTTAGTGTTTAAGATAAAACATTTATAACCAAACACTTTAAAATAATCGATATAGATAATTTATTTTTCAAAGTTCATATGGAGTTTTGATTTTCTTTCGATTAATCAAGACTTTATTCATAATATAGCAATCAATGTTAACGACATCGGTCCAAAAATATTTTTGGTAAACTATTTTCATTTAGAATAATTCAAGCCATTTTTTACAACGTTTGATTCTTCCCTTTACTAAACCATTTTCTTGAGGAGTTCCTGGAGTCGAGAAATTATGCTCATAACCATAAGTCTTGCAAAAATCATCAAAAGCAACATTGTCAAGGTTCTCGACCATGATCACTCCAAATTGTAGTAATGTACTCTTTTCATTTTTGAACCTTTTTTTTAAATGTTTAAATGTATTCAAAGTTTTATCTCTCATATTCAAAAATAGGATTCAAGTAAATTGTAAAAAGTCATCAACAATGATGAAAGCATGATGATACCACTTAAACTTGCGGTTCTAGATGTCCACTTGCAGATCTAAATGTCCAAAAAGACCTATATGGAGAAGTAATAAAGATCTTGTAGTTGAAAAATATTGTTTTTATTTGAAAAAGCTCTTCGCTTGTTTTCAAAGTGACAAGCATCACAAATTTTATTTTTCTCAAATTTCGAATTTGGCTAGCCATTGACAAAGCAATATTTGAAAGTAGGCACATGCATAAATGACCTAATCTTCTATGTCATACTCAAGTATCATATGTTAACCTTAATACACATTTTTTTCCTCATTTGAAGTCAATATTTATGATATAAACATCTTTTCTTTGGCTTCGTATAAGCATCACCTCCTTTGATGTAACATCTTCAATAAGGCATTCAGAATTTTCAAATTTGATATGATAACAGTTGTCACATAATTGACTAATGATAAGCTAGTCATGTTTGAAATTATCAACTAATAAAATATTTTCAATTGAGGGAGACAGAAGATTACCAATATTTCTAATGTCAATGATTTTTCCTGTGGCATATTCTTCAAATGTAACATGACCTCCATCATTCTTTTTAAACCTTGATAACAAAGTTTGATCTCCAGTCATGTGTTTTGAGCTTTACTATCCAAGAATCACTTGATTTTTATCTTCTTTGGTACATAAAAAATAATTCAATTTTTGTTCTTTGATACCCATACAATTTTGGGTCCTTGGTTGCTAGTATTTGTGAACTTTTTGAATCCACTTTCGTTTTCATTCAAAGTGCAACCTCTCTCTCTCTCTCTCTCTCTCTCTCTCTCTCTCTCTCTCTCTGAGCTTTACTATCCAAGAATCACTTGATTTTTATCTTCTTTAATTAAAATATACATGCCCATTTTTATTACAAAAACCACAAGTAACATTTGGAATGGGGGAAGTAAAGGCTTTAATAAAGAAATTTTTAAGAGATTTTTGTTTTAAAAATGGATTGTATCCAATTCCTCCTTGATCAAAAACACATTTTTATTCACCAAGCATTAAATCAAAATTTTTCTTGCCTTAAGTGAATTTGTGAACAATTTGAGTCAAATCTAAATATTTTCTTATAAAGAAAAATTCTCCTTAATTAAAGAATCGTAATTGACTTTTTTTTTTTTTTTAAAATCACTTTGAATCTTCAAAAGTTTCTTTACCTTCTTTTCCAATAAAGAATATTTCTTTTTGAGAATAGAATGATTTAGAGCAGGTTTTTCAAATTCCTCAAGAATTTCATCATAAAAGATTTATAATTCATTATATGAACAATTTTCATTTGAATTTACCTCACATTCAATGACTTTCATTTTCATCATGATCTCCATCATCACTCTCATCCCATGTTGCTTGGAGTGCCTTCTTTTTCATAACTCTTTTCTAGTTTGGATGCTCGATTTTCTCATGATCGGATTTGCCACAATCATAGGAAACAATCTTATTACTTTTCTCTACGCCCTTTCTTTCTTTCTTTTGAAATCGCCAATTGTTGCCAAGAATCCTCCAATTTTTTATAAGAAAAACTAGGTCATCAAGTTCTTGATCATTCATATTTTTGCTCCAAGTTCATTTATTATCGACTTTAAAGCAATTTGGCATTTTTCTTCTTCAATACTTTTCATTGTTTTCTCCTTTGTTTCGATGCGATTTAGTTAATATATCATCAATATTCCATAGAACTCTTCTAATAGATATGTGTTGATATCTTTGGTGTTTCTATCAACATTCTCAATAAGCTCCAATCATCCGAGAGAGACCTAAGCATTTTACTCACAAGTTCACCATTAGTAAATTTTCGATCAAGGCCTTTAAGGCTATTGACAATATCAGTGAAGTGAGTAATCATATTAACAATAGGTTTATTTTGCTTTATAAAGAAATTTTCAAATTCCTTAACCAAAAGATTTATCTTGGTTTCTTTATTTTGCTAGTGTCCAAGTGAGTAACTTCTAAAGCATGCCGAATATCAAAGGTAGTATCACATGTGCTAATATGATTAAATTCGTTTCTATCTAAAGTACAATAAAGGATTTTATTATTATTATTAATTTTTTATTTTTTTTTTATTTTTTTTGGCTTTAGCATTTAACGATAATTTTTCATTTATCTTCATCATCATAATTTTCTCTAGGTTTTAGAATGATTTGGTCTGGTATACAAACCACTTTAATAACCTTTTTAGGTGCATAAGGACCATATTCAATAACTTTCCAAACATTATAATCTATTGATTAAGCATAAATCATCATTGGATATGTTGATCAATTAATAATCATAAGTAAATAAAAGCAACTAGATCAATCAAATAACAAATATAAATAAGATAATGATAAGTAAAAGGGTAGAAAGGATGCAAATAATATAATTATGGAAGTTCAATCCAACGCAATGATCTACATTCTTCGTTACCAAGCTCTCCGGCACAAGTTCTTGGGCACTAGCAATGCCTTTTCACTATATTGATTGACTTGTGGTACAATCCAACTTTTTACAATGCTTTCGATGACTTGCAAACAAGAAACATCGATCATTGTTCAATATTAAGCTTTATGGGACCTCAATATAGCCCATATAGTGACTTACAACAATGAACATCGATCATTATGCTATTGAGCTTTTATGGGATCTCAATACAACCCATAAGTTTAGAGAAATGATTTTACAATGAAATTCATCTCTTAATAAATGAAACAAATGAATTAAGTACTAAGAGAGATTAACACTTCAATGAATAGAAATAAATGATAGCTCAAGTGTTATGAATAATATAGTTAAAAATATAATCAATTAAAGTTTTTCAATGAGAAAATGAAGAAGAAATAAATGCAATGTACGTTCAAAAATTTCTCAATATATATCTCTCTTTTTAATGAATGATTGTAATAAATTAAGTGCTAAGAGAGAAATGAGAAACTTCGATGAATATGATGAGTTTACAAATTTGATTCAATAAATCTAAATCTTCAATATGAAGAAGTAGAAGAAATATATACAATATAAGTTCAAAGATCTTCTTTGAAATATATCTCTTATATGAACGATAGAAATAAGTGAAGTACAAAAAGAGAGATGAAAAACTTTAATTATAATGATTAACGAGTTTGAATCAATCAAAGTTTTTTATATGAAGACATAAATGAAAAGAACGGAAAGCTCAAAGAATTTTCAAAACAAAAATATCTCATTTTGATGCTCTTTAAAGTCTCTTGTGAAGAATGAAAAGAGGGAGAATATTTATAGAGTTCAAAACGCTAAAAAAATCTGTAAGTTCATATAACTTGTTCAGTTGATCGCCTTTTGTCCGGATAACCAATATAACTTTTTGTATTGTAAAACTCAGAGGTCAAAACGGTCAAATTTTTTGTCGTTAAAAATTTCCAATCGACCTCCAATTTTGGCAGGTTGACCACCTTGTCCGACCGGTTGACCGACCAATCAGTTTTGATCTTTTTACGCTTTTGCCCCGTTTGATTCAATTTGAATGTATTGAAGGCATGGACTCTTGAAAAGTATTTTTAACTAACTTTTCAACATAAAAGATATTTTCAGGTTCAAAAGAAGTCATTTTTATATTTGATCAAAATATTGCATTAGAATAATTTTTAATGCACAAAAATTATTTTAAATGCATAGAAGGATTTTCAGCTTAAGCGTTCATTGTCAAATATCAAAGTATTAGTATTTTTACACTTTATCTATGAAATCAAGTTTTTGATCTTGCTCCAAAGTTTGGTTTTTAAGTTCGTGAATATGTGACTTCGATTTTGACCTCCTTCATGAGTCTGATTTGTGATAATAACTTTTATCTTTTGACGATCATTGATCAATTTTTCATAGTATATTTTGAAAAACTATAATCATTGAAATTCAACTTGTTGGTAAATAAGATTAATTTGTTTGTTATTGTCAATTCGAGAGCTAGAGAAAATGCATATCAAGTACATCAATTTGTAGGTATGAGAGGCTTAATGTCGGATCTATTAATTAAAACTTTAAGGTTCTATAATCAATCACAAGTTAACAACTGGAAAACCTGATTATATGTACTGGTGACTACAAGGGGAGTAGCAATAACTGGTGGAGCTACATGTGTAGGAGATAACTAAATATGTACCCCATATGTTGGACTTGAAATTTTGTAGCCACAATATCTGAACCCACTAAGTAATTGGTATCTTTAGCCTATTAGTATGTATACTAACAACTACTGGGAGAGCCACACTGACTAACGGAGCTATCGATAAAGAAGAAGACTGATTTTGTACCCAAAAATACTGATGTATGATGTTACCGCTGAGCTCTACGAACTGATACCCACTACTTAGAAGGCTTAACGTACCTCATTTCCCCTTACTCTCGTACTTATCCCGATCAGTAGTGGGCCTATTAATAGAATCAAAACCTATAGCGATAGTAGGGGTAGAGCAGAGTATGTCCCTTCCGAACAATGCTCGTGTACTTGCCCTAAGTGTACATCTGAAGCAATATTCTATCTTCTTATCAATAAGACAGTCTGTCAGTATCAACCATGTCTTTCTCTATCATTCCATATGTAGTCAAGGAGTTTATACTCTAGGTTAACCTCAATACAAACCCGTGCCTCACTAGGTCTGCGTAAGTTTGAAGTCACCTCATCAATACATAATGGGACTCTAATAGCCTTAGATAAGGCAAACAAAAAGTACTTGGTTCAAAAATGTAGAGGCAGTAATGGAAAAGAAACCCAAATATGGACGACGAGAGTCTCATGCTATGGGCTCAAGCTAGGTGTCCACTTAATCACACATATAGGACAGTGCTCCATATACCACAAGGTCTTAAGAAAAAGCCGTAAGTAATTCTTATTTGATAAGTGTATGAGTATATGACTAGCATCAATCAACCCAATCGTAAAATCATTACAAAACCGAACTTCTGAAAGCTATCACATACCTTAATAATTGAGGACTCGCGGTGGGAAAATCTTCCAGCAAGTGTGAACTGTTATGGGTCCAACAAAAGAACCTCCTCCTCATCAGTGAAAGTGGCAGTCGGCTAACCCAGATTCATAGTAGGTTCCTAAACAACAAACTTATGATCAATGATTCTTGTGGTGCTTGGATAATGGATGCAAATGACTTCCTTTGGCTACCCCTTGACCTGAGAAATGATACTTCTACCTGAAAGTGCCATGGCATATGACTTTCAAGCTTGATTTGGCATCAAAGGGACCTATTGTGGCAAATTCGACGGTGGAATTGAGTTTGGATTAACATTTGTAACACTCTACAATTTTGGATGGGGCGCGTGGATTTTGATGCGTGTGGCCGTTGGACATCTTTAATGGCTGAAATTGCAATTTTTTTGACCGAATGTGCATTCACCAATTTGCCGATTTTGAATGCATTTAACCTCCATTCTTGCTGAAATTTTGGGCGAATGATCAGAATATCATGGGTAAACTTCTGGTCAGGTACGTATACATGTTGGGGTTCTGCATTGGAATTATTTACACAATTAGTTTGTGGCTACTCGATTAAATCAATTCCAAATCTGCTTCGTTTGGGGCTGCCTTTGATGTTACTGATATATGAGGTCTATAAGGGCATGTGTCGATAAGTTTCCTTCATTGTGATGGAAGAATCCTATGATTTTGCTGGTGGTTCAAGGTTTTTGAGATTTCTGCCTCTTTCTCCCATTCTAGAGAGAATCTTAGGACATCTCCAATACTGCACCAAAATTTGCACCAAATCTTATACCAGACCAAAATTTTTCTCCAACTATTACACAAAAACTTACACCAAATGAACAGTGATTTATTATTTTATTTATTCTTTCGATTTTTGACAATGTACTCGGGAGAAGACCTCCATGGCAAATATGAACGCTGCGGCTACCAATCCAGCAACGCAACACTGCGATCGACGATAGCTCCATACTGGGAAAGGGGTTTCCGGAGGGAGAGATCTTTAGATTTATGGCTTTTGTCGCTACTAACTCGACTAAAAACATTGTTTTAGTTGCTGACTAAATTATTCACGTGTTTTATATATTACGTTAAATTGACAAAAATAATTGATCATATTATTAATTTATGATAAACAATTACGATAAATTTATAAAAATAATAAAGTTTAATAATATAAACTTTACGTTAAATTAAACTTTAAACGTAAACTTTACGTTAAATTAACAATTACGTTAATTATTATTGATTATATTATTAAAAATAATAAACTTTAATAATATAATTAATAGTGTAATTAATTATCATCATCATCGTCGTCATCATTATTATCATTATAGAACGAAAATGATACAAATACTCTTAACTATTATCTTGAAAAATGAAAAATAAGGGCAAAATGGACATTGTACCATTTAGTGCAAAAAATGGTGTAATGAATAGTGTTGCACTAAATTGTTTTGTCCAAAATGGTGCAATGGTGCAACCATTGAAAATGCCGTTGAGAAGGTATTATATTTCGGGTTTTACTTCTCCGGTTGAGGCTGCAGTGAATCTAAGCCGTACATCTTGAGTGGGATATCAAATTTCTAGATAGAGAGTTTGGTGGTGTTGAAGTGGAAGAAACTTACTTCGGTTGATTTGATCAATGTCGAGGCTAACTTTCTGAATAGGGATAGAGATTTTTCTCTCACTTTGTTACTTTTTGGGCTTCGAACACTTCTTTACATTTCAATTTAAATTTATTATTATACTTTTTAAAACTATGCATTTGCTCTTTTACTTGCAATGTTAGCCATTTTAATAGGATCGGACAAGCCAAGAACAAAAGTAGTTTGGTAATCGAAGTACTACACCTCGGATAAATAAAGATCGAATCAAGTTAATAACCCAAATATTCACCTGGAATGAATAAAGATCGAACCAACTTAATAATCCATGTGCTTTGTGTAAGTATTATGCCCTAGGTCCAATCAACTTTGAACATAAATACTTTTGATATATAATTAATGCAATTTAATGGCAGATTTATTATTTAATTAATAGACAATTAAATAAATAATAGAGTCCGAAAATTCAAACCTCCATAATTTGTTAATCACAAGGAGTTGTGATTGTGAGATACAAATTACATCTGATTGAATCTTAAATCATCCATGGTCGTAAGTAATAACAAGATACGGATATCGTTATTACGGATAGACCATCATGCGTGGCATTTCTTACTTGTGAAGTAAGTAGCTGATCTCACAAACTAAAATGTTGTGACACTTAAATAAACACGTTGATGTTTTGTTATAGAACAAAACATTGGAGACCCGCCGAGAGATTCCACATGGATAACTATCTGAGTGTCAGTAGTTGATCTCTAATGTTCGGTAGTGAAATTAGTCCTTTGACTTGAGGTCGTCATGGTACCTTATATGAGGACGGTCATACATTGACGATGTTGGATGTTGCTCTGAAAATGGTCGCTAATACGACATCATTCGGCTACGTCAAGAATCGTATGAAGGTTGTAATTGATCAATAAAGGATTCGTCACTCTTAGATAATAGGAGATTATGATCTGCGTTTCATTCAATTAAGTCAATGATGAAATCCTTGGCCAAAGTGTACTCATAAGTCAAAAAGAAGTTTTCGACTTATATTGACTTAATAGTGGAGTGAAAGATATGATCGACATTCGAGATTGACACACTTTCATATCTCGTAATTGATTGAATCATATTGACGAAGGGATTATAGTTTCACGGTAAACGAACGAGTTTGATTTTGTCACACCACATGACATTTCCCGTCACATGTATTGCCCTGACACATTGATAGATATCAATCAGGGACGACGAGTGTGAATTGACGATAAATTAAAAGGGTATTTTAATTTATCAAATTTTGATTAGATGAAAATAATATTTCACGTCGTTAGGCACGTGATCGGGAGCCTGATGGGTCACACACAAAAGAGAATTGGAAGATTGCAATTTATCAATTAATTAATTTAACAATCGTTGGATAAATTAATTAATTGGGTTGGTTTTTTATAGGCCCAAATTAATTAATTGGATTAATTAATTCATGGACCGGATTTAATTAAATGGTTTAATTAAATATTGGACCAGACCGGGTCAGACCCGTTTGGGCTTATATAAATAAAAGGGTTAGGGTTTTCAATTCATATGGTTTTCATTATTCTTGCTGGCACAAGAGAGAAAGCCCTGGTAGCTGCAATCTTGTTTTCTGTGTAGATTATCGTTGGAGGCTGGATAATTGGATAGCTGTGGATGGCGAATCAAGATTGTTGAAACGAAAAGAATAGCAAAGAAGTTTGCAGATCTGGAAAAAGTACAATCTTATCACAATTTCTATCTAAACACAACAGCAATTCTTGGTGGGAATCGAAAATTATTTTAAATTCTGTTGTGCATGTATAAGTAGATTCCCAACACTTTGTCTGGACGAGTTAATGTTGAATCAACTTAACAACCCGAATACTTCACCTCAAATCAATCATGAACAAATCAACTTATTTGGTAAAGTTGATTGTTCTTAAAAGAAGATGGAATATTTAACTTGACTTCAAATAAATTAAAGTGACTTACTTGGCTTCGAATCAAATGAATTTTTCCAATTTAATGTGCCTAAGATATTCTCAATGAGAGCCCCTAGGTAGATTCTGAAGTTATGATGCAACCTCTCTTATTAGGATGTGTAAAACATGCTTGCATGCTTTCAACCGAATTTAAGTTGGAAAACTTACTTGAAAAATCCCAAAACAAAGTTGAATTACTTGCCTTCATCATCGTCTTGTATCCACTTTTGGTCAAAAACTTGATCACCAAGGAAGAAGTTTGTTGTTCACAATTGAAGAACCCAATTTGAGATGTTATATTCCCAAAAATCAAGCCTCCACCCCCATCTATTTTTCACTCTTTGAAAAAACCCAAATTTTTGAATGTGTGTTGGTTGTTTTTTTCATTTTGTTGGTAAAGTGGGTGTACATGGAAGTTATTGATTGAGGGAGGTTAGCTTTCAAATTTAATTTTCAACTCCTCTCTCAAAAATTCATTTCCATGCAAATTGAGTTGGGTCAACCCACATGGACGACCCGTTTTCTTCCAACATCTCCCACTTGTACATGATGAGCTTGACCTGATTTTAATATAATATCAATTATACTAATCTCAACATCTCCAAATTTATATAGGTAAATGGATCGTGCGACCAACGAGTTAATTTAAGAGCACACAACACTATGATATATAGCAACTTTGGAAGAGGAAATATATTTCTTGCTATACCCTAGACATATTTTGTAACACTAGATTGAATATTTATGACCCCTCAATTTATTTTAGAACATACTCAACTTTCTCATATATATTGTATTTACAATTTTATCGTAAAAATCAAATAGTTAACGCAATTGTCTGGTCGGTGAATACAAGCTGAAGTGTTAGATTAAATAATCTTCCTTTCCTACTTGAATCTCTTAATTTCAAGTCAACTTCTTTCCTAGACATGTCCCATCAAATCGAATCGACCGTGGCTATTGGCAACATGCCAAAGTAGCAAACACCAAAATAATATTCTCAGAAAAAGTCAAAAGTCATAAGGGTATATAAGTGAGGTCATATATGCCTCAAAGACTCACACAATGAAGAAGCAGGGATCAATTCTTCCATTTCTCATCGGTCGTTAAAGCACATGTGGTAAGAAACACGTTTTATGATATTTTCTCCCTTTCTTAGGCGTATGTAAAATCTTACAAATTAAATACACCGTATAAATCATAATTCAGATATCCCTTGATATCTAACCTGAGTTTTTCTCATATTTATTCTTCTATGCAACCCCAATCGAGAACTTGATCTGGCTATAGAATAGGTCTTATGGACAGAAAAAATTTATCCATACCGATTACTTGTTGCAATATCATCTTGATATTTCATCAAGGCAGTCTGGATCGTGTACACAATATGATCACTATATTTCATCTCAACACACTTCAACGTGTCTGAGGTGATTGTACGTGTGAGTGAATCAATCTCAACCTGTTTGACATACTTTATGTGTGCATATTAAATAGTAATCTAAAAATCACAACAAAAGATTACTCTTAACATAAGAACTTAAAACATTGATCACTCATGGACTTATATGAAAAAGTTTATATAGTACACAATTCAAATTCTACGCAATCCTGGAGATTTAACATGAGTCATAAAAACATCTTTAGGGATAGGTTTTGTCAGTGGATCAACTACCATTTGATGCATAGAAATATACTGCAAACTTACCTCATTCTTTCTTATAATGTCTCTTACAAAATTATATTTTATATCAATGTGTTTGGTTCTACTTAATACTTGGGATCATTTGTACATGAAATAGTTGCCTGACTATCACAATAAATCAATATAGGCCCCACATCACCACTAAGGACTCTTAGATGCTGTAAGATCTCCTTAGCCAAACAGCTTCTTATACCGCTGAAGTACATGCTATGAATTCTACTTCCATTGTGGACAAGAAATGCATATTTGCTTCTTGCTACTCCAAGAGATGGCACCATTATTAAGTAAAATTACATATCTCGAAGTTGAATTGTAATCATTTAGGTCTCCTATCCAATTGGTATCTGTGTATCCTTTTAAGTACAAATTATTTCCTTGATAGCATAGGAGTAATTAGCAGTACCTTTCAGGTCTCTCAATATCCTTTTAACAACTTTCCAATTCTCTCTTCCAGGATTAGATTGATACATGCTGACCAGACCTATGGCATAACAAATGTCGGGACGAGTACACATCATGACGTACATTAAGCTCCCAACCGCACTAGAGTATAGAACTCTGGACATTTCTTCTTTTTCCTCAAGAGTTTTAGGACACATACGAAAACTTAGAGTTTCACTTTTTGATACATAAGTGTCAATGGGATTGCAATTCTTCATTTTGAAATGTTCAAGAATTATTTTTATATATGTCTCTTGTGACAGAGCAAGAAGTCTCTTTAAACGATCTCTATGGATTTTAACACCTAGAGGGTGTTTGAGCCCCATTTTATGGAAAAAAATAAATTTTAGAATAGTAGATTGATGGAGAATATGTGAATGAAAAATGAGGAAAAAATTTTGATTTATGTGTAATATTATTTTAATGAAAAATTTGTGGTTAAAAAGAAGAGAGAAAAAAATGTATTTTAATAAAAATAAGAATCAAACAGGGCCCTAATATATGATCTGCTTCACCTATGTCCTTCATTTCAAAATTTTAGGACAACTACTACTTAATGATTTTAATACACTCCTTATCATTTCTAGCCTATAAGATATTATCTACGTAGAGAGATAAAGTTAAGAATTTCTCATCGGACTTTTTCAAATAAATACAATGATCTTCGTCCATATAACTGCTTTGTCAAATCTCAAATACCACTATCTAGAAAACTGCTTCAAACCATAGATTGATCTATTCAATTTACAAACTTTGTTCTCTTGGCTTGTTTGAATAAAACTTATTGGTTGTTGTATGTAGTTTTATTCATCTAATTCTCCATTGAGAAATGTAGCTTTCGTGTCCATTTGACATAATTCTAAATCCAAACGTGCTATGTAGCTAAGAGTAGGCGAATTGAAGTAAATCTTAGTACTAGTGAAGAGGTCTCTTCATAATCTATACCCTCCTGTTGAGTATAAACCTTTGCCACTAAGCGAGCCTTATACCTCTCTATAGTCCCATCATCTCTTTGCTTTATTTTGAGAACCCATTTGTTCCCAATGGCTTTTCGACTAGATAGAAGATCAACCCAAGTCCAAGACTTGATTCGATTTTATAGATTCCATCTTTTCTTCCATTGTATTATTCAATTTTTCCTTTACAGGGCATAATAGAGCTCTTGTACTGATTTTGGTTATTCATCATATTCTAGAGATATTAGGAAAATTTACCCTTCAATCTCAAAATGACGTTTAGGCATACTTTTTCTAGTACTCTTACGAAGTGAATGCTCCAATATGACTCTGTCAAAGGAGTTGTAGATAAATTACTCCCACTTAAATCGATAGGTAAAAGTGCTTTCTCTTACACCTCAGTCGATCCATTAAGTACAACTCTATCGTCCAATTAATATAAAGGTTCTTTGTAACGCCCCAAGTTCTCGGAACCCAAAGCGTTAAAAATAATCAATCTTTCTTTGATTCGACCCCTTTGATGTTAACCAAAGTAATTTGTAAATAAGATAGTTTTTGGGTTTTGAAAATATATAAAAATTTTATGTCTATGTTTAAATGGAGGGTATAAATGACTTGGAAGAAATGAAATGTAAAATCCAATTGGCCTTTAAAAAAATGTTGGCAGCCCTTCATTGAACATTTGAGAGAATAATTGTTTAGGTTTCATTCCAATGTATTTTATGTGAGGAATAAATGCAAAGTCTTTTGGCATTTCATAACCTTTTGCATTTTAAAAGTTTTTTTTCTTTTTTTTTTAGTATATATATATTGAAATGAAACATATAGGTTATGTGGTATACTTTTGTGTTTATATAATTCCATGTATAAATCTCACACATGTTAGAAATTTGAATAAATTGGAATGAAAAGTTAAAAAAAAAAATCTGTTTCGTATCATTAAACAATTAAAAGAATAATTTGATGTTTCATTTCGTACATTGAAATTTGTTGTTAAATGTCTTGACTATTCCACCAGGATTTCAAACGTGTTTGATTAGTGCTTTGAATATTCAATCAATTATGAAAGTTTTTTTTTTGGTCGCTACAACTCTCCACCACTTAAAATAATTTTGTCCTTGAAATTTAACTTACTTGTTTAAGAAGGTCGGGATACTTGGCTAAAATCTCTTCTTCCCTTTCCCAAGTGGCCTCAATCTCACTATGTCTACTCTGCTGGACTTTGACTAATGTAATCTTTCGATTTCTCGGAACATGGTTTTTTCTCTCTAGAATCACTACAGGAACTTGTTTGTATGTTATATCACTCTGAACATCTAGTGATTGAAAATTCACCACACGGTTAGGATTTGAAATGTACTTTCTCAACATAGAAACGTGAAATACGTTCTGCACTGCTGATAGTTCGGGTGGCAATGCTAAATGATATGCCACATTCCCAATCTTTTCATGAATCTCAAATGGACCAATAAATCTTGGACTCAATTTCCCTTTCTTCCAAAATTGTAGTATTCCTTTCATTAGTGTCACTTTGAGAAATACTTTCTCTCCAACCTCAAAAGTCAATTCTTTTCTCCTTTTGTCAGCATAGCTCTTTTGACGATCTTGGGCGGTCTTAATTCTTGATCTAATTTTATATATAGCCTCCAAGTCTTCTCGACCAATTCTGGACCTAAAACTTTCCTTTCACCAACTTCGTCCCAATATAATGGCGAACGACATTGACAACCATACCAAGCATCATATGGTGTCATGCCAATAGTAGCTTGGAAGCTATTGTTGTATGCAAATTTAACTAACAGCAAATGGTCTTCCCACTTACCACCCAAATCTAGGACACAAGCTCTCAACATATCTTCAATTACTTGGATAGTTCGTTCAGATTGTCCGTCATTCTGAGGATGGTATATAGTACTAAATGTTAACTTGGTACCCATAGCTTTCTGAAGGCTTATCCAAAACTTCGAAATAAACCTTGGGTCTCTGTCCGATACAATAGAAACTGGAACACCATGAAGATGCATAATCTCTATGATATAAATCTATGCGAACTGTTCTAAACTATAGGTTGTTCGAACTGGCAAGAAATGAACAGATTTTGTAAGTCGATCCACAATCACCCAAATCACATCATAACCTCTCACGATCGAAAACCCACGACAAAATCCATTGCAATCTTTTTTCCCTTCCATGTATGTCCATAGGATTCAACGGCCTTGACGGCCTCTGATGTTCAGCTTTTAGTTGTTGACAAACCATACATTTGGACACAAACAAAGCTATATTTCCCTTCATATTTCTCCATCAAAATCTATTGCGCAAATCTTTATACATTTTAGTTCCACTTGGGTGTGCGACATAAGGAGTAGAATGAGCTTTGGTCATAATCTCATTCCTCAATAATTCATCCTTTGACACACACAAACGACCCTTAAACATCAAAACTTTGTCTTCAGCTATTTCAAATCCTTTCCTCTTCTTAGTTCCCACATCAGCCTTGATCTTTTCCAAAAAGGGATCATTTTTCTGAGCAGCTACTATTCTGTCCCTGAGTGTCGGTTTCATAGTAAAACTTGCTACTATCGTCGATGTCCTTACTGGTGACGTTAAAACTTTAACTCTCGGGTTCTCAAAATCTCTGATTAAATGATCCTGCCTTGTACAAAGTATTGACAACTGTCCCATGTTCATTCTACTCAATGCATCAACGAATACATTGGCCTTATCCGGATGGTAAAAGATAGTTCAGTCGTAATCCTTCACCAATTCTAACCACCGTCGTTGTCTCATATTTAACTCTTTCTAGGTGAAGAAGTATTTGAGACTATAAATCTCACACTTGCTTTCGTATAGATAGTGGCACCAAATCTTCAAGGCGTGCACTACCGCTGCTAGTTCGAGATCATGTGTAGGGTAATTCTGTTCATATTGCTTCAATTGCCTCGAAGCATAAGCAATGACTTTCTCATGTTACATCAAAGCACATCCTAAACCAAGCTTGGATGCATCACTATAAATCACAAAACCTTCCAAACCGTCTGGAATAGTTAGCACTGGTGCAGATATGAGTTTGTCCTTTAATTCTTGGAAACTCTTCTTGCATTTCTCCGACCATACGAACTTAGTACCTTTCCGAGTCAATTGTGTCATAGGACTCTCTATCTTGGAAAATCCTTTTATAAATCTTCGATAATAACCTGCTAAACCCAAAAAACTCCACACTTCTCCAACATTTGTAGGTTTCGGCCAATTGGTCACAATCTCAACTTTGGACTAATCCACTTCAATTCCTCGTCCTGCCTAGAAATCCAACTCAATCTAGCCAAAACTCACATTTCTTGAATTTGGCATATAACTGTTCCTCACATAATGTTTCTAAAACTATCCTCAGATGTTCTTCATGTTGATGAAAATCTCTCGAGTATATCAATATGTCATCATTAAATACGATGACAAACATGTCCAAATACTGATAGAACACACTATTCATCAAGTCCATAAATACCACAAGGGCATTTGTCAAGCCAAAGGGCATCACTGTAAACTCATAATGCCCACATAGGGTCCTAAATGCCTTCTTTGGTATGTCAGTCGACTTGATCTTCAACTGATGATAGCCTGGCCTTAGATCAATTTTCGAGAACACGGATGCACCCTTCAACTGATCAAATAGGTCCTCAATCCTAGGAAAGGGATACTTAATCTTAATCATCAACTTATTTAGTTCATGGTAGTTGATGCACATCCTCATAGTACTATCTCTCTTCTTTACAAAGAGTACCAGAGCTCCCCATGGAGATACACTTGGTCTAATGAACCCTTTGTCTAGAAGTTCTTCAAGCTATATCTTTAACTCTTGTAATTCCTTTGGTGCCATTCGGTGTGGAGCTTTGGACACAGAGGTAGCTCTAGGTATCAAATCTATCGTGAATTCCACTTTTCCATCGGGCAGAGTACCCGGTAGATCTTTGGGAAACACATCAACATACTCTCGTACTATTGGCATATCGTCTAATACTTTCTCTTGAGTGGATGTGCTAGTAAGACTGACAAGATATCCTTGATAGTCAGTCTTTCTCAACATGCTCTCTGCTTTTAAAACTGAGACAACTCGAGGAAGTGCCTTAATCCTCAATCCATAAAATCTGAACTCCTCTTCTCCCGATTTTCAAAAAATTACCTCTTTCTTAAAACATACTATTGTGGCTCGATTCTCACCCAACCAGTCCATACCTAAAATAATATCAAAATCTTTCATCTTTAAATGTCTTGACTATTCTACTAAGTTTTCAAACATTTTTTATTAGTCCTTTGAATATTCAATCAATTAAGTTTTTCTTTTTTTCTTTTTTTTTTTGGTCACTACATTCTCCGTTTTTCATTTCTCCCCTACTAGGAAAATCACTTTCAAGAGATGCCACATCACGTGACTCCATCTCAGTTATAGTCCTATCTTGATTTTCACCTATGAACGTATATCATTTGGACTGAGTATCTTATAAAGATACAATTCTTGCATCGAGCATCTAATTTTCCAAACTTACTTGAGGAATCATGGATATGGGTCGCTAATCCCAAAGATCTTAGAGAACTTAAATCAGGGGAATTACCTGTCCAAAGCTAATATGGTGTAGTAGTTATCGATGAGGGAATTTTATTCAGAATATAGGTCACGGTTAACAAAGCATCTTCCTGATAGAAAATAGGTAAGTTAACCTGTGCCATCATTGATCTCACCATTTCTAGCAACGTTCTATTTGTCCTCTCAGCAACAACATTTTGTTGTGGTGTATTTGGAATAGTTAATTGTCCAATGATTTCCTTATCATTACCAAGTTCTTTGAACTCTTTGGATAGATATTCACATTCTCAATCAGTTTTGAAAGCTTTCATGTAACGGCGCAAAATCATTTTCATCTTCATTATTTTAATAAAAATAGGTTCGAGGCATTACCAACATCTTCTTTATCTAATTTAAGCGGAAATGTCACTTTCATTAAGTGTTAAAAATGCATAAAAATAGCTATTAAACAATGTGCACAAAATTCAATATGAAGATGTTCTTCAAATAAAAGTTTGACAATTATCCTTTCTAGAAAATTTACTTGACGACCCTACAAGCATCACTCAGTCAATCTTCCACGTGTCCAAACGACCCATTCTCATCTGAAAAGTATTGTAAGAGTGAATATTTTGAAAACACCCAATAAGAATACGTACACATTCTTATTTACATGATATAAATATAAAACAGACATATCATACCAACATTTCTTAGATTTAGAGCAATCTAATCACGATTCCAACAGCTCAAGAAATTTCTTAAGAATCTCCATATCCCGTAGTAAATTCGACCCGGAGGCCTCATAGTATTTCATGTCAATTTTACATAAATATCAAGAAATAAAAATTTACTACTTGCACAATGTATTCTTACCTCATTTTTAATACCAAATGAATCTGAAAATATGATTGTAGGATAATAGTAAGGGAAATTTATTTCTAACAAAGTGTGTGGTGTCAAATCGTAAGCAATGGAGTTTTTGGTGTCTTAAAAGAAAATTTTAACCATATATGTAAAATTTTCACACCCTGTAACTCCAACAAAACAAATGACTTTTCAATTTCATAATCTAATCCCTAATGTATAAGAAGTAAATTAAGAGTTTTATGAGATTAATTAGACTACTTATTATCAAAACTAATGAATTAATCAGGTTTAATTTATAATATCCTTTTTCAAATTCCAAGTACCTGTAAAAAATTGAAATGAAAGTTTTCTTTTCATTATTTTATTATTTTTCTATTAATGAAATATAGAATTTAGATTACTTTTCTTTCTATTAAGATAACTCAGATATAAATAGTTCAAAAAATCATTTCTTCTTGAGCCCAATTTATTTTATTTAATACGAGCTACAAAACGAGTATAAGATTTGATATATTTCACCAACTTCTAAAATACTTAAATATTCGACTCAAATAGTTTTTGATAAATTCTAAAAGAGCACGTAAGGAAATAAATCATTTATGCAAATAAGCGGGTCGAGTTTACCAGTTCAACCTTCGGACTTTTAGTGTGTCGACAAATCCAGACATGGACTATTTCATTTGCTAAATAATCAACAATAAGTTTAGGTCCATATGAAAAATAGTAAGAAAAATTCGGGGTGTTACCATTCACCTTTCTATCTATTTGATTTTCTACCACATTTAAATATCGTCTAAAGCATTATATTGTCCCTAACTTATGAGAAATCAAATAGATATAACCATACCGTGTGAAATCGTCTATAAAATTAATGAAATAAGAGGCTCCATATCTTGCCCTCACATTCATCGAGCCACACATATCTGAATGGACTAACTGCAATGGAACTTGGCTCTTAAGGCTTTATCGAATAGTTTTAGTGTTGTTTTTCCGATTAGACAATGTTCACAAGCCGGTAACGAAACTTTAGAGATTGAACTTAGCAAGCCTTCTTTGGCCAACCTAATCATTCTCTATTGCCCTATATGTCTTAATTTAGCATGCCATATAGATGCATCAACATTTAAATCTTTAGAAGAATAAGAAGAAGATACATTCATAGAAAAACAACAATCAACATAATAATTATATGTGTTTGGATTACAATCCAACACTACAAAACTACTTTCTACATGTCCATATCCGTAAAATATATTACCATTGTTTATACGAATAGAGTTACTACAAAAGTTCAAACTGAAACCTAATCTTAAAATAACAACAACAAAAATTAAGTTCATTCTATCCCGGGTGCAAACAGGACATCATGAAAGAGAATAGTATGACCACCACGCAAATGTAACTCGCATGTACAGATCCTTTTCACCTACACTCTATCATAGTTATCGACGTATATCCACTTTGTACCAGCTCGAATTGACGTAACTCTACAAACTCTTCTCAATCACTGGTTATTACATGGTCTGTCGCTTCTGAGTCTACAATCTACATAGGATAAGATTTAGTTAGCATAACAGTGCTTGAAACACAAATAGTACAAAAAAAATATTTATAAGAGCTACATTCTTTAGCCCAGGGTCAAGCAAAGTAACCCAACACTTGATAGTTAAAGAATTCCAACTTGCTCTTGTTCTTCTTCTTTCTTAACCATCTACCCTTCTTGTTGCGCTTGGTTTTGTTCTTTTCAGGTCCCTGACCAGTTTCTTTTCACTTTCCTTTCCCATCTTTGAATCAGTTGTTCTTACGCTTAAAGTCTCAAGCTTTCCCAAAACTAGATTTAGCCACAAAAGCTTATCCCAAAGATTTAGCTGCACCAAAGCGCCATCCTCTAGGTCCACATAACGAGCAGCATAAGCAAAAGTTTGATGCTATCATTGTAAGTTAGATTGACTTTAAAATGTTCCAAATTATCAGAAAGGGAATGGATCAAAGCCTAAATTTGTTGCTCATCAAAGAGTATGTGACCAACCGACTTTAGCTCCCTAATCTTAGTAGATATGGTCCTCACATGCCGCATGATGTTGTGATTAGGAAGTTTATTTTTTAAGTATCAAACTTAATTGTTTGCTGCCTCAGTCTAGTCACACTAGTGCCACCATATTTCTCTCTCAAATGTTTCCAAATGTCAAGAGTAGTCAACAACTGTTTACACTCATGAATGAGATCATCCACCTCGAACTTACCAAAATTGCAAAAGCAGTGGAATCTTTCTTTTTCATAACTCGTAGGGTTCCTGATCCCTTCTCTATTGACTAGCTTGAGCCACCCCTGGGTCTTCCATGATGTGGTTAACGCCCTCAAGGCAATCCTATTCCTCCAGCACATACCAAATTTTATGTTGCCAAGTGTTAGAATTATTGCCATTCAATTTCTCACCCTTATTAAGGCCAGCTATGATATTCTTAGATACCATGGTCTGTCAAAATTTTAAAGACAATCACATAAATATTCATTTATGCACACATCAATATGCACTCGTGCAAATTAAGTTTTATGATAATTTCACACTAGACACGGAGTCGAAAGTTTACTAAGTTCCCAATCATCCTCCATTAGCCTAATGTTATATTATCTCAAAAATAATTTTATAGTGCAAAATCATAGGTTCTAGGTCAGAATTACTTCAACTCTTTCAACCTTAGAACTCCCACTAAATTAAAACATTAATCATGTACAACATAAGCAAAATATTTTGATTATATGTGATAAATATAAAACATATATATAAATTTCAAAATGTCAAGTATGTACATGCGATCATATTTAGCTTCTTTAAACAACTACTAAACAAGGAAAAATAAAATTTTACATAGATATTATTCAACAATTTGAAACTTGCCATACATATCTAAATCACTTATAAAATTCTCATTTTCTGAATTTCATTTCCTCATCAAGATCCTGATCAAATAATTGTATCGTAGAGGTGACGAATTATCCAAAACTTCAATAGCAATATGAGCCAATGTTTAGGAACCATCCTAATAAGATGATACATACTTTCCACCTCACATATAGGTTGTCCCAAATGTATCACTTCTCGACGCATTGCTTCAAGATATTTTATGTGTTACACTAGGTTATGTCATGGAAGCATTTCATAGTTTCTATAAGCACGTAATTTTTCAACATGTTCCACAGCCCATGATCTACCAGCTTTCCCTCTAAGGATGCTAAAAACATGCATTGATCTAGTCATATCTGATCAAGCACAATAATTGAAAACTAGTCACAATTGATCGCATAACCTAATCAAGATCCACATCACTCATGAACATATAGAAAATATGGTATATCAAATACGGAGTATTTTTCATTTAAAAAACTAAGAGCACTAAAAAAAATAACTTCCTCTAGACAAATACCATTTAACAAATATTCTTGGTTTTTATAAAAACCAAATTTAAGTTGTAAAACTTTCTTGAAAAGTCCTAAAACGAGGTTGAATTACTTGCCTATTGATTACTTGCCTTCAACACCGTCTTGTACTCGCTTCTTGGTCAAAAACTCAATCGCTAAGGAAGAAGTTTATTATTCACAATCCAGGAACCCAATTTGAGATGTTATATTCCCAAAAATCAAGCATCCACCCACATATATTTCTCACTCTTTGAAGGAACCCAAATTTTTTCATGTGTGTTGATTGTTTTTCTTATTCTTTTGGTGGAGTGGGTGTATATGGAAGTTATTGATTGAGGGAGGTTAACTTTCAAATTTAATTTTCAACTCCTCCCTCCAACGGAGTTAAAATTGGAAAACTTATTTGAAAAATCTCAAAACGAGGTTGAATTACTTGTCTATTGATTGCTTGCCTTCAAAACTGTCTTGTACCCCCCTCTTGGTCAAAAACTCGATCATCATAGTTTGATTTTCACAATCGAAGAACCTAATTTGAGATGTTATATTCCCAAAAATCAAGCCTTTACCCACAACTATTTTTCATTCTTTAAAGAAACCCAAATTTTTGCATGTGTGTTGGTTCTTTTTTTCTTTTTTTTCATTCCTTTGGTGGAATGGGTATATATGGAAGTTATTGATTGATGGAGGTTAACTTTCAAATTTAATTTTCAACTCCTCCCTCCAAAATTCATTTCCATGCAAATTGGGTCGGTCAACCTACATGGGCGACCCACTTTCTTACATAGGATGGCTAAGCCAGTTTAATATCTGGTAGTGGAAACAATGGACATTTGCTGAGACTTTGCCTCAACCAAACTTCTTGATAAATAATAATAGAATGTTAATGGTTGTGAAGGCAAGCCTTTACTGAGATTTCTTAGCTTTCCAATGGAGATGACTCTTTGGATGCATTGCTCATCTTGTGCAGGTTAAGGGAGGCAAATCCCACTTGAGATATTAGCTTGGCTCTTATGCTGAGGTTTTATAAAAATCTTCAGTGAGCTAATAGTCAAATATTAGCCTGTGTAGTAGAAAAGTCCCTCTTGGGATATTAGAATATCTTCGAGAGGTTATTTAAAAGTGAAATGCTCTTCATTTTAAAGAGTCAAACCTTAAATTATATTTCAATGGACTCTTTATCTTAATCTTTCAAATTTGAGAGTCAAACTCATTCTCAATTTGTCTTTTGTCAAAGTTATATTTAATAGGAAAAGTTGTAGCTACCGTACCAAACCTTTCACTTTTATGCGAACTTGACCCAAACTTTTACTTTATGGCGCCCACGGTATCAAACCTTTCAAAAACCCATACCTAAAGTCCAAATGGATGGTTTATATTAGTTTGACCATTAGTTTACCTCAACAATTAGAAAATTGATAATTTTGACCAATTAGACCAAGGGTAATTTAGTTGAAACGCATTTTTCCCTTTTAAAAATCTAAAAAAAAAAAAAAAGAAGCCAAAAATCAAAAACCAAAATCATCTTCTTCTTCCTTATATTTCTCACCCTACCCCACCCCAACCCACTCTAAAACAAAATCCAGAGTCACTCGTGACCGAATCTTCTCCCCTAATGAAGAAATAAAGAAATCATAACCTCATATATCTACTTAGAAATCATTGTAGATCCCTTTTTTGTTGCTCATTCATCCTTTTCATTCTTTTGTTATTTTTTGCAAGTAGGGTAGGGGGTTTTGGCTGATTGCAAATAAGAATTTTCAATAATATTGTTTGGCGGATGGATGCTGAAACTTAATTAAATGGTCAAGGAGATGGTGAAAGGGATACTTTCCCTTAGCTGAAGATTATAAAAGTGAATCTTGCCTACTATTAATTTGTTCACAATTTCAAAAAAAAAAAAAAAAATTGTCGATTTCTCATTTGACAGCCTACTGTGAGCTTGGTAGATGAATATGGAGCCCGCATTTATGCTAGATATTGGAGACTCCAGGGTATTTCACTACAAAGAGCGACTTTTGCACCATGGAAAATTGCACCCCTTCATCAGCTCATCCAAGAATTCAAAAGCTATGGCTATAATTGAGTAGTTATAACTTTTCTTCCTCTGGCCAAAATGGTCTATAATTGTATGATTGAATTTGAGAGTTTTCGGAATTTTCTCAAAATCTAGTCGTCTGCGCAAAGAAATTAAAAAGAAAAATTAATGGAAGAGCTTGCACTTTAGTAGGGTTAAAATTTGATTCTTGATTTTTCATTGGGGAGAAGATGAAGGAGTGGATGGCGTTGATGGTGGCGTTGACACTGGTGAGTGACTTTGGATTTGATTTTGGTTCGGTGGGCTAGCGTAGGGTAAGGTGAGGGTATTGGGAAGAAGGAGATGATTTTGATTTTGATTTTGATTTTGATTTTGATTTTGTTTTTTGATTTTTGGTCTTTGGTTTGTTTGTTTTTTTTTTTAACTTTTAAAAGGGAGAAATGTGTTCTGACTAAATTATCCTTGGTCTAAATTGGTTAAAATTATCAATTTTCTAATTATTGAGGTCAACTAACAGAAACCATCCATTTGATTTTCATGTGCAAGTTTTTGAAAAGTTTGGTCCTATGGGTGTTACAAAATAAAGGTTTTAGTCAAATTTGCATAAAAGTGATAGGTTTTGTACCGTAGCTACAATTTTCCCTATTAAATAACATTGCAAGTTTCAATACTTCACTATAAATTAATAATATAGAATATTTTTGTCATTGACATCTAAAAATATATATTGAACTTAAAAATAAGGGAAAAACAATAAATGAATGTTGGGAAAAGTAAAATAAAGATTTGGAATGAATACGATATTATACACTTTAAATTTAAAAATACTCCTTAAAGGGTCTATTAGAGATGACCTTAGGTTGGCTTGCTTGTTAAGGCTTTGTAAAATCCTCAATGAGTTAATGAAGGCAAGTCCCTTCAAGGATATTAGATTAGCCCTCTCAGTAGGTCACTGAATCAAATAATTGCCTCTTGCAGGTCAAATGAGGCATATCCCTCTTGAGATATTAGTTTGAGACCACTATTGAGGCTTTCAAATCATGTATAGCTGGCTCGTGTAAGTTAAAGGAAGCAAGTACTACTTGGGATGTCGTAGCTTGTAAAGAAATCATTTTGCACGGCATCTCAAGAAGTGAGGAGTAGAACGACACAAAGTAATGATGTAGAGGTGGTCCTTGTGTTGACTCAAACATTTGAGAAGAAACGTTCATATTTGCCAAAAATGATGATTTACAATGGCTTGGCAACTCATCCAACTTGTAAGTTTATTAAAATATCTACGTAGATTCTCTTTGTTCTAGGGATGGGGCTGCTCTTTCATGTATGCCTTCTATCTTATAAATTCCTTGGGGTATTTCTTCGGTGATGCAATGTAGACCACCCTAGTTGGGGCCCAATGTTCCCACTAGGTTCTTGTCTATTGAAACACATTTTTTAAAATTCAATCAGATGTGAAATGAACTCTTTTTAACTCTGACATTGTAATAATGTGTTATCTTCCTTTGGTTTGATGCATATGTAATTTGAAACTCATCTCTTCTCTTTTCAAGAAAGTTTGGATTTGCCTTTCTTACATCATCACTGACTATTTAACTAAAGTGGTTACGAGAAGAAAAATGATATTGAAGTACAGTTCTAAATATGATATTGTCAGAACTCCCATTGTCCACCAGCATCCTCTTCATCGTCGTGGGCTATAACAACTCTCACAACTATGGCATCACAGTAAGATAGTGCATTACCTTTGTGTCCCTCTATAAAAGTGATAAAATACACCTCTCTTTTCTTGAGGGGTCGATTGTTGACAATATAGAAGTCATGGGCAAGTCTTTTGCCTCTCTAGTACAGTTTCTTTAGGCGTTCTTGGACTACCCACTGGGATAAGGGTCTAAATTGATTGTATCTATCTCTGGAAATTGTCCTTGATCAACATTCTTTGATGGGTCTCTTCTTTGGCCACTCTCAAGTCACCCTATCTATGCCTTGTTCCTGCCTATGCAGATGGTCTCCAAGAAGGCATCCCTAATCTTCATGCTAAGGGTGATTCGTAATGTCCATGGGTTGCGGATCTATAAATCTCATATGAGCACAATCCCTTCTAATAGGTCCCTGGGGATTAAGCCTTCATGTACCTTAAAAGGCATCTCTAACGATCATTTGTATGGTGGTCATATGTCCGGTGAAGTCTGCAATAACAGGTTGAAAACCTTAGTTTGAAGGTAAAAATTGGGTTTAGGTAATTTAGTTCTGCCCCTTGGTGCTCATACTTGTTGGGGCTATCTTATTAGATATTGAGGTTAAAGAGCACCAAGCATCGTAGCAACATACCTTTAGACTAAAATAATAAAGTGTATTGTTGTCTCTGTTGGTGCTACTACTAGTTTTCTAGATTAGGATAAGGCCTCGATCTAGATGCCTCTGTGAAAGAGGCCATCTATCGTCTATTGTAGTGATTGATCATATCCTCCATTCTAATCTTCTCTGCGATCAAATCTACCAACTAGTGGTAAGTGATTGAATTTTTATTTCAAACATCATTCTAGAATAGGGAGTTCATGTTTAGCCTCACCAAGGACGGAGGTATCTTTTGCATTTGAGATGTCATCAACGTTGATTATCTCATTTGTAATACGGGTTAAATAGCATTTCCTTGACTCACCTTCTCATTGCTTCATACTATGGAAGTGCTACACTGGGGTTACCCTAGCCTAGAAGACAAAAAGGCATTGAGTAAATGTCTCTTCAACTCTGGCTAGCTTCTGATGCCCTCGAGGTAGAGGTTATTTTTATTATACCACAATTTCACCCCTTTAAATAAGGTTAGGTGGAAAGCTCTATATTTTCATACATGCGAAAGGTCTCTTAGATCGATCTTCATCTTGTAAGTGTTGAGATGGTCTTCTAGATTGTCTCTAACCTTGTAACGAGGAATATTGAGCATCACAAAATTGAAGGAATCTCCTAGGAGAAAGGAATACTATCATCATCACCATCTCTGTTGACGAACTGTGATAGTTTGACTTTATATACATATGTTGAGATCTATAAATTCTAATTCATTTTTATTGAGAGCAATAAATTCACAAAAAAAAATGAAAAATAAACACTTAATGACACGCAAGAAAATTCGGTGATAATGAAAAAAGTCTAAGGATGGTTCCCTATTTTATAAGATAAATTAGGGCAAAACTTAATTTTAGAAGGACTACAATTCCTTAATAGAATTTTACAAGAATAAAAATCCTCAAACAGTCCTTAATGAAATTTTTGTCTGAGGCTCAACCCTCCACATCCTAGATGGAGGCTCATGCTCCCCTTTAGCTCCTACAGTAACCTTACTGCGAAGGTCAATCCATGACCAGCTCCACGAAGTAGTAATAATTAAGCTCTATAAGTTAATAATCTTCCACTTGGAGATTAATTCACCATTAGTGACTCCTTTGTAGTGGTAAGAACTCCTCATTCCTTAAAAGATAAGTCCAATTGAAATTTCATGCAACTTCAGTTTCTCGATCGGAATATTCTTTGTCAAATATTAATTGGGTTTCAACTCCATTAAATCTTATCAGGTATTAAGATTCTATCCTCTAATATCAATATGATGAAACGATAATGGACATGCATATACTTTGTCCTTGCATGATAAACACGATTCTTTGCTAAATGAATAGTGATAAAATTGTCACAATATAGCACACTCTTTCCATACTTGTGACCTAATTATCCCAAAAAAGACTGTAACCATAACAACTCTTTGCAAGCTTCATTACAGCTACATACTCAGCCTCAGTAGTAGAAAAAAACAATTATCTTTTGCATCCTAGACACGTAACTAACTGTTGTACCACCCAAAGTGTATACATATCCTGTAATACTCTTCCTGCCATCAATATCTTCTGCCATGTCAGAATCTACGTAGCCTTGTAATCCCAAACTTGATTTTTGAAACATAAGGCTAAATCTAAAGTACCTCTCAAGTATCTAAGAATCCACTTTAGATTCCTAATGATGTTTGCTTAGATTGCTCATATATCTACTCACAACTCCTACTGCATGTGCTAGATGATCTTTTACACACCATGGTATAAATAAGACTTCCAATAGCAAAGGTGTAAGAGTATGCAAATGAGTACTAACTGATTTTGCATCATCTATCATGTATCTTCTTAGCACATTATTTGCATACTCTACATATAATAATCTCAAGACATCACTATCCCTACTAATTCTCATCCTAAGGTTTTCTTTTGTAACACCAAAGTCCTTCATTGAAGATTCTTTAGATAACTCCTTTCTAACATATTTATTTCTCGCTTGAAAGTACATGCAATGTATATGTAGCAGCAAGATAATATAGGAGTTACTAAGGTACTTTACATAATAGCATTGATCTTCCTCGCACCTTCTAAAGTCATTACTACTCTTAAAATTATCAAACTTCTTATACCGCTCTCTTGGAGCTTGTTTAAGATCATAAAAACTATTTTGTAGTCTGCATACTATTCTCTCATTTTCCTGTACTTCGAAACCTTGTGGTTGCATTGTGTAAATTTTTCCTTCTAAATCACCATAAAGAAATGATGTGCTTACATCCAACTTCTCTAGTTGCAAGTCTTCCATTACTACTAGTCCAAGAATTGCTCTAATTGTGGTTAATTCGACAACAAAAGAGAAAATTTCAGTATAGTCAATGCCTTCTTTATGTTGAAATATTTATGTTGCTTGCTTCCATCATATTCTTCTTTAATCGATAAACTTAGTTATTCTACAAATCCTTCTTTTCTTTTGGTAACTTTGTCAATTGCCATGTCTGTTGAATAATAATGAGTCCATCTCATTGCTCATGGCTAACTCTTATTTGATTGATTTATCAGTTCGTACAACTTAATTATAACTTTTTTAGTTCACCTCTATTAGCTAATATAATATAATGCAATGATGGAGAATATCTCTGTGGAGGTCTAGTAGTTCTGCTAGATCTTAGGGGTTGTGTCAAAAGGGTGTCCTGGTGTACTTTTGAGGCTATATTTTCTCAATTTTCACCATCAACATTCTCTACCTTAATCACTAGAAGATATTTGGGATTAACTGGTTTTTTAACTTTGGAACTTGAGTCTTTAGGCTCTATTCCCAACCTGTCCATACAAGACATTTTCATTGAAGATCACATCCTTATTCTTGATAACCTTTCGAGCTTGATCATCACAGAAACGATAATCAAACTTGTTATCAGCATATCAAATAAGGGAAAATCTTTTTTATTTAGCATCATGCTGCTATTTAGTAGAATAAATGTAAATGTATATAACATAATCAAATACTTTTAAGTGTGAAAGTTTTACCTCTTTACTGCTCCAAACCTCCTTTGGTATTCTACAGTTCAATGGTATTAAAGGACTTATATTGATCACATAGGATGAACTGCTAACAGCTCAGTTCAAAACATCTTTAGTAACCCAACATGTAATCTCATACTTCTAGCATGCTAATTTAAATTCATATTCATCTTCTCGACTACACCATTTTGATGAGGTATTCCTGAAATGGTCTTCTTGATCTTGATTCCATTATCAGTATGGTATTTCCTGAAATCATCATCTACATATCTCTCCCATTATTTGTCTGCAAACAAACCTTCAAATTTGTCTCGTTTTCAACCCTTGCTTTCCATCTCTTTAAGGTATAAAAACATCAAATTTATTCTTCAAAAAATAGACCCTACATATTTCTACTTGAGTCATCAATAAATGTCGTATAGTAATTGGAACCTTCAATGAAAGTAGTAGTTGAATGTCTCCATACATCCATATAAATCAACTCAAATTTTGTTGCTTTTGGTTTCCTTTCAATTTTAAAGAAACTAACCCTTTTTTCCTTGTGGAAAATATATCCTTTAAATAAGTTGTGTTCAATAGATTTCAACCTCGGTAGATTTCCTTTAGACTTAAATACTTTCATTAAATTCTCACTCATATATCAATGCCAAATATTAGAACTAACACCTGAATCAGCAACTGCAACCATGTCTCCACATTTGGAAGTAATGTATAGAGTTATATTTTATTTCCTTGAGCAAAAATCACGGTTCACTTAGTAACTTTACAAGCACCTGTATCGAAAATCACCTTATGACCTTCGTCGTCTTGCTGCTCAGCTGAGATTGAATTACATATCAGTCTAGGTACATATGCTTCATCTTATGAATTTTTAATACTAACCCATTTGACATTCTCAAACTGATCTTACCAATACAACCTTTATCTATAATTTCCTCATTAGCAAATATATCATTCCATAATTCCCAACAACATAATTTTCCATAATCTCATAATGTGCAATGGTATAGAGAAAAGCCCTAAATCCATCACTCAATAATAAATAAGACAATCAATCGACAAGAGTAAAGCGTCTTATTTGACTTCAATCACTGCATTACCACCGTCGTTATTCTTTTCTTCATTTTTCTTTGGTGCTTGCAATTCTTCTCTTCATGTGGTCAATATTGTCACAATTCCTAAATTCCATATTATTTCCCGACCTAGACTTGCTTTTATCATTCATCCACTTTCCACCATTGCTTTTATTAGAATTTTCATAGAAATCCCTTCCTCTATTCTCAACATTAAGCATAGAACTCAACATTGAGACTTCTTCAGAATCCCTTCTATGGAATTCTTCAACAAGAATAATATCATGAGTACCATTGAATTTTAATTTTGCATTGCCTATAGAGTTATTGACTACAGCTTTCATAGGCTCCTAACTATTCGGTAATGATGCCAAAATGATTTAGGGTATAGACTTCATCATCAAAGTTAATTTCGACTATAACCAAATAATTGATAATTCTATTCAATTTATTGAGATGTTCTATTGTTGGACACCTTAAGCCATTTTCAAATTAAATAATTTTTCATCAGATATACCTTGTTACATGTAGATGGTTTCTCTTACATATCGAACAATGCCTTCATCACATCCATCGTGATTTTCTTCGTCACCACGTTGTGATCAATATTCTTCGATAGTGTCAATTGGATAATACCCAATACCTGACGATCAAGAAGTTTACATTCATTATCCTTCATTTATTTTGAGTATTCATTTAGAAGTGGATAGTGCATTTTTTACCATACAAATTGATTTGTATCCTCCAAAGCGCAAAATTCATACCTTCAAACTTGCAAATTCCAAGTAACGTTCTTTCATCACGAGTTATTGCTAGGGTTGTAATGGATTGGATTTGAGCAAATCTGATCCAATCCTTTAAGAATAATTATTTGATCCGATAATCCAATGGATATTTAAATGGTAAATCCATATTCGATTAACTATGTTATCGAATATCCGATCCGATAAGCCAATTCGAAATTGAAAAAATTAGAAAAATAAAAATTTTATTTATTTTTTCATTAAAAATCATAGCCTTAACAAGATTTTAATTATTCATTTATTTTAAAAAAATACTTAAACTATTTTGATGGGCTCACTTATTATATTAGAAAGCCTAAATCAATTTTTTTATTCAAATGATGCTCCTTTCAACTCCTTTTAAAGGAGACTCCACATGGAATGTTTTAGTGATTTTCCAATGTGGGATACTAGCTTTTTAAATAATTCACCTCTTCCAATGATTTAATGATTTTTCAATATTGGATACTAATCATAATCATTTGTCAATTCTAAGTAAATTACTAATTTACTTTATTATTTTCATTAAAAATCATAGCCTCAATAAGATTCAATAAGATTTTAATTACAAAGAATATCAATTTGAACAGAGTAAATTATTTTGGACATATTAATTGTTAGTTTGTTATGTTATAAAATAAATTACTATAGTAAATCTAATCAATAAATTAATTATTATTTTATCTTATTTTAATTAATAAAAAATTTAATCTCTTCAAAAGTTTCAATTAAAAATATTATACTAAATCAGATCGAGTTGTTATCGAATCAGATTGACCTATATCCATATCTGATTCATTTAGTAAACGGATTATCGGATTCGAATCTCGATTGGGTTATCAAATTGAGACCCTAAATCTATCTCCCATTAATTTCATCGAATTGGGATCAAAATTTAATCCATTGATAGCCCTAGTTATTGATCTCAATCAAAACCAAAAGCTCTGCTATTAATTATTGAGAATTATAAACCTTAATTCCTTTCCATAGAGAGCAATCAATCCAATGAAACAAAAATAACGACTCAAGGACGCGTAAAATAAACGTTTGCCTCAATGTGAGACTACTTCTTCTTCCATCGCTGCAATAATTCACGATGATAAAAAAAGGTTGACAAAAAAAAAATCACAGTCATATATTAACTAACCTCTCTTTCCCACCTTTTTGAAGATAATGAAAAAGGCCTAAGGAAGGTTCCCTATTTATGAGATAAATTAAAGCAAAATTGAATTTTACAAGGACTTCAATTCTTTGATATGAATTTTACAAGAATACCAATTCTTAAACAATCCTTAATGAAATTTTGGTTTGAGGGGATTCATCCTCCAGATCCCCGAGAGGAGACCTCAGACCCCTTCCAGTCTCACAGCAATCTCACCACGGAGGTCAATCTACAATTAGCTCCGCGAAGTGTCAATAATAATTAGTATTTGTTCACGAAATTATTTATTTCGATTTAAAACTATCATAAGTATACGGTTTGTCAACAAGTAATAAAGTGAAATATTGAGTTCCGAATATCGCCCCTTAAAGATTGAGTAGTTCAACCTTATCTACAATAGCCTTAACAGAAACGAAATTATCAAAATTAAAGTTTTAACATAAGAAAATCCTAATTTAGTAAAACCCTAATTATAGAAAACCCTAATTTCACTAAAATGATCGTTGAATGAATTAAAAATGCAAAACGATGTATTTAAATTAATTGTAATGCAATATGATGGTTGGAGCGCAAGTTGATTTTACTCAATGAAATTTTAAATGCACTAGGATCACGAATTCCTATGCAATGATCACCTTGAACCCTAGTTTCACAACATGACAACACAATTGAATTATTGAAGAATCAATGCTCCTAAATCTATCCAATACTCTCTCTCGAGCAATATTGAACATATTCTCATATACCACCAGCCTATAGTTCTATGAAGGATGCATATATATATAAGAATGCATGTGGTTTTATGAGCATTTAACGATTCACGCAAAGCGTAGGGGTTTTATGAGCATTTAACAATTCTCTATTCCTTATTGGACCCTATGATGATTTATACCCTATCAAATCTACTTCCCTTCTCTTGAATGCGAGAAATAAATCACCACACATCACATAATTATGTGCACTTAATTATGGAAGAAAATAATGTATATAAATCATTCAAATAATCAAAAACGTGTTTTAATGTCGAATTGCAAAACTAGAAACCAAAAGATCATATTATATAGTACATCAATCTCCCAGTACAAGAATATATAGCCTAACATGGAGAAAAGAAAAGAATACGTGATTTCTTGAATTCTCGTGAAATCTCAATGATTTTCATGAAATCCTTCGTTACTTTCGCTCAAAATCTTTTCCAAGGTGTGTTTTGTTGCTTGCCAATGCAATCTCCTTCAAAATCTGATGAGTCTAGATTTTTATATCGCATCCTAATTGAGTTCCAAAAGAGTTTTAGTGAAAATTGGAAACTGCAAAATCACATCAGAAATTTACACCATGCAACCGCATGGTGTTAACCCATGCGATCGCATGATACAAGTGATTTTGGTCCTGGAATTCCCTGTTGGGGTGTGTGTGGCCGCATGGGAATAAACCATGCGACCGCATGGTTGACATTATTTCCATTCTACCATTTTGGTCCCTAAACTCTATTTTCTTGTTTATTGGCCTCCTTTCTTCGTCCATCTTGTTCCATCATCTCACAATGATTCCCAATTGATACTTAGCTCATTCAACTTCTTGATTCGCCTTTTAGTTCAACTTTTGGGTACTTGCACTTTGGTCCCTGAACTTTCACTTTGCTTTATTTTGGTCCTTTTTCGAATCTTTTCACGTGAATTCCACCATGTCCATCAATATAACCTACAATACAAGAATTAAACAAAATTAAGCCACAGTTCAAACACTTTGGTCGTATTTAAGTCATGTTTGTGTGCTAAATAGGAGTATAAAAACACACTTATCAAACCTCCAAACTTGAACTATTGTTTGTCAAACAATATAGTGACTTAACTCTAAATAAATATGGCTAAATAACCAATCGTGTCTCAGGATTGGAACTTTGTGTTTGACATCCAAAAAAGTTTCAATAGTATATGAATGAAATCAACATTTACTTGTTAAGTGCACATTTGATGTGTGTGTGTTTGAGCTCATGCCAACATATCAAGTTCATGATAGAGTTAATCCCAACCCAGAGTGGTCAATTATGTCCTCACTTTGCTCGAGAGATACACAACCTCCCCCAAACTTATTCTTTTCACTCAATTATCCTAGGATTATGTTTTAAATTTAGGCTTTTAATAACTGTAATCCTTGCCCTCTCTTAGTTTGGTTATACTCACTATCACGTTCACATGTCGACAAGTTAAGGCTCTCCTAGATTTGATTGCTTTAACACTTAAGATTTAACTAGATTACTTGTCTCGACTGAAAGGTGAAATTTTATCAACCGAATGTCTAAGGGCCTCATCCATACCATCATGTGTTTTGTTATTTGAAATTTTTTATGTCATTTTCTCTTTTGCTTTCTATATAACCCTTGTAACAAGCTTTTGGTGACTCCCAGACCATTTGGCCTTAGGACACCAGGTTTTACACCCTTGCAGTCTCATTCAATCGAGTTATAAAGGCTCAATCAGATGACTTTTTATTAGTCTCCTCCCCTCTTACTTTCTGTATTACCCCTTTAGCGAGCTTTGAGCCAGTGTCTCCCAAACCAGTTGGCTTTAGGACACCAAATATCCTTACAGGCTTACTTGCTTGAGTCATACAGGCATGGAAAACGTGTCCTAAAATGAGCCATTATTATTTTTTCCGGACACTTGGTCTCTAAAATCAACCCCCAATTTAAAACTTTCACCTAGTCTTTGTCTTACCAGTCTAGTAAATCCACACAACAAAATTCATGTATAGAGCCCCTACTTATCTCAATGTTCCTTTATAATGACTCAGTCATCTCCAAACTATCTTAAGGTGGTTGCTATTAATCTCAGCAGAGGGTTTTTATTCTTCTATTATTTTGTGTTAAAAACTCCAATCATTGACTCAACATGTATGTCGTGAGTGGTGTGCATAAAGAGTGTCATATACTACACCAACATATATCAGTTAATATATTCAGCACATGTCCACAATTTCTAAATTATACTAGTCCAATGATCACATCATAGCCGGCAAGGCTATCAAGTCCACACAAGCGTGCAATGAACTTAATACAACATATTGATTAGAATCTAATAGTCACTCATCAAGCACACAACATGAAACCAATAAACAAAGGTATTGATGGATTGTGATAAATTTAAAATCGATACCATGCCGACAGTTTAGTTCAAAATATGCCACCACCCTCCAAACTTATACATTACATTTTCCTCAATGTGAAAAGTAGAAATTTAAATGTCAGAATTTTAAGGAAAAGTGCAAATTGAAAATAACAAAATGAGTTAAATAGGACTCTCTTGATCACCGTGGTGGTGGTAACTGAAAATTGGGTCCTGCAGTGTCATCTCCTAGTAGTGAAGAGATTGGACAAGATTTGCCTCAATAGTTGTGACTACTGGATTTGCTCGGCCTACACAGCTCTCATCATATTACCTTGCTTCCTAGCCTCTGCTTCCATGCTACGTATTCGATCCCACGTCTCATTGACCCTCAACTGAATACCATCTACCTGGCCCACATACATATTCAGCCGGCCATTCATGGTGTCAACCTCTCTTCTAGTTGCCTGGGCTTCGCTTCTGGCATCTATTGTGAAATTTTTGGATGTAAAGAGGTCACTTTGTATCTTATGCACATCGGTGGACATGGCCCCAAATGGTTGCTGAAGGCTCTAGATATCTCTGCTGGTACCTGTTGCGGTGGCGAAGATCTATCTCAACAACTGTGTATCCACATCAACTAGTGGTGGAGGAGCTTGTGGCAACTCCATATCTGCATCCGCTTGTCCTTTCGTGGCTTGTTACTGCTTGCGTCGCTCATTTTCTTCTTTCTCTCGGTTTTTTACCCTGGCTCGCTCTTGAGCCTCTAATGTAGTTTGCTTTATCGAGGGGATAGGTATTTCAGGTACCTTCTCTGATGGGATTCTGATGCTCGCAGCCCTGCATATACCACTGATGAGGCTTGAAAAGATCAAAGTGGCAAGCCGATTCCTCCAGGTTCCTATAGTGTATATTTGATTGTAGATGAGAGTGGCGAGATATATTTTGCACCCTGAACCAGATGATAAACGAACCCTGCTGTTTGATCAGTAAATGTAGTCATGTGTGATGTGGGCTCGATATTGTGGCACATGAAGAGCCATAGAATGGCTATAAATGGTGTGAGCTCGATCTGATGCCACTTAGTAGTTGTAAGGGGCCATGCATTTTCCCGCCCCATTAAAACCTCTACCATCTCATTCCAGTTGAATTTAGTTGGGATGGGAACCACATTGTCCATAGATAGCTGATAATAGTCATGGATGACATCCGGAGAAAACATGATCATATGTTCCAAACCTGGGGTGTCAATCTCACTGTTGAAGTTGGCATAGAACTCACGGACTAGACTCTCATATACTGGGTGTGGCCGTTCTACCAATTTGTGCCAACTACAAATCTGAACCAGGTCACCAATTCAAAACCCGATAAATCATCAAGTCGAACAAGTCTTTCAAGGAGCATCCCTCAATGGCATACGATGTTTTCATATCGGGCTACAATCTCAGCGTTTAAGAATCTTTGAATATATCCTTCGGGTTCCCTTGTTCGCGCTATTCCTGAATATGAGCTGACTTTTTCTTTTCCATTAAAAGTTCTCTTAGGAGGCATCCTACAAAAACATGCCAGTTTCAATTTAGACCATGAAGTATAATGGATTAGCAAGAAAGCGTGAAATATCAAACACGCAGCACAAAAACCCACCAAACTGGCTTCAAGATGTATGTATAACATGTTGGTACGCAATATTCATGAAATTAATGTCAAGATAGTATTAATATTGCAAAAATATGAAAACCAGCAAAATTAGGCCCAAACATGTACATTATGAAATTTTGACCCATGACCAAGTGAGGAATTTCACCCCCGAGCATCATTAAGAAATATTAAAATTTTCCCAGGCGATCTCTAGAATATGGAACTAATCAATGTATTCTTGTACATATTCAAATTTCAAGGTGATCGGAGGTCATTTAGTTAGGTAAATGAGGGGGCCAAGTGGGTAACTTATGGTGCTGTGACCTATCCAATTGTGTGCCTAAATTGTGGTCAAGTTGAATGGTTATGGTTTTCAATTCAAACCCTACGAGATTTACATCACAAAATGCACTCCAATTCAATTGAAACTCATGTCAATTGCAAGATTTGATAAAATCCATAACTTTCATCACCTAGGCATTTTAACAAACACTTTGTGTGCATTACCTTGAATTCCATCCTATAAATTATTTAATGAGTATAATCATCCTATAATGCACAAGCACACATATGTTCCATAATCTCACATCTACCTATGCCCTTTTACCACAAATTGCAAGAGTAAATCGAAAATAGCCGATAACCTAAGCATAAAGAAGGGAGAGAGACAGGATTCATACCTTTGAATTGATGATATGGGATGAATGTGTGAATTTAGTGATGAATGCTCCAATTGAAGTTGAGGTTTCGGTGTGCAATGGCGAGTTAGTGTCATGAATTTGGGGTTGGGAAGTATGCCCTAGCTTTGTAGATCTTAGGTGTGGAAGTGTGGGTGAGTGGCCAAGTTACGGGTTTCAACACCCGTAACTGGCCCCTCTATGCAACCACGTGGACTTAGTCCTTGCGGTCACATAGATGGAATGGTAGGGAATCAAGAATTCCTTGCCTATGTTGTTGCGGCCGCATAGTTGGTTGGTCTATGAGATCGTATAGACCACCAACCGGGCCACTTTTTTTAAAATTGCACATGGTATTAACTAATGATTATGCACATGAAAATCTAACACAATTGATTCCCAAAAACATGACTTAGCTCACATTTTCCCAAAATTTTGGTTTTCGATTAGTGAATTTGCTCGGCCTTCCCACATTCCCATACTTTTTGAAAAATACATTTTTAAACCATATGGATGACGTGTAGGCCATAGACATAGTGTCAAAACCAATTTTTGATTTGAAATCACACAATAACCTCAGAATTTTTTTAAAAAAATAACACTGTGCCTCGAAATGCTTGAATGCCACCCAATCACCCAAAACACCCACATCAATCCCAACTCATGCTCAATGCATAGGTCTTCGTGTGTGTAGTGCTTAGACTACTTTGACATGCATGGATGATCGATGACCTAACTATCAACAATGTGAACGTGAAATTGAAAATTTGCTAAGCTAATGCAAAAAAGCAAAATAAATTAAAAGGATACAATGGGTTGCCTTCCACCCAACACTAGTTTATAGTCAATAGCTCGACTTTCCCGTAGTTGCTTCGTTCTGGTGTCTCGAGTTGAACGGTGGATTTTTTCTTGGAGAAGTCACTACCCCAATAACGTTTCAGTCTTTCCCCAATAACTGTGAAGGTACCTTTAGTTTCATGGCTGACTTCTATAGCTCCATATGGCAAAACCTTTGTGATAGTGTAAGGGCCCGACCGTCTTACCCTTAATTTTCCCGGAAAGAGCTTAGTCTCGAATTATATAGTAGAACTTTCTAACCCACTTCAAACTCTCGCCTCTGAATGTGTAAGTCATGACACTTTTTGGCGCATTCTTTATAAAGCTTTGAGTTTTCATATGCTTCCATCCTGAATTCATCTAACTTAATTAGCTGTAGTAAACGATTTTCATCGATGGCCTTTAAATCCATGTTTAACTGTTTCATAGCCCAGTATGCATTATGTTCTATCATTAATGGGAGGTGGCACACTTTCCCAAAAGCCAGGAAATATGGAGACAAGCCTGTCAAGGTCTTGAATTCTGTTCTATATGCCCAAAATGCATCATCTAGCTTTATAGACCAGTCCTTTCGGGATGAATTCACTATAACCTCAAGTATTTTCTTCAACTATCGATTAGAAACTTCAACTTGCCCGCTGGTCAGTGGATGATATGGGCTAGCTATACGGTATTTAACGCCATATTTACTTAACAATTGTTCAAATTGGTAATTGCAGAAGTGTTTGCCCCCATCACTGATTATCAATCGCAGTGTGTCATATCTGGTAAAGATGTATCTTTTAATGAATCCAATTACCACCTTCGCGTCATTTGTTGGCAATACTACTACTTCTACCCACTTAGACACATAATCAATGACCACAAGGATATATTGATTGGAAAACGATAGGGAAAAAGGTCCCATAAGGTCGATTCCCCAGACGTCAAATATCTCAACTTCCAATATATTGTGAAGTGGTATTTCATTCCTTCTTGAGATATTCTCAGTGCGTTGACATCTATCACACCTCTTGACAAGCTCAAAAGCGTCTCTGAACAATTAGGCCAATAAAATCCTGACTGTAAAATCTTTACAGCAGTCTTTGAAGCTCAAAGTGTCCCACATAGGCAGATGAATGGCAATGCTCAAGAATCGTAAGTACTTCATCTTCAGGCATACTCCTCCTTACAATCTGATCAGCCCATCGCCTATAGAGAATAGGATCTTCCCAAAAGTAGTACTTCAGTTCGACAAAGAACTTTTTCCTCTGGTGACTTGAGTAATCTAGCAGTGGGATGGACTTAGCCAGATAGTTGATAATATCTACACTAAACATCTACTCATCTGAAAAAATCTCGTTGATGTCCCCTAACTCTTCTTGTTCTTCAAGTTCCAATCGCGATAAGTGGTTAACTACCACATTTTCACTGTCCTTTTTGTCCCAAATTTTGTATCAAATTCTTGCAACAGTAATACCTAATAGATTAATCTCGGCTTAGCATCCTTCTTTATCATCAGATATTTTAGTGTGGAGTGATCTGTGTAGACTATAACCCTAGACCCCACGAGATATGGCCTAAATGTGTCAAATGCATTTACCACAGCCAAGAGCTTCTTTTCAGTAGTTACGTAGTTGGTCTGGGCATTATTCAAGGTTCTACTTGCATAATAAATCACATGGAAGACCTTGTTCCTTCACTGTCCCAATACTATACCCACAGCATAGACACTGGCATCACACATTAGTTCTTAAGGCAGTTCTCAATCTGGTGCTACAATTATCGGTGCTGATGTGAGTTTCTCCTTCAAAGCGTTGAAAGCTATCAGGCATTCCTTATTAAATTCAAAATGCACATTTTTCATTAGTAGGTTGCATATTGGCTTAGTGATTTTTGAAAAATCCTTGATAAATCTCTGTAAAACCCAACATGTCCCAAGAAACTACGAACCCCTTTAACTGATGCTGGCAGCAGTAGCTTCACAATGACCTGAATTTTTTGCTTTGTCCACCTCAATTCCTTTCGTTAAGACCCGATGTCCTAGCACAATCCCCTCTTGCACAATAAACTGGCATTTCTCCCAATTCAACACCAAATTAGTTTTCGTGTATCCTTGTAAGACCAAATTTTAAGTGTTCCAAACACTCGTCAAACAAAGACCCAAAGATCGAAAAATCATCCATGAATATCTCTATAAACTTCTCTACCATGTCTGAGAAACTTGCCATCATGCATCTCTGAAATGTGGCGAGGTGTTGTAAAGGTCGAAGGGCATCCTGGGATATGTGAAGGTACCATAGAGGCAAGTAAAGGTTGTTCTCTTGGTCATTGCATCTGATTGTAACCTGAATACCCATCGAGGAAGCACTAATGTGAGTGGCCCATCAATCTTTCCAGCATCTGATAAATAAATAGAAGGGGAAAGTGATATTTTCTTGTAGTTGCGTTGAGTTTACGGTAACCGATGTAAATCCTCCATCCCGTCACTGTTCTGGTCGATATTTGTGACAACCCCAAAAATAACATTTAATTCAAAACTTTATTTAAAGTACCAACTACAAATTTTCATTTGCAAATAAACATGTACACAAATTTATTCATAAAAAATGTCTATTGCAATAAACTTAAAATAAATAAAATTACCTACCAACTTTGATCTTTATCCACCGAAAACAACGCACAAACACACCATCGAACCACCACGCTCCGAAACGATCCGATCTAACCTGTGCGGTGTAGGAGAAAAGGATGAGTAAATAAGAATACTCAAAAGGATATAAAAATTTTAATGGTGCGATCCTGATTAATAATTTTAAACACATATGTTAAAATATCATACTGTCTCATATATTTAAAATTTGGTAAGAGCTCATATCATATCATTGTACCGGAATGGTCATATCATTCATATCATAGCATTTCATAACATGATTTTAACTTTAATGAGTAAAATTAATCAACATGTAAAAATAATAATTAAACGAGACACAAAACACTGCACCTTGAAATCCTACCTTGATTGGTGATAACGATTGTTAGAAGACAAGCAAGAAATTCACGTTCACAAAAATTCTCTAATGCAGTGCGTGTTTATCCAAACAGTGTATTATAATTTTATTTTATTTCTTATTCCCAACTTGAAATATTGATTTATGGTATAATAGAATTCACTTTCATAATATTTGCGTCACCATAAAGTCACACGTTTTCTCTTTCCCATGTAATTGGCTTAATTTATTTGTTGTCCTTCAATTTTACACGTGTTTGCCAAATTTTTCATACTCAAACATGGTAGTTTACCTAATTCTACAATACAATTCACTCTTTTGGTGGCCCAAATCATGATATGTCATGTACTAGGTCAAAAGTACCTAATATAATATACTATGTCCCTTTTTTAAAATTAAAAAAAAAAAACATTTTACCTAACCCCTATTCAATCTACACGTGATTGGCACCATTTATAAATTCAAGATAAATATAAATAATTACCAATACTTGACAAGGACTATAAATTTCATTATATATATATGTTATTTTAGTCTCCCAGCTTTCCAAGTTTAAAACATAGTATATGAAATAATTAATTCTGGTAAGTAAAAATTTTCGGGACTTTACAATATTAGCTCATTCTTCTCATTTGGCACTACTGTTATTCCACCTTTCTTTGGCACCACCTGAACTGAGCTGATCCATGCACTGTCTAATATCGAATATATAATTCCTGCATCTAGAAGCTTGAGTACCTCTGCTCTGACCACTTCCTTAATATTTGGGTTCAACCTCCTTTGACTCTCTATGGTTAGCCAAAAATTCTCCTGCATAAGAATCTTATGCATATATAATGAAGGGCTGATCCCTTTGATATTTGCTATTGTCCATCCAATTGTTGTTGTATTCTCTCTGAGTACCCTAAACAGTTTCTCCTCTTCCACTTCACAAACTGTGTTTGAGATAATGACCGGAAGTGTACAATACTCCTCCAAATATGCATATCTGAGATGTGGTGACAGCTGCTTTAGTTCTAATTTCGATGGCTATTGAATGGATAGTAGTGGCTTAGTGGGTCCCATACCAAACTCCTCAAAATGCTTTCTGCGTGTATAAGGTGGATTGGTATCCTAAAACCTTGCACATGTTTCCATCTCCACTGAATCGAAATGTGTTAACTGAGAGTGTACAATGCAAGCTTCATAAGCATATGATGGATTCTGTAGAAAAAATGAGTCTTAAACCACATTGTCAATCACGTCGATCTGGAAGCAACTATCTGATTCTGTAGGTTGTTTCATTGCCTTGAAGACGTTAAACGAAATCTGCTCTTCTCCCAATCTCAAAATCAATCGCCCATTCGGAACATCAATTAAAGTTTTCCTTATTGCCAAGAATGGTCTGCCAGTATCAAAGGGACGTCCTTGTCTTCTTCCATGTCCAAGATGAGGAAATCCACAGGGAATATGAATTTTTCAACCTTGATAAGCAGATCCTCTATTATCCCCCTAGGATGTGTAAATGACCTGTCAGTCAATTGCAGTGTTACTGTCGTCGCCTTAGCCTCTACCAAGCCAAGTTTCTTGAAAATAGACAGAGGCATTAAATTTATACTTGCATCAAGATCATATAAGGCTTTATCAAAATAAACTTCACCAATAGTGCAAGGAACAGTAAAACTCCCTAGATCTTTCAATTTCGGTAGGAGCTTTTTCTGAATTCCTGTGCTTCATTCCTCTGTTAGCATTACTATCTCGTAGTCCTCTAGCTTACATTTATTTGATAGGATATCCTTCAAGAATTTTACGTGGCTAGGCATCTAGACTGATGCTTCGGGGAACGGGATGTTTACGTGGAGCTTCTTGAAAATTTCGAAAAACTTTTTATATTGCTGCTCCAACTTTTGCTTCTTTAGCCTTTGTGGAAAAGGTATGGAAGGCTCATAAAGGTTGACAGTTGCTGTTTCTTTATCCTGTGATTTGCCTAGTCCTTCAGCTGGGGTAGATTCATTTATCTGCTCATTATTCTCCAATCTCTTCTACCACAAGAGATGTTATTTCTCGATTTACACCCAACCTTTTTACATGTATCTCAGGTAGCTGCTTTCCACTTCGAGTTGTAATTGCCTTAGCTTGTTCTTTCGGGTTTATTTCTGTGTTACTTCGCAAACTGTCTGGTGCTCGGCACGTCAAAGCAACTGCCATCTGTCCTATTTGAGTCTATAAATTTTTGATAGCTACATTCTGGTCTTGAAGAGTGGCCTTAATTTTTCACATGAATTGATTATTAGCCTCCATGTACTAATTTTTCTTCTCCATGAATTTATCAAACATCTCTTCCAGTTGAGGCTTTTTTTTTACTGCTAATACTGGCCCTGTGGCCTATTTTGGTTTTGGTTGCTCCAAGAGAAATTAAAGTTTTTTTTCCAACTTGGATTGTATGTTTTCCCAAATGTATTGTTCTACTAACATTGTCTCCATTGAGCAAAATCTGCCTACTCTATTCCTTGTACTAAGATTGAACACTTTGTTGTTACATGTTCGGCTCCACATTCCTCACAACTAGCCTTCTTCAGCTGTGCTGCTTTAGCTGATTGTGACATGTTTTCCACCTGGTGAAATAATGAGTCAATTTTGGTAGACAAGGCAGAATAAACATCCACTTCATAAACTCTCGGTGTCCTCTTCTGAACTGCTAGTTCCGATGTCCACATAGCTGAAGTAGTAGTCATAGTCTCGATTAGTTTCAGTGCTTCATTAATTGTTGTTGTGGATAGTGATCCGTTAGATGTCGAGTCGACCATGCTCTTGAAGGCTAAAAGTAATCCCCAATAAAAGTATTAGACCTAGAGTCCCTTGCTAATTCCATGATGTGGACACCTTAACGGAAAATAGATATGTCATGCTTGAACTTTGCAATCTTGGCGGGCAGGAAGAATTGGGCGCAGAATTTCTGAGCTAGATCGTTTCATGTAGTGATGCTGGCGATTGGTTGCGAATCTAGCCATTCGATTGCCTTGTCACGCAGTGTATGTGGGAACAACCTCAATCAGATTGCATCATCTGAGATTCCTTGATATCTGAAGTGTTGGTACATCTCCAAAAAGTGAGAGACATGCGTATGTGGATTCTCTTCAATTCTTCCATAGAATTGATGTCCGTTTTGAAATAGTTGTATCACGTTGGTCTTCAATTGGAAGTTAGGCTACCCAAACGGTGGATACACGATGCTCGACTAGCTTTGAATTATCTAAGGAGTCATAAAATCTCCTACAAGCATATTGCCTTCATCTGATGCCCCTTATTCATTGGCTTGAAAAATAGGATTGTTCTATACATTAGCCATTTGTTGCTGTGCATCTCTATTTTCTCTCGATGTAAAGTTCATTCAATTTCTGAATCAACTGGAGTCAGGGACATGCAAAATCTGTGAGAAAAATCAATAGCAGTGCTTAGAAACTATAATGAAGAAAATAACTAAACAAAATAAAAATGAAGTAAAATGAAATAGAATAAAATAAAAAATTGCAAATTTTCATGTTCGAATTAGCGCCAATGTAAAGAAAATTAAACGAATACTCAATCCCCGGCAATGGAGCCAGAAACTTGTTAACGAAATTATTTCTTTCGATTTAAAACTACTGCAAGTGTACGATTTGTTGATAAGCAATAAAGTGAAATATTAAGTTCCAAATATCGTCTCACAGAGATTGAGTAGTTCAACTTTATCTACAATAGCCTTAACCGAAGCGAAATTATCAAAATTGAAGTTTTAACCTAAGGAAACCCTAATTTAGCAAAATCCTAATGATAGAAAACCCTAATTCCGCTAAAAGATTATTGAATGAATTAAAAACGCAAAACAATGTATTTAAATGAATTGTATATGATGGTTGGAACGCAAGCTGATTTTACTCAATGAAATTTTAAATGCACTAGGATCACGAATTTCCATACAATAATCACCTTAAACCCTAGTTTCACAATATAACAACACGAGTGAATTATTGAAGAATCAATGCTCCTAAATCTATCAAATTCTCTTTCTCGAGCAATATTAAACATATTCTTATAAACCACCAGCCTATATCTCTATGACGGGTGCATATATATAAGAATGCATGTGGTTTTATAAGCATTTAACGATTCATGCAAGGCATAGAGGTATATATTTATCCCCTATCAGGCCCTACGATGATTTGTACCCTGTCGAATCTATTTTCCTTCTCTCGAATGTAAGAAATAAATCACCACACATCACATAATTACGTGCACATAATTATAGAAGAAAGTAATGTATATATATCATTCAAATAATCAAAAACGTGTTTTAATCTCGAATTGCAAAACTAGAAATCAAAAGATCACATTATATGGTTCATCGATCTCCCAGTACAAGAATATTTAGCCTAACATGGAGAAAAGAAAAGAATACATGATTTCTTGAAGATAAAACATCACCGGGTTATGAATTCACGTGAAACCCTTCATTTCTTTGGATCAAAATCTTCTTCAAGAAGTGTTTTCTTGCCTTCCAATGTGTTTTCCTTCAAAATCCGAGAGTCTAGGTCTTTACATTGCGTCCCAATCGAGTTCCAAAAGAGTTTTAGTGAAAACTGGAAGCTGCATGGTGTTAACACATGCAACCGCATGGTACAAGTGATTTTGGGCCTGGAATTCCCTGTTGAGGTGTGTGCGGCCACATCGGAATAACACAATGCGACCACATGGTTGACATTATTTCCATTTTCTACCGTTTTGGTCCCCAAACTCTATTTTCTTGTTTATTGGCCTCCTTTCTTCGTCCATCTTGTTCCATCATCTCACAATGATTCCCAATTGATACTTAGTTCATTCAATTTCTCAATTCGCCTATTAGTTCAACTTTTGAATATTTGCTCTTTGGTCCCTAAACTTTCACTTTGCTTCGATTTGGCCCTTTTTTGAATCTTTTCACGTGAACTCCTCCATGTCCATCAATATAACCTACAATACACGAATTAAATGAAATTAAGCCAAAATTCAAACACTTTGCCTGTATTTAAGTCATGTTTGTGTACTAAATAAGTGCGTCAAAACACACTTATCAGTATTCGACAATAATTAGGCTCTATAACTTAATAATCTTCTAATTGAAGACTAATTCGTCGTGAATGACTCCTCTGCAATAGTAAAACTCCTCTTTCCTTAAAAGATAAGTCTGACCAAAGTTGCACACAACTTCAGCTTAGTCAATAAATAGTATTAGACAATAAGCATCATTTTGAGGCCTATTTCTAGGTACTTCACTCACCAATTTACCAAATATGCTAGTGGACCTTGAAGGTCTTTGTTCTCACTCATAAATAGGTAGAAAGGCTCTTTCCCTCTTGTTGACTGGATCTATAATAGGAAAGGCTGGATTATAGCTTTGAGAAACGTTGACCTCCACCTCTATTTTAAGGGGGCTAACATCTCTCTCTCTCCTCATGCTTTGAGAATGCTAGCTCTATAATTCGTCATTTTATTGATTTCTCTAGAGCTTTTGTAGTGGGGTTGGAAGAAGCTGGAGTGATGAATCTTTAGGGACATCTGCATACTCATTTGTACTTGATTATGGTTGAGAAAGAGTTGCATAGCAACATTTTGTTGCTCCAAGTTCCTCATGTTAGCGTTTATGTCTGCCACATTTCTAGTGATGCGTATGATAACATTTTTATTCTTCAGTGACATGGTTATCAGTGTAGGGCATCTGTAGTCGGGTCTTCATTTTCATAAACCTCTTTTGTTGCTCTTCGTTGATTAACCTCATACTCTTACTTTCACGCATTGTCAATTCTTCAAAAAGAGTTTATTTCCTCAAAAGGTAGGTTTTCTGCTCATGAGACCAATGAAGATGCTCCTTTTTTCCAAGGATTGTACTTCAAGATGAGGCCAATGAAGATGTTCTTTTTTCTAGGACAAATGCTTTCAGTCAAGATCATCGAAGATGCTCCTTTTTAAAGGGCAAATGCTTTCCAATGGTGTCTATGAAGATGCTCCTTCATGAGAAAATATTCCTAGGTGAGGCCACAAAGGTGCTCCTTTTTCCATGGCAAACACTTCCAGATGAGGTCAATATAGATGCTCCTTTTTCAAGCGTAAAATACTTCTAAATGATTTCTCTTCCCTTTTCGAGGAACAAGGACCCAAAGTTGAAGATCTCCTTAGGTTGTTTCTTCAAAGCTTCTAATTGTTCTTTCTTCAAGAACAATACTTCCTCAAAGGGAGTTATGTAGGTTTTTTATTGGCTTTTTAATTGCAGGATTCACTCGTGATTAAAGTGTGGCTTCTCACAGATAGCGTTGGTTTGTTGACCTTCGAATTCATCAAGACCTAGCTATCAAAAGATTCTAGTTACTCTATCCTCCATATCTATGTTACCTAGCCCTTGTTTGAGCCCCATTTAGTGGGAAAAAATGAGTTTTTGAATAGTGTATTGATGGAAAATGTGTGGTTAAAAAATAAGAAAAAATTTTGGATTTGCTTATAATATTATTTTATTGAAAAATGTGTTGTTGAAATGCAAGAATTCATTTTTCCAAATAATAGGGCTCAAACAAGGGCCTGCACACTTGGACACCATATTAGACTATACAAGATCATACAACAGGTGTGAAGGTCGAGTGCAATAAGATAATCAAATGGGAAGAATGGGGATATTTGTGTATAGAAAAGATATGGTAGATGAAAATATGGACGCCAAGTTGGAGAAATAATTATTGATTTTGATCATCAGAGTTCCATTACATCGAGTTAAATTACCTTCGAATGACACTAGATAAGTTTAGGATCACAAGTAGCTTTACATGTGACCGCCTCCTAATGACTCACTTCTCAGGTACCATTGTGTCATGCCATAACTATCATAGGCAAGTGGCTCCCATAGTCAAAACCTAAGCCAAAAAGTATGTGATTTGATAGGGCATCCTCACCTGTAGAGTTGGGACAACAATTTTTTATGTAGTGTAATTTGTGAAACTTGGCCAAAGCGAGGGTTACAGCAAATGCCCATTGTAACATTCCAAAAATTCAAGGCATCACTTTACGAAACACATTTTGACAGTGTGTCGATAACTCCTAGAAACGAGGTGGTACCACTTGATGTACCACGGTAACACCAAAAATAGGGCACCTAGCTTTAAATAGATACCTTGAAATAAAATCATTATATGTAAATCCTAATACTTTGTGGATTTGGTAGTATTATGTATTTTATATTATATTTTTAAATTATTGTCATTATTATATTATTAAAACACGTGATTTTGTTATGACACAATTTTTAAGAGCTATGAGCATCCTTTTTTAACGATTCAAAACTCATTGTAAAGCTCATGTCATTAACTTGTCAAATATATTCGGACAAAAAAAATTTATGAGAACTTATTTTATAAATTGCAATTTTCTTATAAAAAAATTTAAAAAAAATAGTGAGACTACCCAATTCACTTGTCAAGTTTCATCTTAAAATTCACGTGGCCTTTTCTTGTTAAAGGATTGAAATTTTCATGGATTTTCAAGACAAAAATTCAACATTTAAAGAATTTTCTTCTTTCAAGAGAAATGATGATTTATCTCAAAAATTAAAATATTAATTAAGGAAATGGACAAATTTTAAAGTCGTGTTTGAGAAAAATTTGACTTCAATCCATGTAAATTGTAAAAGATTTTATTTGAGTGATCGTGCGATGAAATTTAAAAGTTTCTACGTGTAATTTTGTTGTTTCTTAAAATTATTCAAAAGTCACTTTCTAAACTAGTTGCTAAAAAAAATTCAAGTAAACAATCTTGCGACCTTTAAAGAAAATGACTTGATTTACTACAAAATATCTTTTATATGAAATTTTGAAAATAATTAAATATAAAACAAGTTTGCATTGTAAATTAAAAGGATCGATATTTTGTCACTTTAAAATCAAGACAAATTTACGGGTGGGTGTTTGGAGTACAAGAAAAATCTTGTCACCTAGCTTTAGGGATGGCAATTTGAACCGTCAAAATCGAAAATCGCGGTTAACCGAATCGAATGGGGCGAAAAAAGTCGAACTGATGGTACAATGGGGCGGATATGGTTTTGATTTTAATGAACTGGTTCGTGGTGATGCGGGTATGGTATTTATGCCGTCGAACCGAAACCGAACCGATTACCCACTAAAAAAAACACACACGCAATTGAATTGATTATTGGACTTTACACTACTTTTCTATTCAGACCAAAATAAAATCCCCACATTACATCTACCTGACTTAATCAGTCAGCCCACTTACCATTAGCCCATAATAATAGCATTAGTATGATAATATATAAATGCAAACTCTACTCTCCACAAATTCACGCACGGCTCCACTGCCTCCACGGTCCAAGTCGTCGTCGTCGTCTCTGGAAATTTGTTACATTTAGTCATTCTATTATGGCTGATCATGTAAAAATAGAACTCGATGTTTTTCTAGACGTGCAGTATTACCAAGGATGAATGGTTTTGATTTATTGACATGGTGGAAAGCAAAATTCAATAAAATATCCGACTTTACAGAAGATTGCAAGAGATTTATTAGCCATTTCAATATCTACTGTGGCATCCAAGTCAGCGTTTAGTACATGTGGTGGATTTGTGAGTCCATATAGAAATAGGCTTTACCCGAAGAATTTAAAAGCTTTCATGTGTGCTTGGAATTGACTTTGGACTGATATTCATGGTAGGATTTATTGTTTTATATTTGTTATTTATAGACTTCCTTTTATTGTTAATTTTTTTCTATTGTGTCATACTCTAGAGCTTGTGCAACGTTTAGCGAGAAGGAAGCTGACGAAGTGGTATATTTTTTTTAATTTAAATCTTAGTTAAGACCATTCTGAAATAGGTAGTATCGTTGTATTCTCTACTTACATTTATTATTTGCTATATAGGAATCAACTTTGAACGATGATCTATGCTAGTAAGATTTGTAGGGAAGAATGAATCAAGTAACTTCAATGCACAACAATTAAGAATGAAGGAAAAGTTCAGTATTGTTATATTTATAATATTATTTGTTAAATTTGTATTTTGCAATTGAAAATTAGGATAATGTTTGTATTTATGTTTGGAATATTGTTTGATAATGTTTGCATTTTTGTTTGGAATATTGTGTTTTTGTTTTCATTGATTTCTTCATAAATTATTTTATATAAATTTGACGGATGAACCTATAAAAAATAATTTATTTTTGTGGTTATTAATTGAATCTAACCGTGCCGAACCGAGATATGAACCAAATCGAACCGAATCGATTTACGTGGTTATGGTGAGGTTATGGTATGGTAAAAAAATTGGTGGTGCAGTTATGATTTTGGCCGAACCGACCCATAACCGAACCGTTGCCAACCCTACCTAGCTTGATGTATGTGGTTGGGTTCAATTCCCTAGAAAATTCTCACTTTCATGTGCCACCTTAGCATACTATTTTGATTAATTTTTATTAAAAAATATTTAAAAATATTAGAAAATTTTTATTAAAAAATTCTCACTTTCTTGAACTTGTTAAATTACTTGTTTACTTGAAGTATGAATTGAATTTTGATTAATTTTTATATGAATTAAGCATACTATTTCGGGCATTTTATGTAAGATTAACAAATTTTATAATTTAAAATCTCCCAAAGTTTTACAAAGATCATAGGATTCTTTAAAATTTCATACATCATGGGAATACAACCCCTTCTATCTGGATCGGGATATGTCCAGATTGGTTCCAAAGTTTGAACCTTGCACTTAGTAGGTACAACCTTTGCTTGAGAGCTCCGTAGCATAAAATCTATTTAAAAAATTAGCACCTAAAAAAGATAAAATCTAATTATGTGCAATTATCACACTTATATTTCAGATCATGGAGCGCCAGACCTTTGAGCTTGTCGGGCACGAGTGAAAAATGTCATATGATATGTGGATGTATTACCTGACATTTCTCGGATTATGCCGTTTTATTAAAACTAAGAAAAGAATTGAGTACTACGATATCCAGGATTTTAGTGACAAAAGAACGGTAGTACTATAGTGCTAGAAGAAATAAACTCATCTAAAGGATACTACAGTTATTCTATGAGGCGCAAAATGTCATCTTTTGAACTTATTTCAATTCATTTTCACATTATTTTAGGGCAATGCTATCTCTCTTTTATGAGCAAAACATCACCATGTTTTGAGATGTTATTACCCTACTACAATAAAAGTATTCTTTCGTTGCAACTATATTCAAACCCGAGTATGGCTCCGTTCCTTCATAAGAGAGTTCTAATTAAATTTAAAGAGTTAATAAAGTGATGCATTCAAGGTCATTAGATTAAAAAAAAAAAGTAGTGATTTTTGGGAGGGCAGCCCCCATCTCCCTCAATATGCACTGCAATGGCATCGCCTCAGTTAACTATTCTAAGCAAGGCACCCAAGGGCATTGCCTAATCAAATGCATGAGGAAGAGACGATGCAAAGTAGAGTGATGGCTCTACATGACATTTTGCTTAACTGGTTGCTACATGGCATGCCTCGTAGGTAAGGATGGCAATCAGGTTCACCGACTCAGATCACCGGTGACTTGGCCCGGAAAAAGCGCCGACTCGAGGCTCCATAGAATCGAGCCCCAGTTTGAGGTTCCGAGCCAAGCCCGAGCAGGCCCGTGTGGCTCATTGGCTCGGGCTCGAGCCTATATAAAAAAAAAATTCCAAATCAAAGACAGCGCTTGCTGCCTAAGGCTGGGCAAAATGTTTGAACCGAAACCGAACCGAATCGCATGATTTTTTTTAAGTTAAATACATGAACGAATATCTGAATCAAAAATCGACGGGTTTGGTTCAGTTCTCAGTTATAGACCAAAAACCGAAAAATCGAATTTTTTTAACTTTTTATATTGGATAAATCAAATTATTTTAATTTTTTCTAAATAAATTAGCAAGTTAACTAACTAAGCAATTAATGTTCCAATTTTTAGTTTATTTATGTTTGTTAATTGTATTTTTTCAAAATTTTCTTATAGAGTTTCTTAATAGTGAGAATGATAAGTCAAACAATTGATAGTTAATTCAAATAGTTGGTAAGTATTAGCAATATTTTAAATATCTTATCTCTATAACTTTTAATTTATATTTCGTTTTTCACGAAGACTTAAATGTTTGAAGCAAAGGAACGATTGAATGGATCATTGAAGTTTAGTATTAGTTTCTACTTTTTGGTATTTGTATGCATTGATAAATTAATCTTGTTGGACAACTGGTTATTTATTTGTTATTAAATTAAACTACGTTAGTTTGAAAAACTACGATTGAATGTGTCATTAGTTGTACTTATATAGTGTTGTTATAAATGTTAAAAATTTTAATTATAGCATGGAACTGAACAGAACCGAATCGAACCGAATCGAACCGAATGGAACCGAACCCGAACGGTTCTATAATTATTTTTGGACCTGACAGTTCCATTTACTAAATACCCGAAAATTTTTTGTTCGGTTCGGTTCTCTTTAAAACCAAATCAAACCGACCCGCGCCCAGGCTCACTGCTGCCTATTTTCAAGGCAGTCGGTTGCCTTAGAGAAAAAGAAAAAAATGAAAAAAAAAAATCAAGGATGCACGGTTCAGCTCGATAAGGCTCGAGCTTTCGGCTCGGGCCGAGCCAAAGTTCAGCTCGGCTAGTTGACACCCCTACTCGTAGATAGAGTCATAATAGAAAATATTATGAGAGGAATGATATGATTGACGGAGACTTCTCTAAAAATTCTAGCTAGTGAGTTCTAGGGCCAATTTTCAACGTATTTGGAGAGCTTTGTAATTGTGAGGTCTCAATTTTTTATTGGAGGTTATGGTTAACGAAAAATATCAATCCACCAATCGAAACCGAAATCTTAGTTCAAATACCTTTAGTTTCGATGGTCAAAATCTTTTGACATCAATCCGGAACATTCGGCCAATTTTAAAGAAAAAATTACTGTATTACTCAAGACTATCTTAATTATTAGATCAATGTACTTGATCAAATTTATTTATTATTCGGCGTCTATTGACTCTTTAGAAAAATAATAATTTATTTATGATAAAAAATTTCTTATATAAAGAATGAAATTGCAACCACAAATTTTATGATTAAACTTAGTATAATTTATTGGTTTAAGCTTGTATTGATATATAAATTAGTATTGTAATATTTATGTTTAGAAGGTTTTATTTTTTTAGTGTTACAATGAAATTAGAAACCAATATATTTATTTTTTACATGTTTTAAATATGTTTTTAACTCATTAAAATCATGATTTGAAATCAAATCAAACCGCAAAAAAAGGTTTGGCTTGTAATATGAAATGGTTTGGTTTGAAATTTTTTCAAACCGTTTAAAATGGTTTGATTTGAAAATAATTTAAATGTCTTCCATATTGAACCATGTTCACCCCTAATTAGAGAAGACACCAAAGGCCTTTCAATCCTTTGGAGGGGAGTCTCGTGTTACAATTGAAGTCGAAGTAACGCGACTTGTTCAAGAATTGAAGTCAATTTTTTTTAGAAAAGGAATACATCAACAAATTTATATAAAATTGTTTCATGAAATTCTTGCAATTCTCTTGACTGTGGATTATCGATTTCCTTGAGAAAAACAATGTGTGTTTTTGGGGTTAATTCACCCTTGACTAAAATTGAAGGTTATTCTTATTAGGTGACTTAACTCAAAATCTTATGGTACGAGTTGAGAACAGCCATACATTACTTGCATCCACATTGCCAAAGTTACCCCTTACTTTCTAGAGGATTCAGAAGCAGAAAATCAAATTATAAACTAGCGTTTTATCATTAAATTTGCGATTAGAGCAAAATGAAGGTTATTCAAGGTTGGTTCTATGGACAATGGAGATGGAACAGCAATTGGTTGGTATGAAACTTTAGACAAAAAAAAAATGTTGATTCACATGTAAACTCCCTGTAACTTCATGGTACTAATAGCCAAAGATAACTAACCAAGAGAGAGTGAATTGATTTTTAAAACTTTTTCAACAAACTTTAATCAAGTTAGTTAAGAACACGTTGATCAATTAATAACAATAATCAAATAAAAGCAAGTAGATTAATCAAATAATAAATATAAATCAAATAATGATAAGTAAAAGGGTAAAGAGGATGCAAACGATATAATTGTAGAAGTTTGATCCAAAGCTATGATTTACGTCCTCGGTTATCAAGCTTTCCAATACAATCAAGGGCTTTTCACTTTATTGATTGACATGTGATGTACTCCAACCCTTTAAAACTCTTTTGATGACTTACAAACAAAGAGCACCTATCTTTATACAATTTTGAACTTTATGGGACCTCAATATGACTTGCACTATAAGCTTTACGTGACATCAATAAAACCGACCTAGTGACTTACAACAAGAAGCATGGATCCTTATACTATTGAGCTATAATAGGACCTCAATACAACCTACAAGTTTAGAGCAATAATTTTACAATGAAATTTATTTCTTAGTAAAATATACAAATAAATTAAGTGCTAAGAGAAACTAACACTTCAATGAATAACAAATTATACCTCAAGTGTTTAACGAATAATTTTGATGAATATGATAATTAAAAATTTGATTAAATCGATCAAAGTTTTTCAATGTGAAGATGAAGAAGAAGAAGAAGAAATAAATACAATGTAAGTTCAAAAATCTTCTCAAAATATATCTTTCTTTTAATGAATGATCAAAATAAATGAAGTGTCAAGAGAGAAATTAGAAACTTTAATGAATATGATGATTTTAGAAGTTTGATTCAATTAATCAAAAGTTTTCAATATGAAGAAGTAGAAGAAATATATACAATGTAAGTTCAAAAATATTCTTTGAAATATATCTCTCTTTTATGAATTATTAGTAAGTCAAGTACAAAGAGAAAGATGAAAAACTTTGATGAGGATGACGATTAAATAGTTTGAATCAATCAAAGTTTTTTATATGAACAAATAAATGAAATGAATCAAAGGCCAGGTCAAAGAATTCTCTAAAAAAATATCTCAATTTGATACCCTTGAAAATCTTATGAAGAATGAAAATAGTGAGGTTATTTATAGAGTTCAAAATGTCAAAAAAATCTGTAAATTCAGATGATATGTTCGATCGATCGCCTCTTGTCCGGATGACCAATATAGTTGTTTGTTTATTAAAAACCAGATATCAGAACGGTCAAATTTTGGATCATTAAAAATGTTCGATCTACCTTCTCATCTGACTGGTCAACCACCCCTTCCGACAGGTAGATCATCCAACCATTTCTGTCTTTTTGACATTTTGGCCTCACTTGATCCAATTCGAAGCTTTTAAAAAGTATGGACTAACTTTGATCCAATTCGAAGATTTTAACTAACTTTATGAGATAAAAGATATTTTTCAAGTTCAAATATCAATTTAAAAGTCATTTTTATGTTTGATCAAAACATTTTATCAAAATAACTTTTAATACACAATTATTTTTAATGCATAAAAATATTTTTGAGCTTAAAAGGTTATTGTTAAATATCAAAATATTAGTAACTTTACTTTTGATCCAAAAAGGCATAGTTCTTGATAATTGTTTTGGCTCTTAGGCTCTCATTTTGATCTTTCTTTGAAGCTCGGCTCTTAAACTCTTTATCTTGATATTTCTATGATGTTAGTCTTTTAAAATCTTTTCTTGAAGGACTTGTCTTAAATGTGTGACTTCGATCTTAACCTTATTCCTGAGTCCAATTTATAATGGTCTTGATTTTGATCTTTCGACGACAACCAATCAATTTATCATTAGATGCTTTGGAGATTATAATCACTTTAAATTCAATTGCTAGTAAACAAGATTAACTTGTTTATTATAATCAAAATTTTAAGGTTATAATCAACCATATGTCAACAATTTTCCTCCATTTTTGACAAGATGATTTGCAAACTAATATCAACAAGGAATAAAGACCTCACATTTAAAGCATATTGTCTTTATCTTTTACAAAACAATTATCGTCCACTTAAAACATATCAAATAATAGATGATTCTAAGTATATCATTCAAAATGTATCATTTATTCATTCAAAGCATATCATCTCACTCATCTTTCCCATTTTCAATACTTTTCAAATCAATATTACTCAATTTTTCTCTTTTCGTATAAGTAGAAAGGTAGCACATATGATAGAAAGAGTGTGGAACTAACCATAGGATATAATAATATCCCCCCACAATTAAGCACAAAATGCCAGCTATATGCAAATTTAACCAAGAGTATAATCATCACATTTATAGCAAAATATAAACAGAGCATGAGTAATGAAATGTTAAAAGCATTATCAAATTGATAAAGTTTATATAAATTTCAATCAATAATGCAAATAGAATCAATCGTGTAAGAATACCGTTTAGTCACATACTTCAAATTCAATGATAATTTCTAAATCGAATATATGAAAATATATCAAGTGTTAGAGGTTTAGTGATAATGTTGGCCAACTTATTTTTCATATTCACAAATTCTAATACCATATCTCCCCTTTTGAGTGCCTTTAAGATACTAAAGACCTAATGTTCTAGTACCACTAAAATATTTAAAAACTCGTTTTACAGTAGATTAGATTGAAATCTAGTACATAAGCACACACTAAATAGAATGTCGGGACTACTAATGGTTAATTAAAGAAAGGATTCAATCATAATTTGATATTTTATTATATCTACGGAAGTACATTGATCGTCTTTATCCAATTGGATTGAAGAACTCATTTGAGAACTCATTGGTTTCAACTCCTCCATTTCAAACTTTTTAAGCATATCCACAATAATTTGGTTTGACTTTGGACGGATCACCGATGATAAGCTTTTTTTGGATGAGAAAGACAACCTCCATTCCTTAGGTAGACATGGATCATTTTGTTCTTTGGAAGATTTTACTTCATCTTTTTGAACGTTTGCTTCTTCCTCATATTGGTCTTCAAGATTTGTAGGATCTTCATTATTTTGATTTTGGAGTTTATTTGCTCAAAAGGAATCTCCAAACCTTCATCATTATCAATACATTTCTCTTAGTCTAGAGGATTAACTTCATCAAAAATTACATGCATAGATTTTTCAACAACTAAAGTTCTTTTGTTGAAAACTCGATAAGCTTTGCTCGTAGATGAATAACCAAAAAAAAGTTTCAATATCGGACATCGAATCAAAATTTTCCAAATTTTTTTTAGTGTTTAAGATAAAACATTTGCATGCAAGCACATTAAAGCAACCGATATTGGGAACTTTACTTTTCCAAAGCTCATATGGAGTTTTTGTTTTCTTTCAACAGACTATTTTATACACAATATAAAAACAGCGTTTATGGCTTCGGCTAGAAAGTATTTTGAATAAATAATTTTCATTCAACATCGTCCGAGCCACTTATTGCAATGTGTGATTCTCCATTTCTACTACACCATTTTTTCAGGAGTTGGAGTCGAGAAGTTATGTTCATAGCCATTAATTTTGCAAATAAAAAAGAAACATTGAATGCAATATTTTCAAATTCCCTACCGTGATCATTCCTAATGGTAGTAATAGTATATCTCCTTTTATTTTGAACTTTTTTTGCAAAAAAGTTCAAATGCATTCAAAGTTTTACCTTTTAGGTTCAAAAGTAAGGCCCCGTTTGAACCACATTAATGTAAGAATGAGAATGAAAAATATAGTCATTACGGGTCCCACACAAAAGGTAGAAAGTCAAATATGGTGACTTGATATGATGGATAACCGTCATATTTTCCATTTTAATGGGTAAATAATGGGAAACAAACAGGGGCTATATATAGAAGAGTCATCAATAATTACGAAAGCATAATGTTTACCACTTAAGCTTCCATTTCTAGATGGTATAAAAAAATCGATATGAAAAAGTTATATGTAGTTGAAAAATGTTACTTTAATTTAAAAAAGCTCTTCACTTATTTTTCAAATTGAAATGCATCGCAAATTTTGTCTTTCTCAAATTTCAAATTTTGCAAAACCTTTAAAAAATTGAAAATATTTGGAAGTAGATCCATGCAAACATGACCTAATCTTCTATGCCACAGTTAAGTATCATCTTTTAATCCTGATAAACATTTCTTTCCTCATTCAAAGTCAATGCTTATGACATAAACATAATTTCTTTGGCTTCATATAAATATCACCTCTTAATATGTAACATCTTCAATAAGGCATCTAGAAGAATCAAATTTGATATGATAACATTTTATCACATAATTAACTAATGCTAAGCAAGTTACGTTTGAAGTTATCAACTAATAGAATATTTTCAATAGAGGGAGACGAAAGATTACCAATGTTTTCAATGCCAATATTTTTCCTTTTGCATTTCTCCAAAAGTAACATGACCTCCACCTTCATTTTGAAACTTGATAACAAGGTTTGATCTCCAATCATGTGCTTTGAGCATCAACTTTTCAAGAACCATTTACTCTTTATCTTCTTTGGCACTTACGAAAATAATTCATTTTTTTATTTTTTGGTACCCATACAACTTTGGGTCATTGATTGTTAGTGTTTGTGAACTTTTGAATCCACTTGTGTTTGCTTTTAAAATGCAACCACTTTTTGATTGAACAATTAAATTATACATGTCCATTTTTATTGCAAAAACCACATATAACATTTGTAATAAGAGAAGTAGAGGTTTTAACAAAGAAATATTTAAGAAACTTTTGTTTTGGAAATAGTTTATAGCCAATTCTTCCTTTATCAAAAACTCATTTTGTTATCCAAGCATTAAATTAAATTTTTTCTTGTCTTGAGTAAATTTGAATTAGATTTAAAAAAATTTCTTATAAAGAGGATTTTTCTTAATTAAATAATCGCAATTGATTTTTTCTTTTACAAAAATCATTTTGACTTTTCAAAAGTTTCTTTACCTCCTTTTCCAATAAAGAATTTTTGTTTTTTAGAATAGAATGATTTAGAATAAATTTCTTAATTTCATCAAGAATTTCATCATGAGAGGTAGATAATTCATCATATGAATAATTTCAGTTTGAATTTACCTCGTTATCAACAGTCATGAAGCATATGTTCACAATTTTCTCTCAACTCTCATCTTCTTCATTATCATCATCATCACTCTTATCCCATATTGCTTGAAGTGTTTTTTTTTTTTTTTTAAATCTTGTTTTGTTTGAACATTCCGCTCTCCTGTGTTCGGATTTGTCACGATTATAGCAAACGATATTATCACTCTTCTCTTCGCCTTTTTCTTCATATCTTTTGAAATCGCCGACGATTGTTTCAAAGACCCCTCCAATTTTTTACAAGAAGAACTAGGTCATCAACCTCTTCATCATTCATATTTTCGCTTGAAGTGTCTTCATCAATTACCAACTTTGAAGAAATTTAGCGCTTTTTCATCCTTTTTGCTTTTCATATTTTTCTTCTTTATCTTGGGGCAATTTAACTCATATGTCATCAATGTTCCATAGAGCACTTTCAAAGGATATGTATTGATATCTTAGGTGTTTTCTATCAACATTCTTAACAAGCTCCAACCCTCCAGAGAACTTAAGCATTTTGCCCACAAGTTTGCCATTAGTAAATTTTCCTTTAAAAACATTAACAATATCGGTAAAACGAGTTATCACATCAACAATCAGTTCATTCTGCTCCATGAAGAAATTTTAAAGTCTTTATATAAGAGTTTTACATTAGTTTATTTCACTTTGCTAGTACCAACATAAGTGACTTTTAATGCATGCCAAATATCATATGATTCACATGTGCTAATATGATTAAATTCATTTCTATTGAAAGCTCAATAAAGTAGATTTTTGACTTTACCATTTAAAGACAATTTTCTTTTATCCTCTTCATCACACTTCTCTCTAGATTTTAGAATGGTTTGATCAAATTTGCCACAAACTTAATAATCTCTATAGCACATAAAGACCATATTCAATAACTTCCCAAATAGATAATCTGTCTATTAAATATAAATCATCATTCAAGCTTTCAAAAGTTATAGTGAGTGCCATCAAATAAAAAAGGACGATTTGTAGAATGGCTCCCAAAATTTTGAATATTTTGGTTATCCATTACTCAAGATTGTAACTTGATACCAATTGATAGTCCAAGAATTACTAACCAAGAGAGAATGAATTGATTTTTAAAACATTTTCAAAAAATAAACTTAAATCAAGCAAGTTAAAAACACGTTGATCAATTACTAATAGTAAGCAAATATAAGAAAGTAAATTAATCAAATAATAAATATAAATGAAATAATGATTAGTAAAAAGGTAGAGAAGATGCAAAGCTATAATTTTGGAGGTTCGATCCAAAAAAATGATCTACTCCATCTATAACCAAGCTCTTCGTCACGAGCAAGATCCTTTCATTATAATGATTGACTTGTGGTACAATCCAAACATTTACAACGCTTTCGTTGACTTATAAACAAAGAGAGTCGATTCTTATACAATATTGAGCTTTACATGACTTCAATATTGATGTGATCCAAGAATCAAGCTTGAAGACGGCAAGTTCGAGACGAGACTCGTTGAAAATTGAAGACGGACTGATGACGCGATCAAGGGCAAAGCAAGTGAAACAAGCGATGGGATTGCTCGTTCAAGAAACCATTGATGGGACGATGCTCGGGATGCAAAATGAGGCAACTTTCATGTTAGGGTCGAGAGCCGAAGTGAATTGAATCAATAAGATATTAGTGGACGAAGTTTAGGCCAAATCGCAATGCCATGTGACAGCATAGATTGTGAAGGGGACTCCAGAAGCGAGCTAAATGAACCATGCAACCGCAAGTCCTAGAACCATGCGGTCGCATAGGCTTAGGCGACACGCTAATTTTCCTTTTTCGCGTTTTTTTCCATAACTGTTAGAATTTTATTTTTAGTCAAATTCTTATGATATTTGACAAATCTTTTCCATATTTTCTAGGATTTTAGAGTTCCATTCCTCTTACAATTTATATTCTAGGATTAGTATAAATATAAGTTTATTTCTTCCATGTAATGGACCAAACATTATTTTGCGAATTAACTGAAAGGTTGATTGTTTTCATTCCTTGTACTTAATTGAACTCTCTAAACTTATTAAGAATTATTCTTGTGGTGTTCTACAAATTGAGTGCAGGTCTTGGATTGTGTAATTAAGAGGTCCTTCAAGCAACGTTCTTGCTGAGTTTGTTAGTTCATTAATTTAAGGTTCAATCTCCAAGCCTTTTATTTGACTTTTCTGGGGTTTTGGAACAATCTAGTTGTGGGTTTCGTAGTCAACGCTGCTACGGGGTTCGCATCAATTGGTATCAGAGTTCGGCTCCAATTAACAGGTTATATCTTTTTATTTTTCTTCGTTGAGTCTAGTTTTCTAGTTTTTTGTGTTTTTTTTTAATTTTCTTTCTTCGTTCTTCGGTGCTTGTTAATTTGAGTCTTAGTTCTCGTTTTTATTGTTCATCTTACCTTTTTTCTTCGTTTGAGTCATTGTTAACTTGTTGATAGTTTAATTCATTGTTTCAATTAAAAAAAGGAGCCAGTTACTGTTCACGTCCAGAAAAAAATAAATAAATAAAAACTGTTCACGATTACTGTTCATTCCGTACGGTAAAAAAATTCATTATTGTTCTTTTATTGGCACTTTACTACCAACAAGTTTTTCCTTTTAAAATTCCTTTTGAGTCACATTAGTTTCTCCTCAGTCAGTCAAATCTGAGTCAATTTCATCAAATTTTCTTCGAGTCCCTTTTTGTTTGACAATTCTTGGTTCACAATCAGGTGGGAATTCCACGGGTTTTAAATTTTTTGAGTTCATTGTGTTCTTTGAAGCTCTTGAAAGAAAGCACCGAGCGATAAAAGGCAGAGTGGTGAGCTTATTAGAGGGTAAAAGTAATATTGTGTGATTTTTCGAGTGATTACTGGTGAGGCAAATAAAAATAAAAAAAATTAGTTTAGGGTGTCTGAACGAGAAGGTTCCAATTCAAGCTGATATAGCAATCATAACAATACAACAGATGATTTGATGCAGCAGTTTGAGAGTACATTTGGAGTTGTGAGGGATAGGTTGGATCAACGGAAGTTTGGAGAACAAAGCAGGAGGCTTGGATGACTAGGTTGGTTACGTAGGTGGCTAATCTTAGCAGGGGACAGCCAGTGGAGGTGTCAAATTCTAGGGGACCGGGTAGGCGAGAACATAAAAGGGTAAGGCATGAAGAGTATGATAATGATATGGATGAGTATGAGACTAATGATGTTGAATTGAGGCGAATGAAGAATAGAGGCGATAGGTTTAAAAGACGAGGTAGGAATAATCATGGGGATGGGATGGATGGAAACATGGGCAATATCAAGATGTCCATTCCACAATTTAAAGGGAGAAGTAATCCGGAGGCATATTTGGAGTGGGAGAGAAAGGTTGAGTTGATTTTCGAGTATTATAACTACTCGGAGGAGAAGAAGGTAAAGTTGGCGGTTTTAGAATTCATTGATTATGCAATAACTTGGTGGAATCAGGTGGTTACTTTACAATGTAGGTGTGGTGGAAGACCAATTAGTACTTGGAAGGAGTTGAAGACTTTGATGAGAAAACGGTTTGTTCCTAGCCACTATTATAGAGAGATCCATCAGAAATTGTAAAGCTTGTATCAAGGGTCGAAGTGTGTGGAGGATTACCACAAGAAGATGGAGATACTCATGATTAGGGCAAATGTGGTTGAGAATTGGGAAGCTACCATGGCATGGTTCTTGAATGGGTTAAATCGAGAAATTGCTAATGTAGTGGAGTTGCAAATTATATGGAGTTAGAAAATATGTTGCATAAAGGTGGAGAGGCAATTGAAGAGGAAGGGAACAGCTAGGCCATAAATGGGTGCGTCAGGCTCTAATTCATCTTGGAAACCGAGGTGGGATAACAACAACAAAAGAAATGGAACTGTACCTAAAGGTAGGAATGATTGGCAGAAGGGAAAGGATGAAGGTGCTAGCAAAATAATACCAAAATCGGAGTCACAACCATCAAGGAGTCGAGACATCAAGTGTTTTAGATACTTGGGATTGAGGCACATCACGTCTCAATGCCCAAACAAAAGGGCAATAGTATTGTTAGATAATGGAGAGATTGTGAGTGAAAGTGAAGGTGAATATGATGACATGCCAGCATTGGAAGAGGTTAGTGAAGAAGAAAAGATTGAAGGTGATGTTGGTGATCTTCTAGTTGCAAGGCGAGCTCTTACTACTCACATCAAAGCGGATGACTCAGAGCAACAATGGGAAAACATCTGCTATACTCGATGCCAAGTCAACGATATGATATGTAGTGTAATCATTGATGGTGGTAGTTGCACAAATGTTGCTAGCGTAGCACTTGTAGAGAAATTAAATTTAACATTGTTGAGACACCCTAGGCCATATGAATTGTAATGGTTAAACGAAAGTGGAGAAGTTAGGGTTAATCGAAAAGTGTTAATTAATCTCTCAATTGGAAGTTACGGAGATAAGGTAGTGTGTAATGTAGTACCAATGCAAGTGGGACATATTTTATTGGGGAGACCTTGGTAATATGATAGGAAAACTATGCATGATAGGTATAAGAATTGCTACAGTTTCGTTAAGGATGGAAGAACCATTACTCTTGTGCCATTAACACCGGTGCAAGTGTATGAGGATCAAGTCAAGTTGAGGAATGAGGAAGAGTAAAAGAGTTAGAGAAAAGGAGAGACAACAGTGAGATTATGAGTAAGAGAGAAAATAGTGAGATAGTGAGTAAGAGAGAAAATAGTGGGGTGGCTACTAGAGAGAACAAGAGAGAGGAGCCATAAGAGAGAAAAGAAAGAGAGTCTTCTGAGATAAAAGAGAAGTTATGAGCCAATTTTTTTTTTGCAAAAAGGAGTGATTTGAAGAGAGCCGTGGTTGAAAGATAGGAAATGATTTTGTTGCTATATAAAGAAACACTCCTCAATTTTGAGGAAACTAACATACCCCTCCCTAGTTTGGCTAAATCTTTATTGCAGGAATTTGAAGATTTATTTTCGAAGGACATGCCTAGTGGGCTACCACCCATTCGAGGCATTGAACACCAAATTGACTTTATATCTGGAGTTGTCATTCCAAATCGACCAACTTACCGAAGCAATCCTGAGGAGACAAAGAAAATTCAGAGGCAGGTAAAGGAGTTAATGAGCAAGGGCTATGTAAGGGAGAGCATAAGTTCATGTGCAGTACCAGTATTGCTTGTACCCAAGAAGGATGAATCTTAGAAAATGTGCATAGATTGCAGAGCCATCAATAACGTAACGATAAAGTATCGTCACCCAATTCATAGGTTAGATGACATGTCAGATGAATTGTATGGTACATGTATTTTTAGCAAAATTGATCTTAAGAGTGAGTATCATCAAATTCGCATGAGGGAAGGTGATGAGTGAAAAACTGTATTTAAAACTAAATATGGCTTGTATGAATGGTTGGTTATGCTATTTGGACTCACTAATGCACTGAGCACTTTCATACATTTAATAAATCATGTTTTACGTACTTTCATTGAAAATTTTATTGTAGTAAACTTTGATGACATTTTAATCTATAGCAAAAATCTTAATGAGCATGTGGAACACTTGAGATATGTGCTTTAGTGTTAAGGAAAGAACAACTATATGTTAATTTCAAGAAATGCACGTTTTGTATGGAAAAAGTTGTCTTTTTAAGTTTTGTGGTTAGTGCTAACGGGGTAGAAGTAGATAAAGAAAAGATAAAAGCTATTAAGGATTGGCCTACACCTAAAACTATAACTGAGGTTAGGAGTTTTCATGGTTTGACTAGATTTTTTAGGCGGTTTGTAAAGAAGTTTAGCACAATCACTGCACCTCTCACTGAAGTTGTTAAGAAGAGTGTGGGTTTTCATTAGAGTAGTGAAGAGGAGCATACATTTAGTACCATTAAGGATAAGTTGTGTAAAGTACATATTTTAGCATTACCTGATTTTAACAAAACTTTCGACATTAAGTGTGATACATCAGGAATAGGTATTGAAACAATTTTAATGCAAGAAAGGAGACCGATAGCCTATTTCAGTGAAAAGCTTAGTGGAGCTACATTGAATTACCCAACATATGACAAAGAGTTGTACTTTCTTGTCCAGGCGTTGGAGACATGGCAGAACTACTTGTGGCCAAAGGAGTTCGTTGTTCACACCAATTATGAATCATTGAAGCACTTGCGGGATCAAGAAAAGTTGAACAAGAGGCATGCTAGATGGATGGAGTTTATTGAGATATTTCCCTACATCATCAAGTACAAGCAAGGTAAAGAAAACGTAGTGGCAGATGCGTTTAACTTCTTTAAGTGCTAGATTGCTCGGTTTTGAACATATTAAGAACATGTATGAAACTGACTTAGATTTTTTCGATAGTTACAAATCTTGTGAAAAGAGGACTGTTGATAAGTTCTTTAGGCATAAGGGTTATTTATTTGGGAAAAATAGGTTATGTGTTCCTAATTGTTCAATGCGAAAGTTGTTTGTGAGAAAAGCCCATAGTGGTGGACTGATGGGACATTTTGGGATACAGAAGACTTTGGAGAAGTTAAGCGAGCATTTCTATTGGCCTAAGATGAAAGTTGATGTTGTGAGAATTTGTAGTCGATGTATAACGTGTAAAAGGGCTAAGTCTAAAGTTTTACCTCAAGGATTATACACACCATTACTACACCTAGTGAACCATGGGTTGATATTTCAATGGATTTTGTTTTAGGTTTACCAAGGATTAAGAAAGGACGGGATTCAATTTTTGTGGTGGTAGATAAGTTTAGTAAAATGGCTCACTTTATACCATGTCACAAAATCGATAATGCCAAGCATATTGCTGATTTGTCCTTTAAAGAGATTGTACGTTTGCATGGGGTTCCAAAGAGTATAGTGTCAGAGAGGAACGTGAAGTTCTTGAGTCATTTTTGGCGAGTTTTCTTTGGTAAGTTAGGAACGAAATTGTTATTTTTCACAACTTGTCACTCACAAACCGATGGGCAAACTAAGATAGTCAATAGGACTATGACTCAACTCTTGCGTACAGTGATCGATAAGAACTTGAAAAATTGGGAAGAGTGTTTACCTTTTGTCGAATTTGCTTATAGTCGTGTTGTTCATTCTAGTACTTCATTTTCACCTTTCGAAATTGTTTATGGTTTTAATCCACTAACCCCTTTGGATTTAATTCGGTTACCTGTAAATGAGCGTAGCAGTTTAGATGGAAGAAGAAAAGCAGAGTTGGTAAAATCACTGCATGAAAAGGTAAAATTGCAAATTGAAAACAAAAACAGGCTCGTTACATCGCAGACAAACAAGGTAGAAAGCGTGTGACATTCGAACCAGGAGATTGGGTTTGGATGCATTTCAGAAAAGAATGCTTCCCAAAACAAAGGAAGTCAAAGTTACAAATACGGGTGGATGGTCCATTTCAAGTCATTGAAAGGATCAACAACAATGCATATAAGTTGGATGTACCAGGTGAGTATAATGTTTCAGCAACTTTTAATGTGTCTGATCTTTCTCTCTTTGATGTAGGTACATATTCGAGGACAAATCCTTTTGAAGAGGGAGGGGATGACGTGATCCAAGAATTAAGCTTGAAGACGACAAGTTCGAGACGAGACCCGTTGAAAATCGAAGGCGGACCGATGACACGATAAAGGGAAAAGCAAGTAAAACAAGCAATGGGATTGCTTGTTCAAGAAACCATTAATGGGACGATGCTCAGGATGCAAAACGAGACAACGTTCATGTTGGGGTCAAGAGCCAAAGTGAATTGTATCAATAAGATATTAGTGGACGAAGTTCAGGCCGAATCTCAATGCCATGCAACCGCATAGCATTGTAAAGTATGCGGTCGTATGCACCTCGATAGGGGACTCCAGAGGCGAGGCTGAATGAACCATGCGACCGCAAGTCCTAGAACCATGCGGTCACATAGGCTTAGGCGACACGCGAATTTTCCTTTTTCGCGTTTTTTTCCATAATTTTAGAATTTTATTCTTAGTCAAATTCTTATGATATTTGACGAATCTTTTCCATATTTTCTAGGATTTTAGAGTTCTATTCCTTTTATAACTTATATTCTAGGATTAGTATAAATATAAGTTTATTTCTTCCATGTAATGGATCAAACATTATTTTGTGAATTAATTGAAAGGCTGATTGCTTTCATTCATTGTTCTTCATTGAACTCTCTGAACTTATTAAGAATTATTCTTGTGGTGTTCTACAAATCAAGTGAGGGTCTTGGATTGTATAATCAAGGGGTCCTTCAAGCAACGCTCTTACCGGGTTTGTTAGTTCATTAATTTAAGGTTCAATTTCCAAACCTTTTATTTGGCTTTTTTGGATTTTGGAACAATCTAGTTGTGAGTTTCGTAGTCAAAACTACTATGGGATTTGCATCAAATATACTGTTGAGATTTATGGAATTTTAATATGACTCACACAGTAACTTAAAACAAGGAGCACTGATTCTTATACTACCGAACTTTCATGGAACCTTAATACGACTCACAAGTTTAAAGTAATGATTCTACAATGAAATTTCTCTTAATAAATGATACAAAAGAAATTAAGAACTAAAATGGACTAACATTTCAATGAATAGCAAATGATAACTCAAGTGTTAGATGTAAAACTTTGATGAATATAATAATTAAAAATTTGATTCAATCCATCATAGTTTTTCAATGAGAAAAGGAAGAAGAAATAAATATAATGTAATTTCAAAAATCTTCTCAAAATATACCTCGTTTTTAATGAATGATTGTAATAAATTAAGTATCAAGGGAGAAATAAAAAACTTTGATGAACATAATGATTTTATAAATTTGATTCAATCAATCAAAATTTTCAATATGAAGAAATAAAATAAAATAACTATGTGCAATGTAAGTTCAAAAATTTTCTTTGAAATATATTTCCCTTTTATGAATAATATAAATAAGTTAAGTATAAAAACTTTGATGAGAATGACAATTAAAGAGTTCGATTCCATCAAAATTTTTGATATGAAGAAAGTGTATAAATGTAAAGGCAAGTTCAAAGAATTATCTCAAAAAGTATCTCACTTTGATGCTCTTAAAAAATTTATGAGAAATGGAAAGTTTGGATGACATCTCCAGTTGACCACTTCTAGTCCGGATGATCAATATAACCATTTGTATAATAAAAATAGATGTTAGAATGGTCGAATTTTGGACCGTTGAACATTTTTGGTCGACCGTTCAACAGTTTCGATTTTTTTTACGTTTTGGTTCCTTTTGATCCAATTCAAAGGTTTTGTGGATTTTTGAAAAGTATTTTTTAATTAGGTTTTCAAGATAAAAGATATTTTTCAAGTTCAAATATCATTTTAAAAGTCATTTTCACATTTGATCATTGTATCAAAATAACTTTAAATGCACAAATTTGTTTTTAATGCATAAAAAGGTTTTTGAGCTTAAAACAAGTATTATTAAATAGCAAAGTATGAGTACCTTTATATTTGATCTAAAAATGTCTAGTTCTTGATTTTTTTTGGCTCTTAGACTCTTGTCTTGACCTTTCTTTGAAGTTCAGCTTTTAAATTCTTGATCTTGATATTTCTATGACGTTTGTCTTTTAAGATCTTGTCTTGAAGTACTTGTCTTGAATTTATGTGTTGCTTCAATTTTGACCTTATTCAGGAGTCTAATTTGTGATCATCTTGATTTTTGATCTTTTGACGATAATCAATCAATTTATCATCAAATACTCTGGAAACTATAATCAACTTTAAATACAAATGTAAGTAAACAAGTTCAATCTGTTTGTTATAATCAAAATTTTAAAGTTACAATCAACTATAGGTCAACAAGTACATGGACCAGTTCCAAATAGTTTAGATATTCTTTATTGTTAATGTGAGGTCTCGACCGTAAAAGGATTTTACTTGATGTCAATTAGAGCTATTTGTGGCCTCTCGTTGCATTCAATGGCATTTTCAGGTTAGCAAGTTTCTGTTTGTAGGAGTAAAAGTACTCCTTCCATTCCATAAAGATGGTCCTATTTTTTTTTCACACAAATTAAAAAAATTTAGTCAACATAGTTGAAATAATAAATTTTACTATCGTTTTTTCTAATATACCTCAATATTAATGTAATCAATATTCAACATAATTAAATTATGCATGCAATATTCAAGGGGATTTTGCTGTTTCTCCCAGGATTAGATCTAGGGCCGAGGTGATGCGACATCGGCCCTATTTTTGAATCGACCTCGGCCCTGTATTTGAATTTTAAAAATTCAGATCGAAAGTCGAGATCGTGCCACCTCAGCTCTGGATCAAATCCCCAGTTTTTGCAGCAAAACCCTATTCAACGTGATTAAATTATTCTTGGTACAAGACATTGTTTAGTGACGAATCAAAGTAATTAACATTCCATAGTCATCTAATACAAATCCAAATGAATAAAGGCCATGGAAGATGAAACTTTTTTCTACAATTATATAATGGAGTGATTTATATTTGTGATAACAACACACATTAAATTAGAAACTAATATATTAACTATACTCTCAAATAAGAAACGAAATTATAATTTGAGACTGACGAAAAAGAAAAATGGAACTATCTTTATGGGATTGATGGAGTATGTAATTAGGGGATCAATTAAGTTGTACAAGTGTAATTATTCTTTATTCCCAAACAACCATCTAAAAATTAACAAGATATTGCATCGGAAATGAAGTGCTCAAGCAATTGTTTCTCCTTTTGGCATCAAATTGGAATGGTCGGCAGCCAATTTCGAGACCCAAATATATATATATATATATATATATAAGGAGTGACAACCTTCCCCCGGGCTCGTCACTCAAGTAAATTGAATGCGATCACTATTCATACATACTTGAACCAAACATTCAAAAAAAGGTTTTCTTCCTTGTGGACACACCTTTACAACATACGAACGGGACCCTTAGATGATGACATAACGCACCATGACTTTATCTTCATGTGACTTCTACCTTTCAACATAAATGTTGCCTTCCAGCAATCAGGAAAACTCAAACCTTTAGTACTCAATAAAAAAACCCTCCTACTTTACCGCTGCATCATGCCCATGAAGGCGACCCAAATTCCATTTTGCTTTTACAGTGTAATGGTAATCTGTCAAGGAGGTACGAAAGTTGACATTAGTGATCAAACGGTGTTGAGTTGTGGGAACTCCCTGTAATTAGTAATTTCGCGTCAAAAGTGTTCCAGCAGATCCAATTTTTTAGTTTTATGACATTCCTTAACACCATCTATACACAAAATTAGAATATAATCAGAGCAGTGTAACATCATATGCAGCTTATGAAGAAAAAAAATTAAAATGCCTACACATCTTAAAGTGAAACTAAGATGGAGCATAATCTGACTCCAGAATTTGTTCAAATATGCAGTATATTTCCCCTACAAACTTGGCAGCATAATACCATCCACCCTCCAATCCAAGATGCTCATAAGTAGCAGCTTATTTTAGGGTGCTGTAACGATTCGTCCCATGCTTAGCCCAGTGATCTTTAAGATCGAGTGGAGTGGAAAAATCATAGCCATCTGCAGCAAGTCGATTAAGCAGCTTACCAAAAGCACTTCCACTCATCTTTCTACCACCAACTCTGGTGTAGCGTTTATTTGCCACCTGAGGTAATGGATACATTGAAATTGTTGTTGTGCAGCAGGCAGATTGCCATCCACCATTCCCCCACCTATAGCATGGCTGGGGTGAACCAGTGCAAGTGCAAACTGGCACTGGCATGGCAGACTCGTCAAAGTTAATTTGGTTCAAACCCAAGTTGTCCTTCCACGAAACCTGTTTGTCAAGATCATCCTCATCACAATCAAAATCATGCCCATTACTCCAACTGTTAGATGCATCCGAGTTTACTTGCTTACTAAAACTTTCGGCCCCTCTTTTACCCACCCTTGGAGGCTTTGCTGATTTTGCTAGTTTGCCATCTTTTGGTTGCCTCATTTTCCTACGCTTGGCAGTTTCAGCAGCAGTTTCTGTAACATTAAAATCATTACTTCTTGTACTTCCTCTAGAAATATATGCAGCATCAGCCATGTGCATCTGCTGTTGGTAGTGAATGTGTTTCGATCCACTTGTAATGTCGTTTCCAAGTGAATCGGGGACAGTGTTATCATTCATTGAGCTCTCCCGAAATTGCAAGGCAGCAATTGCCTCATCTCGATCTTGTATGGCAGCATTACGCTCGGCAATTGCTGCATCCCGCTGCAGCATTGCCATGTCTCGCTCTGCGAAGGCCCTCTTTCTCTCCTCCAATGCCATGTTCCTTTCTCGGATGGCGGCATCCCTCTCAGCCGTGATGGCCATAAAGGTCTTTATTGTCAAGTGATTGTGGTCCTTCCATTAATTAAAGCACATCATTAGATCCAGCTACTTCTTGTCTAGATAGCATGTGAGAGAAAATAAACACTCAGGTTAAACAAACAATGCAGAATAAAGCATGTTCACATAAATCTCTCCCCTTTTCATTCACCTATCGTACTTTCAAACAAGTATGGACACCACCAACTCTAATTGATTTTAAAATAATCCGTTGATGTCACAAACCGCTCCCCTACCCCAATTCAAAAGGCATTCTAATGTAACGATTAGATTGATGACAAAAAAGTTATTAGCCTCCAAGGCAAGAAGACACATCAAAATTATATTGGTAGGCAATTTAGATAGATCAAATTTAAGATTTTATTATTAAAAGAAACAACATCATACCATCATTAGTAGTAAAACTGAAGCTAGAAATCCATTCTGTATGGCCCTGTTCCTGCACAGGTGAAAACATGTGATAAATCAAATAGAATAGATTTATGAGCATAGTTCTTTGAATAAAACTATGCATATACAAGTGCAGTATCAGTTGGATAAAAAACCAAAGAACACCGTTTTATCAAACATTTACTTAACCCTTGTTTGATTCCCTTTAAAATTTTAATACATTTTTCTCTCTTTTTTTCAACCACACATACTTCCATTAAAGAATATTCCACGTAAATTAAAAACTTTTCCTTCTTTTTTAACCACACATTCTCCCAAAAACTACCATTCCATAATACATTTTACCCAAATTTCTCATTGTAATAGTTGTCGAACAGGGGTTAATATTTAAAAAACGAGAAACAGAAGTTTATCCTGCATGGCGACCAAATCACATGTATATTCTCTACACACGCAAAAGACCACATTTTCATATCCTATTCACAAATTAGACAAGAAAATTTTATTTAATCACTAGAAAGGAATCAAAGAAGCAGCAGAAAGAAAGCCATTTAACATGGACTGGAGTAGATGATGTAAGGTACAGGTAAAACAAGACAGCAAATCAGTACCATCCCAATTGGGTAAGAGCAAGAGAACTCATATAGACCCTAGTTCTGATCTTTGAAGATTCATGTACTTTTCGAGAAATTCCTACCTCTCTATCTATCTCTGAGATGTTTCGATTTTTCAAAACTCCATGGACATGCAGAAGAGAAATGCTATCCCCACTCGGATGGATGACGAGATTCCATTGATACAGAGCCAATTCCAATAGACTTATTGGACGGTACCTTTGGCATGCATCCAGTAGGTTAACTCTGAGACCTTGACAAACTACGATCCTTCAGCAGGACTAGACTATTACCAGAGGTTAGTTTCTTCTCTCTGTGTTTCACTATTCTTATTTTTAACTTTTTCCTACTTTCACTAGAATATTATGCTTCTCATAGTATGCCAGTCCCTTCCACTCTAACTTCCTATTATTTACCTATAATACTAAGATAACTGAATGGAACCTTATTTCAGAACTGATAGTTTACAATTCGCAATATATTATTATGTGCATTTGACATGACAAAGATTATACCTGTTTGCAACATTACAATTGTCAATAAAGTCTCTATATGTATAAAACAATACCTATTTTTTTTATTTGTCCAGACCCAGGAAATGATTTCTCTCTTATCACTTGGAACACCTAAGGAAACATGGCAATGAAGGTCATATGAACGTATGAATGTTGGGCTGGTGGTATCGAGCTTCTTTCCAGTCAACATAAAACTGTTTCCCCTAAACTATGTCCTATCATTAAAATTTTTGTTCAATACAGGTATCATTTGGTGGCTTTGAAATAAAAATTAGTAAATATTTAAGATCTATATCACACGACCAAAAGAAAACATATATTTCCTCAATACAGTGGCCCCAGAGGGACTCCTCTTAGGTTCTTTTTTAGCCATGCTCTATAACAGGTTACATGACATGAATTTCACTTCTAAAGTTGTCCAATTAATTCGTTTGAGCATTACTCCAACTGATGTATATTAATCAACAATATAGATGCAAACCTTTCTTGATCCTCAAAAAAACCACTATCGGCTATACCACTAGATAAAGCCTCACGACTCATTTCCAAAGAAAAGAAATGACCACAAATCACAAAGTTCCTAATGTTTGTTGCATATAATTGAAACTATACTGGTATGCTCAGATTGTTCATCAAGCAGGACCACATACAGACTCAGCTCAAAGGCACCGTAAAGATGAAATGTGTCGACAGTAACACACAACTTGACAATGAACAGTACCACTCTCATGCACAACACTCGATCAATTTCCAATCTCTAGCCCCCAACCCCTAGCCCCCAAGTTTAAAACCATGTAAAAATTTTGAGCTCATACAACTAATTCAGGAACCTACACTACCATCAGAACCCTAAAATATGCATTTAATCTTCAAAGTATCTCATAAACTGACACACATTCATTATTAAATTCTAACCATATGCAATTTTAACAATAAAAATTCAAAGCCGCCTAGTCATACACAGAAGCTAATAGAACCAACCAACGTCATTGTACAACACTTGAAAATTTGCCACTTCCTCTCTAACCTTTAGATGTTCCTAAACTGTAGATTTGTCCACGATCTACTATAAGGCGACAAAATGTACATAGCCTATTAAGTAAAATGGCAAGCTTAAACAATAAAGATCTGAAATTACGACAAAATACAATACATATGCTAAAGATCAAGAGCTCGGAATTAATTTTTTTTTGCAAAAAAAGTAACTCGAAATGCCAGGGTAAAATGTGAGATCGAGAAATCAGATAAAACTATGAAAATGAAAGAATCGGAGCTTACAAGAGAGATGCGGCAGCGGGGGAAGAAATTCGATGGCGGTCCCTCTTTCTCCTCCTCTCTCTCTCTCGTCTTCTTCTTCTTCTTCGTCGTCGTTGTAGAGAGAGAAAGATAGCGTGTATTTAACCGCCGAGTTGCAGAGGAATAGATGCCTCTCTATCTGTTTATGCAGAAAATGGGAATCTTTTGGTTCTATTGAACGATGTCGTTCGGTGATTTACGATATATAAACGACGGCGTTTAGGACAGGATCAGAACGGGTGTGGATTCGGATCGCATCTGGTCTGAACCACGTCTACGCCTCCGAGTTGACCGCTCCATTTTCTTCGTCAACTCTAAAATTTGTAATAATCTAATCACATAAATTTGCTTTGATATTCATCAAATGTAACTGACTGTTCTCATTTTCTTATCCTGATATTCCAATTTCTTTATTAAAAAACTTTTATTTTGTGTATATAGTAATATATCATTATTTAATTTATTTAGTTATGACGAAATTTTTTTCATTTAATCTTGAAATCGTACAAATAAAAATAAAGGTAAATTAGGAAAGTTTTTGGCAAAAACTAGTCCGTATAAAAAATAAAAACAACTTATATAAATTGAACAGAGTGAGTATTAATTTCAATTTTATAGCAAAATTAGTGAGGTTAATTACTAATAGATGCTTAAGTAATTATAACAGAGATAATTATATTCTCATCATATTTTTATTTGTTACGTCATATTTTGTTGTACTTAAGGTCACAATCTTTATTTATTGTAGAACTTATGTCCCTAATTTTTTTTTGTTCAACTTTTTATGTTCTAACTTTCACAAATTAATACATCTCGTCCTTGATGATGATTTCTGTCAAAATATTTTGTTGTGTGCTTATAAATGAGAGAGAAAATTGTTATTATATTTTTTGTATTACTAGTTTTATAATATAATGAGCAAAATAAGTCATTTTGTCATGCAGCTGATTTTTTGCATGAAATCGTTATTAAAGACGACATGTTAACATTAATATAATATTGAGAATACGAATGCGATAAAAAATAATTGGGGATATAAATGATAAAATGAAAAAATTGAGGACCTTGAGTTTCAATTAGAATGTAATTACCTGTGAATATAATTTTCTTTATGACAATGGTCATTAAAATGTGATTAATAGCAGGATACCCTCTACAAACTTGTTCCTGTACGATATACCATCTACAAACTTGTTCCTGTACAATATACCCTCTACTTATTGAAAATCGCAAAAGATGTCCATAGTTGAAACATTTTGCTCAAAATTCTCCCTGTTGTCAAGACCGGTAAGTTTAACCATTAAAAACAATAAAAAATGTCAAAATTAAAGAGAAATAATTACAATTGCAGTACCTTGACTTTTATTTTTTACAAATTATACCCAAAATTTTTATATGTGCCAATCACAATCCTAAACCATTAAAACTTCATTTTCTACTCTAACCCGTCTCAATTCATCTTGTTCTCCAGCTTCAACCAACCCATATCTTCTTCATTGCCTTCTTCCCCACCTTCAGCCATACTCACCTCACCGCACTTCATTTTCTTCTCACACTGCAAATTCTCACACTAACACACCACCCTAATCACCCCATATCTTTATCTTCCTTCCACAATAAATTTCCATCTTCGTAAATCCAAATCCACAAAACAAACCCAAAATTCAAATTCGAAAAAAACTCTTGCAATTTATTTCAGGTACGTCACCTCTTAAAGAAAGCATAATTTTAAGGAAAATAAAAAAATACTGACCTAAAGTGCTTGAACACCACAGTATGCAAAAACTACTCAAGTCATCTGGAAATCTTCAAACTTCTATGAGAAAGTTGTCTATGAAAAGAAAGACTAATACCCAAAAGGCCAATGATAATATGTAACCCAATAGCAACCTATAATAAGCCCTAATTGGATGCAAAGGGGGCAAATAAGAACATCAAATGCATAGCAACCACCACCCCTACGGTTAGGGGCGGAGCCCCATTAGGCCCAGTGCGGGCAGATGTCCGCACTGAACTTTTGGGCTCCAATAGGTCCAAAATTTTATTTTTTTTGTTTGGGTAAAGCCTGTTTAATTAAAAAGGCCCAATTTCTCGACCCGACTTCTTGAATCAGTCCGTGGGCCGTTAGTGACCCGACCCGACTTCTTGAATCAATTATAACCCGTTCAATTCATATTTCCAATTTTCAAACCCTAGCAAACTTGAAATCTTGAATCACGTCTCTCCTCCTCTCTGCTCTCAACCGGTCTCCGCCCGCCGTCGCCGCTTCTCGCCAGTCGGCAGTTGGCAGTCGCTACTCCAACTCGCAGGCGCCGGCTCAACTTCCACTCTTCCAGTCCACGGTCCACCGCTAGTCTGCTGCGAGCGTCTGCCGAGACAACCGAGTGCCACTGCTTCCGGACTCTTCAAGAAAAAATCAAAATCAAAATTTTGGTAAGCAACTTACTGAACCAGTCTATCGCTTCTGTCTTCTTATACTGAGGAAACAACTATAAAAATGGATAAAGGTCAATCTATATTTAATAGTTCGCAAGTATTGGTTCCAATTTCATTTAGAACCTGAAATGTAATATTTCGCAATTCACATGCCTGATGCCCAAGAAATTGTTGCCAAGAAAATGAGAAGCATTTGTGTGGTAATTGAATATATTAGAAGACCATATTGGAAAATAATCCATTCCAGGTTCAATTTCTGGTTCAAAATTCATCTTCTGGTGTAAACTTGTTGTATGATCTGTATTCTGCAGATTGTCACTACTCACTACCATTTCCTCCAGATAGTCCAAGTTTATTCTCCAAGTATCTTAACCATTCCCTGCATTCATCTTCACTGTCTAGTTTTTCCACAGCGTTAAAAGCCTTTGAATTTACATATTCATTTTGTTCGGTGTTCGTTGACTGAAAAGGATCCAAGGTATCCAACAAGTTCCAAAAGTCGATATCTGACTCAAAAGGGATTTCGATTTTTTCCTCTAAAGTAGTCGGCCCCTTTGTCTCCTCCGGCCTTGCGATATTACAGAAATTTGATGCATAAGAAGATGTTGAAGAATCAGAACTTGCAGTTTCTTTTGGTTCATCACTAGGATGTCTAGATATTACTTTTAGGAACTCGGGTTTCTCATTAGAACTCTAAATTATCACTTTCTTTTATTTATGTAATCTTGAAGTAAACATAAGAACAGCACCAGTAAGCATATCTTGAGTGTTTTAATTCAACGTTTATTCTAAAACTATGCAAGCGTCTGCCACTGTTCTTTAATGATTAACTTAAGGGGGTTTTGAATAATATTCAGTAAATTAATAATCTTTAGTTATTAATTAAGCATTAGATATTTGGGAACCCATTTCAATTTATATTTCAATTAGTTTTTCTTTAATAAATACTGCTGAAGTTATATTGATGCTACTATTGTTGATTATTATAGATATGTTTTCCATACAGACAAGACATTTTTCTTATTCCAGTTGAAGAGTTGAAGTTAAGATCTGAATTTAAAAATTGAGTCCCCCTGCAAAGAAGATAGTAACTGATTTTCAGATTTTGGCAATTGTGAAGTTAGATTGTCATCAATTTTTGGATCATAATAAATTCAGAAATGTAATTTGTTGAATTTTTTTGACAGCCTTCTGCCTTCTCCAATTCAGGCAGTTCTCCATATATTTCTCGAACGGTGCTGCACTCGCTCATTAGACCATTCCAATTTCTAGGTACTGAATCACTTAATGTGAAATTGTGAATTGCACTGCGAATTGAAATTGTGAAATTGTGAATTTATGATCATTTTGTCATTATGAATTATTCTCACTCACTTCAATTAATAATTGGATATCAAATGTTTAAATCCAGATATCAAATTAATAGATACTTTCAACGAAAAAGGAACGTAGATAGTGTTGATGAGGGGGTATCGAATAATGTGGATGTTGATGAAGGGGCATCGAATAATGTGGAGTTTGATGTCACAAAACTTCCAATTGATCCTGGTCTAAGGATACCAATTTTAGATTACAATGCTAACATCCGAGATGAAGTTCGAAGAGCATATATGTTAAAGGGTCCTTGTCAGCCCCAAGATCATGACTTTCCAAAATGACAATTTGGAGTAACAATTAGACGATTCAATCCTTCGTGGTTTAAAGAGTTCGGTAGTTGGTTGGAATACAGTGTAGAGAAGGATGATGCTTATTGTTTGTATTGTTATCTTTTCAGAACAAGTTCTGGAAAGCAAGGTGGAGGTGAGTCTTTTGTTGGCGAAGGTTTTACATATTGGAAAGATAAAAAAAGGCTTCATACTCATGTTGGACTTCATGATAGTGCACATAATCAAGCTCACATTAAGTGTGAAGTGTTGATGAATCAAGAGCAACACATTCAATGAGTTTTCTACAAATAATCAGAACAAGCAAGAAATGCATATGTTACACGCCTTAATGCATCCATTGATTGTGTTCGAGTTCTTTTGCGACAAGGGCACTCATTTCGAGGTCATGATGAATCTGAGGATTCTTCCAATCCAGGTAACTTCTTAGTGCAATTGCAATTTTTGGCTGCTCATAATGAAGCTATCAATGCCGTCACATTGGGAAATGCTCCTCACAATTGCAAATTGACATCACCTGATGTTCAAAAGGATATAGTAAATGCTTGTGCTATTGAAACAATCAATGTTATTATCAAAGATGTTGGCGACTCACTATTTTCTATTCTAGTTGATGAATCTTGTGATGTGTCAATGAAGGAGCAAATGTCTATTGTTTTACGTTATGTAGACAATAGTGGTCATGTCAATGAACGCTTCATAGGGATTGAACATGTTACAAGTACAAAGGCTCTATCACTTAAGGCCGCAATTGATAAGGTATTTTCTAGATATAACTTGAGTATGTCTAGATTGAGAGGACAAGGTTATGATAGAGCAAGTAATATGCAGGGTAAGTTTAATGGTCTGAAAACACTCATTTTGAAGGAGAGTCCATGTGCCTTTTACAGTCACTGTTTTGCTCATCAACTCCAACTTGCGCTTGTGGCTATGGCAAAGAAGAACATCCCTATTACTAATTTCTTTCGTGTGGTTGGGAACGTGATAAATACTGTTGGAGCATCTTCCAAGCGTTGTGATCTTCTTCGAGAAAAACAATTAGACTTTATTGTTGAGGCATTGGAAAAAAGTAAGATTTTAAGTGGACGGGGACTTAATCAAAAAACGACCCTTCAGCGCTCTAGTGATACACGATGGAGCTCACATTATAATTCTTTGGTCAGCTTGCTTGCCATGTTCTCTTCTGTTTTAGATGTACTTGCAATGATTGTTGAAGATGAATCTTGTTCTTGTGATCAAAGATCTGATGCAACAAATTTATTGGAGTTGATACAAAGATTTGATTTTGCATTTAATCTACAGTTGATGAGAAGTGTGTTGGCGATGTCAAATGAACTGTCAAAGGCATTGTAAAGAAAAGATCAAGATATTGTGAATGCAATGCAATTGGTGAGATTGTGCAAACGAAGACTCCAAATAATGAGAGACGAAGGGTGGGACTCCTTTTTTGAAGAAGTAAGTTCTTTTTGTCAACAACATTACATTCATGTACCCAACATGGATGATATGTTTGTACGCCTTGCAATTCGTGGTTGCCCTCAGCGTAATTCTCCAGAAATTACAAATTTACATCATTATCGAATAGATTTGTTCTACTCTGTCATCGATTTACAACTTCAAGAATTGAATGATCGTTTCTCGGAAGTAAATACAGAGTTACTCCTTTGTGTAGCTTGTTTATGCCCACAAGATTCATTTTCGTCTTTTGACAAAAAAAGCTTAATTAGACTTGCTGAGCTTTATCCATTAGATTTCTCTGCAGTAGATGTCATTGTACTTAGCGATCAACTTGAGACTTATATTTTGGACATGCGCACTAACAAAGAGTTTGAAGGGTTGAATGGCCTTGGTGATCTTGCGGAGAAGTTGGTTTTGACAAAGAAAGATAAGGTATATCCATTGGTTTACAGACTTTTGACTTTAGCATTGATTTTACCGGTTGCTACCGCTACTGTGGAGAGAGTTTTTTCTGCAATGAACATCGTAAAGAATAGATTGCGCAATCGGATGGGTGATCAGTGGATGAATGATAGCACTATTGTTTATGTAGAGATAGATATATTTTTGAAACTCGATAATGAAGTTATTGTACGACGATATCAAAATATGAAAACTCGCAAGGAACAGGTTTAATATATAAATTATGTCGTTTTTAGTGTTGTTGTAATATTGTTTTAATTTTTTATCATCATTAAATCTATGACCAAAACCTCGAAGTTCGGCGTCAAAAAATGATGCCCGCACTGAACATAAATCCTGGCTTCGCCCCTGCCTACGGTAGCAACATCCAAGGAATTTTACTTTCTACCCTAGTATGTATTCCTCCTCTTCACCACCACATTAGACAAACAAATCCTCCCAAATTTTGATTCTTTTCCACATTCCAGTGATGGAATTGTTATCGAAATTTTATGAAATTTTAAATTTTAATAAAATAAGAACCTAATTACATTATTGTTAAGATCCTCCATGTCAAGTCACCAAAAAAATTAATAGTACAGAACATAACTTAATTTTTTGAGAATGATTCTTTATTACTAGATGTTGATTCTATATCTTAAATCTTGAAAATCAACTTGGAATCCCTTTCTTGATTGGTTTCTTACTTTCCACCTTGAATTTTGCCTCCTAGGATTCTTTGATTCTTGTTCTTGATTTTGATTCTTGATTGAAGATTGTATGCTTTTAATTGTGGGTTTTGGGATATTCCTCTTCAATATGATTTCTCTATAGTGAAAAGGCATTATTCGTGCTAGAGAACTTGATAACAGAGAATGTAGATCATTATTTTGGATCGAACCTCCGTAATATTATCGTTTGTACTCTCTCTTCCCTTTTACTTATTGCTTTTGTATTTGTACATTTTGTTTTGATTGATCTATTCATTTTCCAACTTGCTTGAATTTGAATCAAATTTTCGAAAAGTTTTGAAAACCAATTCACTCCCCCTCCTGATTAGTTATTCTTGAGCTATCAATGACCTAAAAAAAGAATAAGAATAAGAAAAATTTTTGGTTTTTTTATATAAATGAAATTATGATTTTTTTTTTTTAAAGATTTATAAAAGAAAGAAAAGAAAATAATTCTTTTTTGTAAATTGTGGGTTGACCATAGTCAAACCCTTTTTTTTTTTATTTTGGGAAAATTCTTAAATGTAATATTCTATATGCAATGCATTAACACAAAATTAAAAAGTGAACGTTAAAAATCTGAGTTGCTTTCTATAAATTCTTGATTTATAGTCTGAAGTTCAACTCTGGATAATGATTTTTCATTGCACTTTGAATATGACTTTGGAGTCTTGTTTACCTTTCGTAGATTATTTTCACCACACTTTGTACATCCTTCAAAGTTACTCAATTTGAACTCAACTAAGAATTCTCCAATTTTTTCATCTGCTTTAATCACACCAATGAAGTTGGAGGTTTGCAAGCTAATTCTATCTTCTTTGAATGCCACTGATTCGTTTGGTTCCATCATGATTAATTACTTAATTTCTACATATTCGTTTTTAGTTGTTGATTCCTCAAGTCAAATTGATCCTCGTAGCTCATCAGGATTTATTTGAGCTTCAACCTTTCCATAATTTAGCATGGCGAAAACATCTCCCACAAGTATATCATTGACATCATCTTCTATTACATGTGGATTATACTAATAGATTCTAAAGCTTTATTTATTTATTTATTTATTATTATTATTAATTTTTCTTTTTTTTTCTTTTTTTTTCTTTTTGTGGAGTGGTCAATAACAAGAATTTTTTTCTAATCCAAAGTCCCCACAATATTCACAAGTTAGTCGCCTCTCCTTATTAGCCCCCGTTTGAGCCCCATTATTTGTAGATTATAATGAGATGAATAGTATTTTTTTGAAAAATGAGTGGTTGAAAAGTTTTTGATTTACGTGTAATATTATTTTATTGAAGATTGTGTGGTTAAAAGTAGGAGAGAGAAAATTTTAATTTAATATAATGAGAAATAATGGGGCTCAAACGGGGGCTAACAATTGGTTGGATAAATAATTCCAATTGCAAGTCAAGCTTCTCAAGTTCGACAAATGGATTGTATACATTCATGGCAAAGACATCTATTACAAGTATATCATCGTCATCAAGTATGTGATGAGTGTGTCTTACTCATCAAGTATGTGATGGCAAAGTCCCCACTCGTTTTATTCTTAAAGTTTTATGACTTTTTAATGAGCGTTTTTAATGTTGTTTTATAGGTTAGTTAAATTGGTGTGAATGGTGTAAAAATTGAAGAAAAGAGTGATGCTGGCATGAATCAAAGAGAAGTTGATGTTAATTTAGAGAAGCTTGATGATTAGAGGCTAAATTGAAAAAAATAAGTGAATAACGACAAAAAATCGTAAATCCAAAGTTCAAGGACTCAATTGAAACTTTTTGATAGTTGATTTGGACCACAAAATGATAATTGAAGATTGTTACAATCATCCAAATGCAATTAGAATTCAAAAAGAAGTAAAATATGATCAAAATATTTTAAAAATCAATTTTCAACCGCGTAGGTATGTTCCAGATTTTTAGCTGGAGATTGAGACCCATTTTTAACATAGTAATGGTTTCAATTGGAAAAAGCTATCTGAATTAAAGTTAACTTTTCAACACATTTTGAATTGCCTCAATCGGATATTGGGAAAAAAAAGTTATGACAAAAATAATAAAAGATGCATAGTGCTATTTTTCCACCCAAAAATGGGCATCGTAGTGCTATTAATGCTAAAAATAAGTAGCATCACAGTGCCATGCAGATGGCATTGCAATGCTATCGAGCAAGAAAAAAATTGAATTTTTGAACTCTTTTCTTAGCCCAGTCCAACCCTAACTCTTCCAAAATTTCATGGTGATATAAATGCAACCCTTCAACCACTTTTGAAGGACAATTCAACCAGACAAGAAGGGGCCAAAGTTCAAGAAATCAAGGAGGTGGCAAAGGTTACATGGCAAAAAAGATTGATTCAACCATCTAAAAACTAGTTTTATCTTTTTTCTCTTCATGTTATTCTTTACAAATTGTATGGATTTCATGTCTTATAACATGAACTAAACATCAAATCTAGGATTTGATTAGCCAAAACTTGAGGATATGATTTTATTTTATTTTAGTTAATTCTATAGAAATTTTCTTTCCATCTATTTGTGTTAATGATTTAATACTTTCAATTAATTGGTTACTAACTGAATGATTAGATGCTAGTCAATTACGGCACTTTAAAGAGGGGAATTTAGATACAATCATAAAAATATCACAACCTAGGTTTTATAAATTTTGAGAGAGTATAATTCCTTTGATGCTTCCATATAAGAATCATGAACTTAATAATTCTTTGATTTTAATTCGGAATAGAGATATTGAAATTAAATTCTAGGAATAGTATTTACTCGGCACGAGATAGAGAGAGAGTAGAATTAGATTAATATTCTTGCTTAGAAACGTGCAAAATTGATTAGAGTTAACTATGTTTTTTAAAATCATATTTGATAGTTAGGTGAAATAATAATACTAGGCTTTTTCATCTTGATTATTCTTCTAACTTGTATTTAATGTTAAATTTGTCACCATATTCATCATTAGATTAGTTTAGAACCAATCGTTTTATAATTTGACTTTCTAGATAAAATAAGAGCTATTCAATTATAGTACCCAGTATAAAATTGATATTCAATCAAGATGAAAAAGCCTAGTATTATTATTTCACCTAACTATCAAATATGATTTTAAAAAACATAGTTAACTCTAACTTGTATTTAATGTTAAATTTGTCACCATATTCATCATTAGATTAGTTTAGAACCAATCGTTTTATAATTTGACTTTCTAGATAAAATAAGAGCTATTCAATTATAGTACCCAGTATAAAATTGATATTCAATCCCTGTGAGTTCGACATTCGTACTTGCTCTTATTTTACAAAATTTGACATCGTACACGTGCGATATATTTACATTATAGAAAACTCGTGATGGTATGGCAAGTGGATTATATCTATTCTTTGTGAAATATCTCCTACAAACATATCGTTGTCATCTAAGTTTGGATAAATTAATGCATATTTTTGCTACTCGCTACTTTTTGTTACCTGTCAATGAAATTAAGAAAAAAAGTAGATCGGTTAAAAAAGAAAAAATAAAATAAAAATTAGAAATAATTTAAACCAATATTAAATAAAATAGTGCCCGACAAATGCGTCACAAACATGTTGTTGATTTTATATCATGTATGGATAGTAACAAGTAATAAAGTGGACCTAAGTCCGAATGATCGTTCCTACTAGGATTACTATTTAACCATTGGTTATACTATTTCTAACTTAAATTCGATTAAAAAATAGAATTAGTATTAATTTTTATCCTAAATACTATAATTCTACGAACAAATAAAAGTAATTTCTCCATCAATCAAAAATTTCCACGTCTAGATACAATTAATCATGACTTTTGTGCTCAAAGTAATTCAAGATCTTACGATAGATAAGCAATTTTTGAAAGATTTTAGTCACAAATAGCATATTTGGTAATATATCATGAGTCAACAACAATTTTAAACATCATACAATCCTAATCAGGCGAGCTTTCCCCAAAACTCAAACCACACATTGTCATCAATATGTAGTAAACAAGATAAAAATAAAAAATAAAAAATAAAAAATAGGAAGGTTAACGAAACATACTCGATTAGACATTTGTGAAGAGATACCAATACTTGAATTGGACTTGCAATGCTTTCGTTGAACTTGGGCAAGTGACCTTCTTGTAAACCAATTTACCCCCAGACTTACTATGAACTATGTATGTATCGAAAATACCTACAATAATGATAGCTAATCAAATAAAAATTTAAAAAAAAATGCATAAAATTAAATAAACAGATTAAAAGTTAAAAATTTGTTGTCACTCCCACTTTATATCGATAATCATACACTAAGCTGTGTAGAAGTGAAATTGATTACTCAACATAGACACAGGACTTCACACTTCTCTTTTACTTGATAAAATAAAATAAGCATTTTCACAATAAGGTCCCTGTATATTCTCGTCTGGCCATCTATGATGTACATATGGTATGTTATGACTAAATATTGTATAACCAAATTCCAACATATTTATTTGGAAGATTTCAAAAATATCTATCATGTCATTTCAAAAGTCAATCTCCAACATCCAGATTATTCTATTTCTCTACCACAGCTCAATGTAAAATTCACCACCTAAATTGAGGAATAAAGGACTAGCACCCTATCAGGGTCTTAAAACCTCAATGATCGAATGCACCATTTTAAGAGAAAGCAATTAGAAAAATTGATGCAATATGCAAATGACATTGTAAATAGCATAAAATGCATAAATCATATTGGCCAAAGATGTAATGTAAAGTTCGGGGTATTACAATTGGGCTGTATCCCTACATGCATTTTTTTATTATCTTTAACTCGACTTTGGTGATTGAATCATGGGCACCTAAAAAAGGCTTTGGATACATGACCCATTTTTCTTCATTTGGCTTTATTCCACTTCTCATTTGATCTCCACACTTCTACCTTGCTTTTTTCAACGTAGTAAAAGCCATTCTATCCGATTCAAACTCAGTAATGCATATTTTCACCTCCTCATCGGACTTAATCACAAAATCAACTTATACGCAATCAATGAAGTTGAAAGAATGTATGTTGATGTCATCTTCATTGATTTCTACATTTTCAATATTTTTTTTGTGATTAAGTTATCATTCACTTTTGACCCTTTTATAACTGTTGATATTTCTTCATATTGAATGATCGATCCACAATGTAAATCCACGGGCAGTGAGTCTCATTGACTCCTTCAAGTGGATTATATCCCATTGTTGAAATCTATTCTAGTACATGGAATCTCCTATAAGCATATCGTTTTCATCCAACTTAGCAAGTTCTTTAAAATATTTTGGAAGTACCTTCTCACTTAATTAGGGAGGATCATATCCCACAAGCTTGATATCCTCATCCCAATCATCAAGTACAAAATCTCCCACGTGCATATACTCTTTATCAGATCTATCAATTGCTTTTTATTGACACGTCAAGTATTTTTGAAATCTTAGAAGTTTCGACGTGTGTAAACTAATGTCAGAGAACAAGCACTGCTCAATACAACGGTGTAAGCAATTTTCACAACTTAATATTCTCCAAGCATATCTTGACTGTCCATATAGAGATTATCCATTGCAAAAATTTTGTTACTTCATCAAATTAGAATCAAGCAAAAAAGTACAGAGAGAAAGTACAACACACATGATAGATTAGCAACACGAAGCTTAGCCCATGTATACAAAATAAAAGCAATGTTACTTTTATGCCACTAAGTAAACTGTAGCTTGAAATCAAATTGAACCGCAAAAAATATTTTAATTTTGTTTGGTTTGAATTTTTTTCCAAAATTTAATATAAATGGCTTGATTTGAACCTAGACTAAAATAAATAAAATTAAAAATTGCCCAGATTGAACCTATTCACCTGATGTATTAAAAATCGATTTTGTTTATTTGCAAGTAAAAAAATTAATATTTTTAGGTAAATTAGTGTTTTCTCTTTGAGCATGTTTAGCTAATTTCAATGTAGTGGTTTTTAAATTTATTAATGAAAAAAAATTAACTACCCTTAAATTTACTTTTTCACTTAGGGTGCGTTTGATTACAAGTAGGAAAATTACATAGAAAGAAAATGAATTCCAGGGAATTGAATTACCTAGAAATTGTTTTCATGGAAATTGTAAATTATTGTGTTTGATTGTATAAATTTTTCACGTGAAAAATGTTGAAGTAAAAGTATTTTTTGATGTTCGTTTGACTTTGTTTTACGTGGAAATTGTCAATTTCAGGGATATCCTCTTTTACAATTATTCCTAAAATTTGTTCCCATTGCCAACAATTAAAAAAAAAATAAAAAAAGTAAAAAATAAAAAATAAAAATAAGGTGGAAAACCAAAAACCACCTATCCCCTAGGAAAAAAAAAGTTGGAAAATCACGCTTTAAGGTGTTGTACCTAGAAATTCATGGAAAATCAATTCCCTGGAAAATTTTGTCAATCAAACAGGCCAAAAGTGGAAGTTGGAATTCGAATTCCAAGTTCCATGGAAAATTTCGTGTAATCAAACGGGGCCTTATAGTAATTTAAAAAGAAAAAAGAAAAAAAAAGGTCAAATATACTTAAGTCATCCTCTATCTATTTTTTCTTTTGTACATGAAAACACTTTTTTCTACAATGTTTCTTGATTTTTTTTTAAAATTTTTAATTCCAGTTAACAAACGATAAAGTCAAATATTAATTTCAAAATTTCAAAATTGATTTCATAAATTACTTAAGAGTCATGTTTATCAAAACGAACTTGTTACAAACTTAAAATAAAAATTACTAGATTGAAGACATGAATTCGCAATGTTCATCTTTAAAGCTCTCATAAGTTGTCGAAATTACCACCATTTTACCTTCTTTAACTCACATTACAACCATATATTGCTAAATTTCAATCCCATAAAGATCCCAATTTGAAAATCAATAAATTCATTAAATTTCAGTCCTTAATTTAACCAAGAAAAAACACACCCATAAAACTGGGGCTCAACTGAAAAACCAGGCCCTGTATTCTCTGCAGATAAGGATAGCAATTTGAAAAAATCAACGGTTCTAATAGAGCCACTTGTACATCTCGGATCTCTCATCGCGCTTTCTCTTGATCCGGGACAGTTCACGATGACCAATCATAATGCAGAATATCTTTCCACGTGGATCGGCTGGTGATATAAATAGTAAAATGTATGCCAGCATTTTTGCTCAAAGCGATTCATTAGAATTCTCTAGAGTTTCATTTGTGAGTTTTCGTGATGTCGGCTACAGTAGAAAAGAATCTCGCCGAGGAACAGCCGCAGCCAGCGGAGGAGAAAACTGTCAAAGAGAAGAAACCGAAGGTCCCTAAGGAGAAAAAGCCTAAAGCTACAAAAAATGCCTCCCATCCTCCTTACTTTGAGGTATAACTTATTTGTATGTCTTTCTGAAATAGATTATAGTTTCTGTGACTTCTAATGAATTGAAATTGTGAAAAATGGGATATGAATTTTGCAGATGATTAAGGAGGCTTTGGTGGCACTGAATGAGAAGAGTGGATCGAGTCCATATGCAATTGCAAAGTACATGGAAGACAAGCACAAGGCAGTGCTTCCTGCAAATTTTAGGAAGATTTTGGGTCTCCAATTGAAGAACTCTGCAGAAAAAGGAAAACTGATAAAAATCAAGGCTTCATACAAGTTAAGTGAGGCTAAACCCGCTAAGAAGGAAGCAGTAAGGAAGCCGAAAACATCTGCTACGGTTAAGGCCAAGAAAACTGAAGGGGTGAAGAAGGCGAAGAAGGCGAGTACAGCAAAGCCTAAGCAGCCAAAGAGTATTAAGCCTAAGAGGGCTAAGAGGGGGGTTGCCTAAATAAATGGGTGTGTTTTTATGTGAATATTGTGTGTGAATAGAATAGTATTAGTAGTAGTTGGTTTTTGTTGCATCACAAACGAAGTTTCTAATGAATAAACTTCCTTACGTTGAAATCAGTTTTTATCATTTTTAATTTAATATGATAAAAAAAAAAGATTAATATTGATTGTTTATATCAGTTTATACCCCTTCAAAGAATGAGTTGGTGATAGGAGTTAATGTATTTTTTGATTAAATTTGCGGAAGTTCATTTTGAGATCTTTGAATCAATGATTACTTTTGTTTACCGAACAATCAATCAAAATGGCGTAGACCCACAATAAATATAGGGTTGGTTTATGGGTACATAAGGGTGTGGTACTGGACACCATTGTGTACCAACCCTTATGTACCACAAGGGTTTTTCATAAATATATTCATTTTGGTTGCTTTTCAATTTCATTTATTTGTGATGATTTACAATCATAAAGACAAGAAGAAAATCAATGAAGCAATGTTTAAAAATGATCAAAATAAAGAACAGTCAATTAATCTACTTGTACGAAGTAGGTAGATAAAATTTGTTGACAAAATAAGTGTTGGTAAGATTTAGGTCGTTGATTTGTTCTGATTTCAAAATTTGGTTTTGCAATAAGTAATATAGATTTTGTTTATTTATGTTTTGCCAATCTTTTTTTTACACATAGCATTACCCAAGAATGGTTAATGGTTTTGGAGCACAAAGCAAACTGTTTTTTCTATTCTCAGCCTTTTATTTTTTAACTCCCTCGCCCCCAACCAGTCACACACTCCAAAAAAGTGGCTAGAGCAAGCAACATGTGTGTGTGTGAGAGAGAATAAGTTAAAACTCTAATTGGGCTCCGAGACGGATGGGCTAGGACGCAAGATTCATCCAAAAGGTAAATATATGGATCGTGAGCAGCATTAAACTCAACAAATTTTTACTTTGATATTCAATCAACAAATAATTAATAAAATTGGAATCACATATCTTAACTCATGTTTTACATAATATTTGCTCTGTATACTTATCAGAGTTTAGATAAAAAATACTCAAGCAAGAACAAGTAATCACAGTAATCAATTAAATGCATATACAGCATGTGATGGAGATATAACATGAGATAACACACGGATCTTTTTAAACATGTTCACAAAGAACATCGAACTAAAACCAAGTTAATCAATCAAACAGCCAACACATGTGCAACAAATGCATATATGGTAGAGATAAAGCGACAGACACATAGGGAGGTGTGCCTGCAAATTTGGATTTTATTGGCAGGGGCAACTTACCTTATTAGATAGGGGGAGCCCCGGTTGGGCGAGTGTCACGATGAAGAAATCCCTTCCTTTAAAAAAGCCCTTGGTATGGGGAGAGATCAAAAGAAAGGGGTATTTTGGTAAAATAGAGGGCTCTCGCAGGTCCCACAGAGAGATCTCACCACACTTATTCTATCCATTCCTTGTTACTCGTACCTCGAGAGCACAACATGTCCACCATGTTTACTAGACTAGTTACTAACATATATCTAATTGGTAAACCACAATAGATCTTATGTCTACCGGATAATCATCTATAACCACCTCACTTCTCTCAACCTAAGTGGATAATAGGTTTTCACTTAACAGAAGTGATAGAAGTTTCACTTTCATACTCCACCTGATCAGAGTCTTAATATATAAATCAGACATTTGATCACCTTTGTACTCATGATCCAAATGTCATTCTCCACATTGCTTGCGCATATCACCAACACAACCTTAAACATCTAATCCACATAATCAAAAGACGCACAACACACGTACTGCTAACACATCGTAAATCCATTGACAAATCGACACCTTTGACGATCACAAAGGGTTTTCAAAAGACTGTTTAAATATGAACACTAGAGTCAACCATTAAAATTATGTTCCAAGAGGTTCTTTAAATTAACATTTTGATTTAGAGAGTGAAATTTGGAGAGTCAAACTTACTCTCTATATTTAAATGTATTCAAAGTGCTACAAATGTCAATATAGGAAAATAAAAAAATAATTTAGAAAAAACTAGTTGAAATAAAATATAAAGAAAAATAATAAATATTTTTTATGAGTAGTAAAATTAAGTATTAAATATAAAGAGATTGTTGGAATGTTTCAAAATTTGAACTCTCTGAATTTATAAATGCTTTCCAAATAATATAATATGTTCTTTAAAAATAGAGAGCCTCTTGAAAATGCTCTTAGGACACAATTTAAATCGACACACTCACCACAAGATTACTCCAAGATCAAAGCTTAAGAGGTCCACAAAGGATTTATCCCATAAAAATTAAAACGAATAGTGATGGTGACACTCACAAAGAAAATAGAAGAAAGAATTAGTAGTAGAAAACATCCCTAGAAACATTTTCATGTGCGACATATCCCCTACTTATATTGAAAATCAAGGAAAATCCCCTTGTTTGAAATCTTTTGTGGGAAAAACCCAATGCTATCAAGATTCGTCAAATTTATCGTTAAAACCAATAAAAAATGCCAAAATTAGAAATAATTGCAATTTCAGTAACCAAGCATTTTTATTCTTTTACAAATTAAATCTAAGGGGGTGTTTAGGCATTTTTATGTAAAAATGCATTTTAGAATAATAAATTGATGTGAAATGTGTGATTGAAAAATTAAAAAAAAAAATTATTTACGTGTAATATTATTTTAATAAAGAATGTGTTATTGAAAAAGAGAGAGAGAGAAATGCATTTTGAAGAAAATAGTTACCAAATGAGCTCTAAATTTTTTATGTGTCACCTACGATCTCAAATCTTCCACTTCATCTTCTTACCCAAAAATACAAATTAGTTTAATCATTTTATGTTTCTGAAGTTAACAAATTTTTTCCAAAAACTCTTCCAAGGTGAATTATTTGGAGATGATCGACTAAAATATCTCAAGTTTCGATGAGCTGAGAAAACTCATAGGCAAACTCAAAAGAATTTTAATCTCAAATTTTTTATAGAAAGAGAAAATCCTAAGCCAAAAATGCAACTCTATGAAAAAATTCTAAAAAAAAAACTCTTTCGAGTCACCTCTAGGACGTACCAAATTCTTTTGAAAAATTGTAGCCCGAACTAAAGTTCGATTTGAAGGAAATACACAAGCTCGATGTAGGTTCAAAATCTTCTGATAAAATAATGCAGAAACTGAATACCTGGACGGACGTTGGCAAAATGAAAGCTTGGCGTAATATCATTTTCAAAGAAATATCACAAAAATTTTGAAAATATGGAAAAGTGGAAAATACCTTAATTCTCAAATCGCTTTTATAAAGCTAAGCAACGATTAATTTCAAATATTTGGACACTGCATAGGTGATTTTGGATGGAAAAGAAGGGGTGGAAGGACGACAACGACGAAGTGGAGCAAGGCTGGGTCGACGACCTAGGTGGTTTTGATGGGTAAGGAGAAGTTGGTGGTTTGGTGCTTTCCCGCAACGGTGGTGCCAAAAGTTATGTCGGCACTACAGACATGCTTAGACCCCGTTTCGTAACAATTTTTCACCAAAAAAATCAATTTTTTGATCGTTATTTTACTATTTTAGCTGTCATTTTTTACTTCTTCACTCACACAAGTGAGATCCACTTTTCTCTCTAATAATTAAAAAATCAATTTTCATAATCACTAATGAACATGCTCTTAATAAAAACTTACTTTTGGAACTAATTTCAACAAACTTGATCTTCCTCCATTTTTGATAAGTACATCAAACCTAAATTCAAATAATTTTCTTCTAAACGAGTTTTTCATTTTTTTTCCTTTTTGCATCGATTCTTTATCTTTTAATCTTTTATGAAGTGGGGATGGGGATGGGGATGGGGATGGCTTTTGAAGGAGAGAACCCTTTTTTATTTTTTCCTTATGTTTTTTGGTTTTATTTATTGATTTATTTAATGTGGTAATTTTAAAGTTATCATTTTATCACTTTTAATTTTAATTTGAGTGAAGTCTCAGTTGAATTTTTTGGGGAAAAAGCAAAATAAAGTTCCAAAGATTTGGAATTGTAGCTGACACATAAAAATTTTGGATTTAATTTGTAAAAAGGCAAAAAGTTTGGATATCGAAATTACAATTATTCCATTTTAATGTTGGAATTTTTTATTGTTTTAAACGACAAATCTGACAAATGTTGATAGCATGAGAGTTTTTCGCATAAAAGGTTTCAAATAGGGAGGTTTTCTACGATTTTCAATAGATAGGGCGTATATCGCATATGAAAATGTTTCTAAGTGGGTTTCTACTATTAATCCTAGAAGAAAGAGTTTGTTACTTCACTACACTCGCAAAATATGCTTACAAACAAAAAGAGGATAACACCCACACATAATTACTCCATATAATCTCACATACCACACAAACTCACAAAGATAAAGGAGAAAACAACAACCTCTCTTTTTCTCACTACCATACCTTCTAATACCACTCACGGAGCAAAAGGAACATGCCATATATCTTAGCCAACTATTCACGCAAACAAATTATACAAAGTACTAAGATCACTTTCAATTAACACACATTAAATAGATTGAAAGTGTAATATATAACAATGCAATATAATCAAGCAATCATACATAGATAGAAAGAATTACAAACAGATGTTCATGCTATAACTAGGTTTACCCTCAATAAGCCCCACAAGAGTCATAACTCAACCCAATGACAAACATTCGCCTCATCATTATTTTATCTATTTTTCAGGAAAATATGGTCACGTGACCAAAAGTTGGAAAATAGTTTTTATGGAAAAAAAAAATATCAATAAAACACCTCCAAAGTAGGAATTTGGACAGAAAATTAACAATTTCTATGAAAAATAAGGTGAATCATTTTTTTTATAGATAAATTGGATAGAAAATTTTAAATTTCTATGAAAAATAAGGCCAATAAATTGTTACAATATTTTTTTTATTTTATTTATAGATAAATTTTCTTATACGTAATTCACTCAAAAGTAATTTTTTACTAAGAAGTGATTTTTTTAATAATAAGTAAAATTTACGTATTAGTTTATTTTTCCTTGCGAGTGATCTTTTTAGGTAAACGTAAGTTATTTGTTAACTCAGGAGTAATTTTTTTACTCATATGTAAATTGTAAAATTATATATAATTTTTATTAGTGAATGATTACTCATGCAATTTTTTTCTTATACGTAAGTTTTTACCCATTGGTGACTTTTTACATTTATATGAATTTTTGCTTACAATTGATTTTTTTAGTTGCAAGTCATTTTGTTTTAACTTGTAAGTAAAATTTTGAGTTCTTATTTTTTATAAGTAAATTTATGTAATTCAATTTAACTAATGTTTTTTCCCCCATAAAATGGTGAATATATAATAAGATATATATCCAATCGCGCCAAATGCAAGATAATAATTAGATAGGATTAAATACAAACGTGCCCTCACTCAAATGGTTAATTCATGCAAATGGATTTTTGGAGACCAGAAGTGAGATGCATTAGCTAGAGACTTTTCTACTGTTGAAATGACTTGATCTTTGTGGACTAATGTACTCTCAAACTGTTGATCTTGTTTGCTTCAAGTTCAAAACAAAACCTCAAGGACACAAAAAAAGATAGATGTGAATTCAAACCGAAATCAACTCCTGTTTGATAGCAATTTTTTACCTTAAAAAATTGATTTTTTTGACAATTATTTTACTATTCCAACGATCATTTTTTACTTCTTCACTTACAGGGATCCACTTTTCTCTTTAACGATCAAAAAATTAATTCTCATAATTACTACCGACTCTCAATTTGTGTAATTACCTAGACTGACTGATTTATTTATTTCAATGACATAGTAGATGTGCAAGTAATTATGTCCTTTCCTTCCTTATCAAGGCCTTAGATTAATACAAATACCCAAAATGATGCTTCATATCGGTCATGAGATTACATTTCATTAGATTCCATCTCACATTTCAATTTCAAGGCCCAATCACTAACACTCGTGATTGAGATTGAGATTGACAATTTGACATTGAGATTGAGATGAACATATTATATTTTTAAGTTAATAGTCCTTACATAAGGTTTTGTCCAATAAATAGAGACCCTTCTCTTTGACTTCTATACGGACCAACCACATATTCAATAATATTTATTACATTTAACATCCATCCATCTTCTCCAAACTTACGGAATGATCAAATGAAACAAATCAATGCAAAACCAACTTCCATCATGCATCTCTGAAATTTGTGAAAATTTCACCATTAGTTATTATCATTAAAATTCAAGATTTCCTACTTCAACACAAGCATAATATTTTTGGGTGGTTAAATTTTCACTCGGTGGAATCCCAAGGATAATTGGAGATTCTTGATCAAAGATGATGTTCAAAAGTTTCTCATGTTAACAAAATAATAAAGAAAAACAAAAAGTGTTGGTATAATTTCCTAGGGCCAAATTTGAGATTCTTGAAAAGCAAAAGCATAACCAAATTCGACCATCTAGATTCTAGAAAACTTACACCCTTAATCCCTCATTTCCTGAAAGATTAGCATGCACTCGTCAAAAGCCTT
>NC_036253.1:20700153-20733938 GCF_002742605.1 Olea europaea var. sylvestris | reverse complement strand
TCTTCTTAGCGTGGATACCAGCATACAAGTGTCACATATGCAAGGCTCACTTTTGTGAAATTACAAGTTATCAGGTAAAGCATCAAGTTCAAAATAAATTAAATATCTAACTTGACATAGTCATCACTTCATTTGCCATTACAAAGCTGAATGTTTATTCATTGCCAATTTTTGCATAATATCAAGCCAAACAAACCAGATAAGCACGCTCAAGCCACGAAGATGATATGGAAATCAGATAGCATATCAAACCCCACATGAATTCCAGATTAAACATGGATCAACCATCAATATTGCAATTATGTTTTCATCACTGTGTCAAATTAATCCTTGTGGAAGTCACAATTTTTACTATGCCATAAATCAACCAGTTCTCATGATGATGTGAACTCCACTATCAGTGTCCACAATGTCACTTATCTCCCCAACCTTCAGTGCATATGTTGCTTCTTCAAAAGGCTTCTGCATCTGACCCCTGCCAAATGAACCTGCATGCATTATAGATTCTCAGAAGTTGGATAAGATAAAAATCATCTCTTAGTTAATGTAGCAAGATGTTTATAAATAGTTATAATTCAATGCGAAACTTTCACGTCAGTAAACAGACTGTTCTCGTATGTCCATCAATACAAAAATTGGCATATCACAGGATTGCATACACAGGAGTAGGCACAGATTTTGTGAATCTTTTGTAATGTGACAGATACAGCAATACTGGAACGCATAAGTTTTTGAACTCCGTCAGCTCCAACAAGAAAATATGGCAGCTATTCAAAAAAGGTAAAATATTTTAATAGATATTCCGATGTCACAGGATCCTTATCACAACTAACAGAGGAGGAATGGACAGGGGGATATACTTCCATTCTTTATTATACTTTCATGAAAGTCGAGTGTTCCAAGGCTTCTCAAACGTGAATACAATTTCAATCCATTGCACCTAACCCACCTCCCTAATCAGGTGGACATATCAGTCTCATGCAGGAGCATCTCAGTCTGCATGCCACCTTCCACATTGGTGGTAGGTAATTGGGCTTTGTGGCATATTCTCCCCAGAAATACATATAAAAAACAACCACCATCTCATTTAACCATTTTGCCCTAGTTTTCCCTCTTTTAACAAAAAGTCGAGAGATTTCATCACATCAATCTCCCACCCCCCAGTCCAACAAAAAAATGGGTAGGGTTGTCCTTCAACTGGACACTAAACACCCTCAAACCCCCTGAATTTGAAGGTTGTAGCGTGATAAATGGATGATTAGGTTAAAAGATAGAACAAATGGTAGGGTTCTCATGGATTGATCAGTTTGATGAAATTATAGACAACGTGATTAGGTGGCCAAAGGGATATGTCATACACTGTCCGAAAAGTATTTTTGTTGCTTATAAGAGATTAACTTTAAGTACAGGATTTTCTCTTCTTGTTATAAATTTTGCTTTTATATTTGGACTTTATTACATGTATATCACTCTTTACATAATGTCATATGTCACTCTATCATTTGTCAATTTAAAATACTGTCAACTTTTTCATCCAATCTTTTCCCTCCATGTCATTTTATGTAATCCCTTATATACAAGTAGCATAATCCTTTACATTTTATGTGCTTTTCTTCTTTTTCCTTTTTTTTTTTTTTTTGGGGTGTGCTGGGGGGTTGAATGAGCCAAAAATCTCAACACCCAAGTTGCAAGAAATTTGTCGAAATGACAAGTTCAGTTCCTTCCTATATACTACCAGAACGCAAAGTGTTAAAGTTGTTAGCGATTACAGTTGGGGCGTTCATATTTTTAGAGATAGCATCATGATTGTTATATTCGATGTATTAAAACCTATTCCGAGTGTAAATCTCCTATCATAGATAAGAGAAATGTTAATACCAAAGCAATTAATGTATAGTGGAAACTGTTGGCACTTCTAAACGATGGAATGTCCATACTTTACATTACACAATTTTGATATCTAGATACCAAAATGAGTACAGCAGTACATGACCTGCTGTTTCATGTCAGACACTCAATGCTGAAATGGCAGGTTGGCAGCCTTCTTATTCATACAGCTAAAAATTCGCATCCAGCTTGATCTTGTACTAGAGAAGCCCACGAGAGCCCTACTTCAGATGCAAATTTGCAAGGTCACAGACCAAATTACAATATGAAACCACAAAATTATGTAGCCCTTGTTTGATACCCATTTTTCCCAGAATACATTTCTCTCTCTCTTATTTTTAATCATACACTCTTCAATAAAATAATATTACACGCAAAAATAAATTTTTTCCTTATTTTCTAACCACACATTTTTCAACAATCACTATTACAAAATGCATTTTTACTATGAAAATGAGAAACAAACAGGCTGGTAACTAAAATCTGTTTAGCAGCTGCAATGACCTACTATTGGGAAGGCCATTCCAGCTACTATTTTCTTTTAGCAACTACAAGGCTTGGAATACCTACTCTCATTGAAAACATCTTTCTAGCTAGCACCATCTAGCTTATTTCATCAAACCCTCATCCCCTTATCTAGACTGAGAAAAACCCATCCTTGAAGAGTTTGACAACACAATTTCCTTCACTTGCACAGCCTAACTCTTATTCCATTTATTATTTACCACCATCATCTCCATCTCCACCTCTCTTATTCCATCTCCATCTCATCTCTGCCCATCTCTGTCATTGAGCCTTACCTAACTATTCCACTTGCATCCAATGCCATCTATTATCATCTGGTGCCGCCAAATCTCCATCTCCACCCTCACTACATCTAGCCCAGCACTAGCTCAACTAATTCACAGGTTAGGTCATTAATCCTTTAGAGGTTATACACAGTTCTTTACTGTGATAAGGTGACAAAAATACTTGGTTTTTGAATTACACATGGTTTTTTACGTTGTTTTACGAGTTTGTATTCAATGAATTGTTTATAATGCATATTCATTATACTTATGTATTGAGCAATTAATTTATTAGGTTTACAATTTTCTTTTTTTGTATATAAAATGAACAAAATAATTAAAAACCAGCATTCTCTTAACCTCTTTTAGCACTTGATCAATCAAATACTAAGTTTTTAGGCATTATTATCCATCATAAAGATAATAACAAAGATTTTAATTATTTCCTTTTGTCATTAGATAATAATTAGACAAAAATTTGTTGTGGGAATGTTAAACAATAAGATGGACTAGTCTAGTGGTAACTTGATTGACATAATGCCCAAAAGTTTTTGTGATCGAAACTTGAAAAAGCTGTCCTTGTCTCTTTTCCAACGACAAACCAGCGGCATTGAACTGGGCATCCAATTTTCGTTAAACCAGCTGGGCTTGACAGATATTGAATGGTTCAGTTGTGAAAAGATCGTAATAGAATAACTTGACCACTGTGCAGTCCAGTTCACCTGAACTTTTAGTGGGCCACCCAATATTTTGATTTCGATTACCATGATTGTAGTTTAGATAGATAGAGGAATTTTTTATGTTTGAGAAACTAGTAATTTTGCAAAACTTCAGGTTTCAAGTTGATCCTCTATTGAAGAATTTGTGAAACATTAACAATCTTTAATGTTTGAATTGCTTACAAGTTGATTTTGATGTTTTACATAAATTAATATATGGTGACTAAGGAAATTGGGTTTTGGTAATGGGAGTTTTAATTATTTAAAACATAAGCAGTCTCTACTGCTATGTGTTTATGCCTATAATCAAACAAATTAATGCACAATGGGAAAAGGAAACCTAAAATTAATGTCTGCTTTAAGTCAAGTCCACTAACATCATTAGAATTCCATCACAAAGGCAAGGAAATAAACATACCAACCACTTTCTAGGTGGAATACTTCAGAGAATGGCAATTCCATCCTACGAAATTTTAGGTACCATCAACGGCCTAAGCACACAGACATGCTCATGCATAGACATATGCTATTCCATCCCAGGCAATTTTAAGTACCAAAAATGGCCAAGGCACATACACATTCTCATGCGTAGACAAAAAAGGAAAAACTGCATCTCTCCATCGACTAAGGTCAAATTAGCTTTTGTTGATCAAGGATCAAGGACTCTAGTTCCTAAAATTTAGAATGGTTAAAGAACATATATTTGACTTCTGAAGTATCATATTCTTTGACTGCTTAGACTAGGCAAAATTTCATGGAGGGGGTAATTCTTGCAAAAAAATTGCCCAACACGACTTTACTTTGTAACCTTTTCTTTATTTCCCTTTATGCTTCGCGTATTTTGGTTCTCCATTTTTTGGGGGTTTTCAGGGGGAGGAGGAGGGCCTATCACGAGCATCTGCATCAATAGTCAATACACTGCCCCCTCCTTAAATTTCCCCTTATAAACAAAACTAGCAACGGTTTCGGCAATAAAAGCACCAATTCAGTAAAGATAAGTACCAACGATATTACTCTCCTTTCGTCATTCCTTTATGTTTACTCAACAATTGAATGGAAGTGGACGCGTTAGATTTCAGATATTGTAATAACAATTAATATATATCCCAGTCACATAAAAAACAAAGCAACATAAAACAGCAGCAATGACGGTAGAAAAGAGGTATAGTTCTACAAACCCAGATCCCCGCCACGCTTGGCGGAGCTGCAATCGGAGTAACGGGAAGCGACATCTGAGAACGAGGCTTTGCTGGAGACGATGTCAACGCGTAGGTCCTTGAGCTGCGAAACTGCATCGTCACGGGTGGTGGCGCTGATAACACGGCCTTCAGGATCCTTCCAGGAGGCCTTACGGCGGGAGCCCTGATGCTTTATGAGTATATGGGAAGCCCTAACTTTTTCAGATGAAGATGAGGACATTTTGGTCCTTTTCTTATTACTGTGCTTAAGGTTGTGGCTATGGCGAACGTGGCTTCGATCTGTAGAAGAGATCGAAGTGTTCTTTCTCTTCCGTTCGGATTCTATTCTTGCAGATTTGCAGATTGATTTCTCTCCCACTGAGACACCGTAAAAGGCGTGTGCATATAGAGGAATTTGGCCATTTGGCCAATGTATTAGATGAAATGTACTTTGATCAATAATAAAAATAAATAAATAATGTAAAATATTTTAATTGACAAAATGATAAAACTTTTCTTTAGTTGTTGCCTTAATGTTTTCCAATTTTTCTCATTTCACCTCGTTATTTTTCCTTCAAATGCATTTTAGAACCCTAATTTCTTTTTTTTTTCTTTTGAAGATAACATCTTCTTCCCCTGTATTTTTCCTTCAAATGCATTTTAGAACCCTAATTTCTTTTTTTTCTTTTGAAGATAACATCTTCTTTCCCTTTTCATTTTATTCAATTTTAAGTTTTCAAAATTACATTCACTTATTTTCTTCTCTTCAATCACATTTGAACAAGAGTTTGGTTAGCATACATTTACATAGAAAGAAAGAGGAAAGATGATCTTATAAATCTAATCTATGTTGCATTTTTATTATTAAATATAGTATTAAATAATATTTAGTTGGTATTGTTTGCGTATTTAGTGTGTTTTTTTTGTTATTTGCTACCATTGGATGTAATAACACTATAATTACTATTTGAAATATAGAACACCACTCCAGCCATTATCTGTAAAGTAAAACGATACTACAGTCGTTATCTGCTGTAATTTAATTTTTTCAAAGAAATGAATCTAATAATGGATTCGCTAATATATATAACACAAAAATATTGACCAGTTACAAAGAACGATTGAAACGACATATAATTTTTATATTGTTGAGATGGTGAAAATACAAGTTATCAAATTTATATGTGTCGATTAAGTTAATAAACATATCTATCAATTTTTGTACGCGTTATGTACATATTATAATACAAATAAGTTTCAGTTATTATTTTTCAGGAAAAGAATGGACCGTGACTACTTATACTCATATTTATATACGTAGCAGCATGAGTATCGTTTTCATATCCAGTAACGACACAAGTGTCATTACGAAATTTTCGCCAACATCCGATTTTTTTAACAAAACAACATTTAATAATGGACTCCCTAACATATGTAATATAGAAAGTTTGACAATGTCATAGATAACGTAAATGAGTTCCACTATTTGTTCGCGGAATATAGATTAGACGTAGCTGCTTTTACTCGCGTTAACACGTATAGTCTTTGTTTGAGCCTCATTTTACATTAAAATGTATTTTTGAACAGTAATTTGATCTCATTTTAACCACAAGTTTCTTCAATAAAATAATATTACACACAAACTTAAAAAAATTTCTTATTTTTTAACCATACATTCTCCATCATAACACTATTACGAAATTCATTTGTTAAAAAAAGGGGGCTCAAACAACACCATAATGACACAATGGTCATTTAACGGCACTTGTGCTATTCTATTGATTTTTCCTACATTTTTGTTAATATCTTTTAAATTAAATATTTGCGTTTTAATTATACATCTATCTCTAATTTGTTGTTGTTTCATGATAATGACATATGTTACGTTATTAAAAATATAAGCATCCATGAAAATGATACAAGTGTTGTTACTGAAGTTATAAGAGAAAGATGAGAACGATATAAGTGTTTTCATGTTTGTTACAAAATTTCATTAGAACGGAGCAAACATCATTACTCAAATGAAAATGTTTATGATTCATTAGGGGGTCCAATATATGAAATTATTGTACTGGAATAAAATCAAAATATAGGAAAAATCAACAGAACGGCACAAGAGCCGTCATTGAAATGAAAACGTCCCTTCCATCCTTCTATCTATAAATATGAGTTGAAAAATATGCTCATTAATTGTAAGTCTAGCATCCTAATGATGGCATAACTGCTGTTATAATTATAAATTTACTTATCCATGAGAACGACACTTGTGCCGTTACTAAGATGAGAACATCACTTGTCTATAAGAATGACACTTGTATCGTTATCGAGATGAAAACGTTTACGAGAACGGCACAACTATCACTATATTTGATTTATAAATGTCCATGAAAATGAAACAAATGCTATTACAGTAGTTAAAAAGTCCCTAAGAACGGCATCAGTGTCGTTATTGAGACGAAAAATTCTAAGAGAACAGCACAAGTGACATACATAAATATAAACTTCTATTATTACTATGAGAACTGCACAACTTAGGGCGTCCAAATATAAAGGTCATTGCATTGAAAACAAATGAAAATAAAGAAGAAATCAAAAGAACAATTCATGTGTCATTACTAATAATAAAACGACACTTGCGCCGATCTGTTTATCATTACGATTTTAAGCAACCACGACCCGCCCTCGCCTCGTGAAATAATAAGTTGAATCCATTTAACTTGTAAGGTGGATAAGGCATTTTAAAAAAATTAAGAGATATATTCATTACTTGTATTTTGTTGAAAATAATAAAATCACTTGTATCGATACTGAGATGAAAAGTTCTAAGAGAACAGCATAAGTGTCATTTAGAGGATGAAAATGTCATTGAGAACGTCACTTGTGTCATTACTAAGATGAAAAGTTCTTAAAAAACGACACAAGTGTCGTTGCCTAAACATAATTTTTCCATGAGAACAGCACTTGTGCCATTATTGTAAAGAAAACGACACTTGTGTCGTTCCATCTATAAATATGAATATAGGCAACCACGATTCATCCATGACCCAAAACTCATTTCAACTGCAAGATGGATGTGCCATTTACAAAATTTGAGAGATGTGCTCATTAATTATATTTTCTAACGAATTAATACAATAACTTATGATTTCACCAACTCGACATTGTATGACTTATATCAATTCAACTGTTCTTTGTCACATGATCAACCTTTCTAACTTTCTTAAATTAGTAGACCCATGTTTGAGGTCGCTATGTTGGAAAAGAAGTAAAATATTGATGAAATCAATATAACGACATAAGAGCTGTTAAACAACACTTGTGTCATTCTGTCTATAAAGACGAGTATATGTAGCCATGACCTATCCATGCCCTGAGAATCAATAAGTTGAACTTATTTCAATTACAACATAAACATTTCATTTACAAAAGTTGAGAAATATGCTTATTGATTATATTTTCTAACGAATCAATACAAGACTTGTGATTTTCACCAACTCAATGTTGTATAACTATGTCAATTCAACTGCTCTTTTTCTCATGATCAACTTTTCTAACTTTCTTAAATTAGGAGATCTAATGTTTAAGATTGTTGCATTGAAAAAGAAGCAAAATGTTTGTGAAATTAATAGAACGATATAAGGGCTGTTAAACGACACTTTTGTCATTCTGTCTATAAAGATGAGTATACGTAGTCACAACCCATCCATGCTTTGAAAATCAATAAGTTGAATTCATTTCAATTGCAATATGAACATTCTGTTTACAAAAGTTGAGAGATGTGCACAATAATTATATTTTCTAATGAATCGATACAATAACTTGTGATTTCACCAACTTAATGTCGTATAATTTATATCAATTCAACCGTTCGTTGTCTCATGATCAATCTTTCTAACTTTTTAAAGTAAGGAGATCTAATGCTTGATGTTGTTGCATGGAAAAAGAAACAAAATATTTAAGAAATTAACAAAATGACACTACAATCTATGCCAATTTTACCGTTATTCGCCACGTAATCAATAATTCTAACTTTCTTATGTTAGGAGGTCCGATCCATGAGGTCGACGCTATGAAAATGAAGCGAAATATAGGAGAAATCAACAGAATGACACAGGTGTCATTAAACGTTACTTGTGTCGTTTCTGTCGATAAGCACGAGTATGAGCAGCAGTGAGCCTTCCATGCCTTGATATTCTATAATTTGAACTCATTTAAGTTGCAAGATGGACATGATGCTCATATAATTTGAGAGATACTTTCATTACTTTTGTTTTCCAACGAATGTAGATGGTAACTTGTGATTTTATCAACGCGATATCTACAATCTATGCCAGTTCTATCGTTTTTCGTTACGTAATCAATAATTTTGACTTTCTTATATTAAGAGGTCCGATCCTTGAGGTCGACGCGGTGGAAATGAAGCGAAATATAGAAAAAACAAACAGAATGGCACAAGAACATCACTTGTGTCGTTCTATCGATAAACACGAGTATGAGCAGCCACTAGCCTTCCTGGCCTTGATATTCTATAATTTGAGCTCATTTCAGTCGCGAGATGGATATGATGCTCACATAATTTAGGAGATACTCTAATTACTTTTGTTTTTCAACGAATGTGGATAATGACTTGCGATTTCATCAACGTGACATCTACAATCTATGCCAGTTTTACCGTTATTCGTCACATAATCAATAATTCTGACTTTCTTATGTTAGGAAGTCTGATCATTGAGGTCGATGTGGTGGAAATGAAGCGAAATATAGGAGAAACCAACAGACGACACAGGTGCCGTTAAACGTCACTTGTATCGTTCTGTCGATAAACATAAGTATGAGTAGTCACGAGCCTTCCTGACATTGATATTCCATAATTTGAACTCATTTCAGTTGCGAGATGGACATGATGCTCACATAATTTGGGAGATACACTCATTACTTTTGTTTTCCAATGAATGCGGATAGTGATTTGTGATTTCACCAATGCGACATCTACAATCTATACCAATTCTACCGTTATTCGTTACGTAAGCAATACTTTTGACTTTCTTATGTTAGAAGGTCCGATCCTTGAGGTCGACACAAACGAAATGAAGCGAAATATAAGAGAAACCAATAGAACGACACAGGTGTCGTTAACGTCACTTGTGTCGTTTCGTCGATAAATATGAGTATAAGCAGCCACGAGCCTTCCTGGCCTTGATATTCCATAATTTGAACTCATCTAAGTCGCGAGATGGACATGATGCTCACATAATTTGGTTGGGAGATACTCTATTACTTTTGTTTTGCAATGAATGTGGATGGTGACTTGTGATTTCATCAACGCGACATCTACAATCTATGCCAATTCTACCGTTATTCGTCACATAATCAATAATTCTGACTTCCTTATGTTAGGAGGTTCGATCGTTGAGGTTGACGCGGTGGAAATGAAGCGAAATATCGTTATGTCGATAAACACGAGTGAGCAGTCACGAGGCTTCTGGACCTCAATATTCCATAATTTGAACCCATTTAAATCACGAGATGGACATGTCGCTCACATAATTTGGAAGATACCCTCGTTACTTTTGTTTCCAACGAATGTGGATGGTGACTTGTGATTTCACCAACGCGACATCTACAATCTACGTCAATTATACTATTATTCGTCACGTAATCAATAATTCTGACTTTCTTATGTTAGGAGATCCGATCCTTGAGGTCGACACGATGAAAATAAAGTGAAATATAAGAGAAACCAACAGAACGACATAAGTGTCGTTAGACGTCACCTGTGTCGTTTTGTTGATAAATACAAGTATGAACAGCCACGAGCCTTTCAGGCCTCGATATTCTATAATTTGAACTCATTTAAATTGCGAGATAGACATGTCGCTCATATAATTTGGGAAATACTCTCATTACTTTTATTTTCCAACGAATGTGGATGTTGACTTGTGATTTCACCAACGCGACATCTACAATCTATGCCAATGATACCATTATTCCCCACGTAATTAATAATTCTGACTTTCTTATGTTAGGAGGTCCGATCCTTGAGGTCGAAATGGTTGAAATGAAGCGAAATATAGGAGAAACTAACATAAGACAGGTACCATTAAATGTCACTTATGTCATTTTGTCAATAAACACAAGTATGAACAGCCATGCTTTTTGGACCTCTATATTCCATAATTTGAACTCATTTAAGTCGCAAAACGTACATGCCGCTCACATAATTTGAGAGATACTCTCATTGTTTGGACAACATGAAAAATGAGAACAATACTAGTGTTGTTACTATTATAAAAACAACACAAGTATCATTACTTATGTAAACACGATTTGATAACTTGTAAATTTAAAAATAAATTGTTATTAGATCAATAATATTTAATTTTTGAACATCATTTCTATATTTTCTAGGTAAAATACTAAAAATGGCACCAGTGATATTTTGTTATAACAAAAAATAAATATCTTTCGTTATGACTCATCGATTCAAGTATATATTAAAATAATATGAAAATAGTTACCATATTTAAATTATTAAAGTAATCACAATATATTATCAATAACAGACAGATCATAACAGATTACAATTGTACTGTCATTTTACATTGAGGATAACGACTGTAGTGTCATGCCACACTACAAATAATGACTAAAGTGTTGTTATCGTCCAATAATTGCGAAAGGTACAAATATACACCAAATGAGAAAATAAAATAAATTAAAATATCGTTTTATACTATATTCAACAATAAAAGTACCAATGTAAGTGAGATTTCTAAAAATGCCTTTCTTTTTGCTTTAAATATAGTAAAGATTTTAATATAGATAATATGGATACCAAAATTCTTGTTCAAATGCTCACAATATTGGAGAAGATAGAAGAAGAATACAATGAATAACAAGATTTTAGGGAAAAAACTATCGGGAAAGCACATTGATGTGTTTTGTAGATGAATTGAGGGATTTAATTGGATTGAAATGGGCATTTGGATATTTTTTATGGTAAGGGCATTTTAGATATTTGACATTATTTGTTTATTATATTTTGTAAGTGAAGACCATTTGACCAAAAAATATTGAAGAAATGTTATTTTACCAATATCATTGTTAGATTAAGCTTTTTTTATCAAATCCCCCGTGCGTATATAGGGAAAAACACATCTAAAGAATATATTTTAGCGTCCATTTGGAATTCGTTTCTTATTTGGGCCGTTTGATTCGAAAGTGAAAATGATGTTTGAATTTCAAGGTACAAACATTTAGGGTGCGTTTGATTACATTTATTTTCTATGAAAATAATCAGTTTTTCACTCAAATTCCTACTTGGAGTGTTTGATTGCTATTTTTTTTCATGAAAAACAATTTTCAACTTTTGAAAATATGCCCAATTTTCTTTGTTTTTAAGGAAAATATTTTCCTTGAGTGGCTGTGATTTTTATTTTCTTCAAAATAAGGAATATATTTTCTTTTCTAAATAATATTTTTCATGCTAATCAAACACGCTCTTAAAGCATATTTTTGACCAATTCCACGAAAATTGAATTCTTATGATTTTGGTGATTTTTTCTTTTTTAACTTACATGGAAGTTAGAGGTGTATTCAACTAGAACTTTTGAAGATTTTGATAAACTTTTTTAAGTGTTAACTTCTATAATTTCTTGGATTTTCATAGATTTAGAGCATGTTTGGTACAGCTTAAAATCAAATTAAAATCAATTTTTTGACTGTTATTTCACTATTTCAGCCATCATTTTTGAATTTTTCTCTCACAGGTAGTATCCACTTTATCTTTAATGGTCAAAAAATCAATTAACAAAATCTCTACCAAACAAGCACTTATATAGAATTAGTTGAAATCTTTCGTAGACTTTTATTGACTTTCATTTTAAAACGTTTATAGACTTTTGTAGAGTTCAAAAGACTTTTTAAAAACTTTATTTGAAGTAGAATTTACGTGGATCCAGTACAATAATGTGAAATTTTCACATACAAGGGGTAGTTTCCACAATTTTCCTTTCCCTTCCCCTCGTATAATAAATTTTTTAAAAAAAAAATAAAAATTTAAGATCTTAATTAAATAAATAATAATTAAAATTATACATATATATGATAAACAATAAATTGAATATTCAACATTATTAATATAACATACTTTTAAAAGTAAATAGAAATCAATTTATTTAAATTTAATTACAAATATTTCATATAAAATTTTACAATTTAATAAAAAAATAGATTTTTTTTCACCAAAAAAAATAATGATTGAAAAAAAGAAAAAAATGGTTATAAGAATCCATTTTTTTTTTTATTGAAAATGGAGATAAACAATGAGAGAGAGAGAGAGAGATGAGTGGAAATAAACATAATCAATGGAAAAAATAAAATAAAAAAAATGAACCCCCATTTGACCCCCATTTTTTCAAATTAAAATGAGTATTCAATTTTATACTTAAGGTCATCATGACAACTTAGTTTGATTTTATTTAACCATAACTATTCAAATGATCACTAAATTTAACAGGATAAAATGATAACTTTGCATTAAATATATAAAATTAATTTTTTTTAATTTTTTTTATTTTAAGAGTTTTTTTAAAAAAAAATAACTTTTTGCTTTATTTTATTCTATTTTTCTAATCAATTATTTTAAAAATATTTTTTAAATAAGTTTTTATTTTATATTATTTTTTAAGGAACTTTTTTTAAATGACTTTTTATTTTTATTTTTTTGAGTAATTTTTCTTTTAAAATAAGATAGTTTTTATTTAATTTTATTTTTTTAGTAACATTTTTTTAAACAATTTTTTATTTTATTTCATTTTTTAAAATAAGTTTTATTTTTTTAAAATTTATTTGATATATATTCAAAGTTACCATTTTACCCCTTTTAAAATTAGTGAAAGTGGTTAAGAAATTGGGTGACAATGGTGAAATAAAATCAAATTGAATGACCATGGTGATATTAATAGTGCATTTGATTGTCAATATTTTTCATCCAAATTTTTTACTTTTTTACTGTTTGATTGACATCTATTTCCATAAAAATATTTTCTTACTTTTGATTACGTGACAATATTTTCCTTGAAAACAAGAAAAATAGTTTGTATACGGGATTAGGTTTTTATTTTCAAGATAATTCACTCTCTTTTCTCTTTCATCTACTCCCTTTCTCTACCATTTACCTACCAATAAAAAGTGAACAAATATAATATCTTCTAAATTGAAAATAAAATCAATTAAACACATGTAATTGACCATTTTCATGCAAATAATTGTCTAAAAATTATTTTTTTTCATGTAAATTACATGCTTGCAATAAAACACACCCTAAATATAAAGTTGGAGGCCATCAATGGATTTAACCCATAGATTTTGTAATGGTAATTTTTTAAATAATATCTAATTAAAAAGTTGAATTTTTTTGAAATTTATGTGTAAAATTAGGTCTTAAATGAATGTTGGGATCAAACGGAGGCCAAATATTGGTCCTATCGCTGAGGGTAAACTTGAGGAAAATCACAGTTGAAAAATGTTTGTCATTAATTAAAAAATAAAAAATCAATAAAATCAATAATTTTGATAATACTCATGATACTCCCAACATAGCTACTTACTTACTTCTCCCACTGAAACGAACAAGTGTCTCCAATGATAATGACACCATTCCCATCCCTAAAAACCCCGTTTTTAACTATCCAATTGATGGCAGAGATTTCTCCAGCAGAAATTGCTACCGGTGCTAAAATTTCCATTTCCATTTCCATCTTGATTTCTTCAACTGCATTGCTGATCGTTCATGACAATTTCTATCCATAGAAGAAGGGATTTTATTTTATTTTTTATTTTTTAATTAGTAGTGTGGCTACTGCGCTCGTTTTCATATATCTTGCAGAAATATTGACAATAATTTCTATGTATACTTGAAAATGCATTTATACATATAGTGTGCGAGACATATTACCATAAATTTCTTCTAGACAAGTGAAAATGCATTAATATAGTTAGAGTGCAAGGAAAAGCTTATCATTGCATAAATGGGTTGTTGCCTTTAGATGATCGTCCTTCCTACTTGCAATTGTATTTTTGTGATACTGATAATCAATTAGAGAAACGTTTAGAGCTCTCGAGAAAAATATGAGTTGTATGTGGTGTTGTTAAATTAATCGAAATTACGTCGTATAATTCTTATGCCAACTTCTTTATGCATGCAATGTCATTCAACTAAAAAATCGTGTGCTTTGAATTATGTGTGATTTAGTGCAATACCTTTGTTGGGACAAATAATTGGGATTAGACTTCTCATGAATAATTTCTACCTTGGTTCCACTTGTTAGCAAAAAACACTTTACACAATTGTTTTTATGCATGGAATCAATGAAGCAACGCCTGTTTAAGTAGCTGCAAATACTCGCTTAAGAGCACTCAAAGAAACTCTTTAAATATAAAATACTCTCTATTTTAGTGAGTTAATACTTAAAAATAAATTCCAAGTGACTCATTATTTTAACTTTTTAAAATAATGTGAGTATTTGACTCTCCAAATTTAGAGAGTCAAACTCACTCTCTATTCTTAATAAGAATATACAATGATTCCATTTAATACATTACAAATTTCAATACTATACAATTTAAAAATTTTAAATTACATTTTAATTAATTGCTCATTAATATATAAAAAAAATTTACTTAAATAAAATATATGGAGAAATTATTAAATATTCATTGGAAAAAACAAAATAAAGAATCAAAATAAAGAGCTTGTTAGAACGTATAAAAAAATTACTCTCTAAGAGGCTGTTTGATGCACATTATTTCTGCATTATTAGAAGAATTTTTACCGTTGAAGGGCCCCACCTTTTGACTTCACTCTCATAATGCCTTGGATTTATGTGCTCCAACGGTAAGATTTTTCATTTTTTTGGACCAATAATGAACCCCAAACATGCTCTAAATTTAAAGATGCTCTCTATTATATATAATATGCTCTCAATAAATAGAGAGTCTTTTGCAGATTTTCTAATAACCCCCAAAATATTCTTTCAAATGGTTTAAGAATTGTGTTGTATAGTGTGATTTCAATTTCAACAATCTATATTTAAGCTCATTGAACTTATTCTAATAAAATAACATCTTCAAAGATAAACGATGATTAAGATGACTATCGTACTCAAAGAAGAGTATTAAAAAAAAAATACATTTCAAAATAGTCCAAGTTACATTACTTAGTAACAATTCATGAAGCACTAGTAATTCCAATAATATCATCATTAACGAATATGGCTATCCAATTCACACAAGTATACAATAAAAAATATATATATGTATTTTTGAAAATTTCAATTTACTTATTTTTTTTTTCTTTTTATATATGTATATGGGAAAACGCTAACATGCAAGCAATCACAACACTCAAAAATAATGAAGCGTGAATGATTTTATAACTAATCATCTAAAAATAATTCCAAGTACTTCACTTAGTTCTAAAATATTGTTTACTCTAATTAAATAGTCAAATTGTAATTTATTGATTTTACAACTAATTATCTAAAACTAATCTAATGAGCACTAAGAAGAAATTGCAAAGTCAATTAAAAGCAAACACCAAGAATCCCTATTTATTAATCCGTTTTAACACAACTCAAGATTAGACAACTCGTTCTCAATTTTGTTGATTATTATTCCTATTTTGTTGAATAATATAGGGTTGGACAAAACTCTCGAATCGAATCGGACCTGACCTGAATTGAATTGAGCGGTTCTTTTTAATTTAAATACTCAAACGAGTATCTGAATCAAGAACCAACAATTTTTTTTCGGTTCTCTATTTTAAACCAAGAATCAAATAATCTAATCTCCCAATTGTCTAAATTTATTTACATTCTAAATAAATTTGTTATAAATTTGTTAATTCATTAATTTAGCAAAAACTCAAAATATAATTTTTCTATTTCTAATTTTCGATATAAACCCAATTTAATCAAACTGACCTAAGTTTTACCTAAATCTATAATTCTACTGTAGTGTTGTTCATACAGTTATGGAGAAATCGAATTGAAAGCTCGACTATGCACCTCTTTATTATTGTAAGCTGACCTTTTTTCCCTTCTCGTGATTTTAACAATTAAATTTACGAAGAACTCAACAAAACGTACAAAAGATACAAAAGATTGGACTATGTTGTTTTGTAAGATCTAAGATTGAACATATTATTAATTGAATTAATGTAGCATTGTTGTAATATTAAAATATTTAATTATTATATAGAATCCAGTAACCAAACGGAACATAATCGAGTCTAAACGATTCCATAATTAAATTTGGACCAACAATTTCATTTACTAAATACCCGAAAAATCGGGTACTAGATCATTATAGGACTGAACCTCAATCTTACAATAATTTCTCTCAAGTAGAATTAAATATATCCTCACATATAACCTTCTTATGTCTCTATAAAAGATACAAATATGAAACAAAGTATAGAAACATAAAAATATCCAATTAAATCATGTAAGACATAGTGGCATATCTTCACCTCCTATCGGACCATACAGTATAGTAATGGCACTGTTCAACCCAATACTTGTAAGGATTACTTGCCTAATCAAATAAACGGAATGGGAGTCATTGCCTCGAAGCTAGTACGAAAAACATGGTCGTCGTCCCACTATCCGCCCCATTTTAAGTTAATTTCAAATTTAAGTTTTTATCAAACAAAAAGAAAAGATTTATTATTATTTTTAAAGAGAACATAAGTTGTTCTTAACAAATTGGAGGAAAATGTAGTAATATAAACTAACTAAAGATATAAGTAAAATAAAAACAAAAATAAATAAATAATTGACCTTGCTTTGACCGGATATGGGAAGAAGGCAAGATAACAAAATACCCGTCATATGAGGAAGGGAATGACCGACTTGCCCTATACACGACCCGTTGCCATCATGCTACAATGAATGCTATAATGTAGGGTAAGTTGCACAAAACGTCCCTACCTTTCAAAATTTTTGTGAAAAACGTCCATACCTTTCATTTTTTGGCAATTTTACACCACCTTTGCCTTTTATTGCGCAAAACATCCTTATATCCACTCCCCGTTACAATGCATCGTTAAATAAAAAAAATGAGTTTTTTATTTTCAAAAGGCAAGGATAAGATTGTCCAAACACATTTGTTCTTCATTGAGGCTTCATTCCTGCCTTCTTCAAATGTTATGCGTAACTAAAAAGTAATATGAAAATAAATAAAATAATTTGTAAAGAAATATTTCACTCAATACATAAGGAAAAACGATAGAAAGCATTATATTTATGGTTGAACTTCATCATGGCTACTGTAATGCTTGATTGCTAAAAAAATTTTGGCAACGTATATGAAAACAATGGATATGTGGTCGATAAAATTGAAATGTTCATCCCCATTTTGTGCTTACAAAGGGTGTAAATAAATGTTAAAGTGAGAAGATTAATTAAAATGTGATTATGTGAATAGACAATACATAGAAATGGAGAAGATGAGGAAGAAAAACGAGTCTTCTTCCCAATTTAATGTGAAGTTGAACTTGTGATAACAATCCATATCTTTATATTGTCTTTGCGCAAAACATTCATACATTTACATTGTTTTGCGAAAATGCGCATTGTCTTTTGCGCATTTTCATTCATACATACAGTTAGGATATTTCATTCAATAATATGTTTGTGGTAGATTCAATAACTTGACCGATCAAACTCCGGTATAGACAAAGTCCGTTGCTTTTAGTCCGTTCGTATTAATTTTTAAAGGAAATACAATAATTAAATAAAATCCAAATAGGGTGTTAACTTGATCTTTCCCATATTATTGTATTATTTATATTTGATTTAGATTTGGTCAAGAATTGTAGCCATATAGTGCATAAAACGACTCAAATTTAACTTTAGTGGTAATTTATTCTTCCCACGTCTCATCAATCAGACAGTTCATTATATATTTTCCAAATTTTAAAATAAAGGATTTTAGCTTTTTAACTTTTCAATCTTGTTGTACAAGTAGTTAGCGGCTTTTTGGTACAATTTATGTACTCTCCCGTCTCATTTATATACGTTAATTTTTCTTATTATTAATATTTTTATCTCAATTATATAGTTTTATTTCTTTATTGAGAGTGTTTTGTTTTGTTTATTTATTAAAATACATTTATTTAATATGCATAGTTATAATCAAATTTTCTCACTTAAATCTTAAAGTTGTACAAATATAAATAAGGATAGACTAGATATGTATTTGACAGAAATTACTTGTTCAATGACATTAAATAAGATTTTTTAATTCGTGTAAAAAAAAAAATCAGTTTATATAAATGAGACAAAGGGAGTATACTTCTTATAGAAGAATTACTAGAGGATGTTATCATTAGAAAATTTTCGTTTGAACAACTTCGTCTAATCTTTTTGGACAAAATATTTCCAAAAAAATTATAATAATTCTTTACTTTTCAAAAGTATTGACTAATAGGTGCTTAAATATTTTATTAAAAAAGTCGTCACAGCCTTATTTAAAAAACTTGGTATGGAGATTGAGAACTTCTAGAACTAAAAAATCCTTATGTATTGAGTGAAATATTTCTTTACAAATTATTTTATTTATTTTCATATTACTTTTTAGTTACGCATAACATTTGAAGAAGGCGGGAATGAAGCCTCAATAAAGAACAAATGTGTTTGGACAATCTTACCCTTGCCTTTTGAAAATAAAAAAACTTATTTTCTTTGATTTAACGGTGCACTTTAACGAGGAGTGGATTCAGGGATGTTTTGCGCAACAAATGGCAAAGGTGGGGGTGAAATTGCCAAAAAATGAAACGTAAAGACGTTTTTCACAAAAATCTTGAAAGATAGGGACGTTTTGTGCCAATTACCCTTATAATGTACAATATTTCTTATTCTTTCTCTTGAATAAAATAAAGATTACACATATTCAGTTGTAGCTATTTAATTGAAGAACATTAAAAACTATAACTAGCATCCAAGATAAAGGAGTATTAAAAGTCAAAGTCTTGAAAGTCATTAAAATTTCATAACAAAGGATCCATCCGCGTCCTAGTCACTAAAAATTTAGCTAAGCATCATAAAGTTTCAAGAATTCATGTTTGAATTATGAGACATCACCCGGATTCTAAATGTAGGAAGAAAAAGAAGAAAAGTCTCGATTTCTTGAATATTTTCGATTCTTCTTAATGATTCCTTTTGCACCTTCTTTATCCAAAAATCTAAGAAATAATCTACAGTTAAAAATGTGATAGACTTGCTATCCTTAAAAACATTTAATCGAAGAAGGAAATAGAATATTTACTGATGAGTTGAACAATGCGATCGCAAGGTGTAACACCATTCTCTCGTGAATTCTAAATTTTCATTTCGTTTCATTTCAAGGCATTACTTGCATTATTCGTATGCTTCATATTTTCCTGTAGTTGGCTCCTAAAAATATAGTCATCCCACTCATTCTCATTGCGTCGTGGAAGGGGGAGAAATCCAAATGAAAAAAACTTACACTATGTTTAGGGAAATCCAAACGGAAAAACTTACACTATGAATTATTGATTGCGTTAAGCGATTATATTTCAAACATTCCAATAAAAAATAAATCAATCAATTAAAAGCGGTAGAGTATTCTCCATAAACCAAGACTTAAAGTAAACCAAGAATCGAAGTAAATCTTCGACATTTCAATATACTGCATGATGAATAGCAGCAAACAAATGTAGCAGAATCCTGGAATAAAGTGGATAACCAAGAAAATAGAGCATTATTTCATAGAAATAAAATTTAAGTTCAACTCACTCACAAACCAAAACAAATTCAGTTCGAAACTCAAATACAATATACACGCCGATTTGTCAAAGAAGTAAAAAGCATAAACCCAGCTACTTATTGTTTTCGCGTAGAATTATAACTCTCAGAACGCGATGAATATCCCTAAAATGGCACACAAGTATAATGTACTGACCCAAAATCCTACTCCTAGTCCTAAAAGACTGAAAGGCCTTAAATCATAGAAGAATATGTATATGTCTACAATTTTCCCGAGCTTTTTATTATCGTACTAAATTCACTTTTCCAAATTAACCCGTCCCATTGGCCTGTTTACAGGACCTTGTCTGCTTCGACCTGAATAATGGGCATTCGAGTACCTTCCGGTTGATCCCCTTCCTCTCTCTGTTTTCTCATCTCTTCCAGATGCTTGGTTTTTATAAAAATACATCTGTTTAGAAGGATTGTAATTCTTTGAAGTGTCCACTTCGTAAGGCAATGGCTGAAGCCCTTGCAGCTCAGATTCAGGGACATATCCAATCGGCTGTTTAAATTCGTCCATTTTCCTAAAGGTAATTGATATCCTGGCCATAAAATATTCAAGAATCAGCATATTATGCAGAAACGCAACTGAGGAAAGTATGAAGAACATAACTTAGTTGGATTTGTACCTTCTCATAGGAACAGCAGGCACACAGTGCTTAGCCACGTCAGCTCCATTTCCCTTTAAGACAAGAACAGATCTGGCAAAAGATTTGGCAACAAGTTAATAATTCATAAGAAGATGATTTCTCGGGTAGAAACAAAAAACATGAATTTTCATGTTTATCTAATAAGAATAAGTCCTAAATACTCACCCAACTGGCAGAGGAATTGCAAAAGAACCAGCGAATTCACCAGGACCCACTATTTTCAAGTTTGATCCAAAAAGTATTTCACACTCGCTAAGGAAAGAGACGGTACAAAAGGGTCGAACGAAATCATGATTATCAATGTGAGGTGGTATACAGTCTCCCTCTTCATAAATGTTGACGATACAGCTATTGGGAATACATGATGGAGGGAGAACATGCCACGTAACGAGCCTTTTGATCATAACTTTAAATAGATGAGGTAAAGGATCAACAATTTCGTTCTTGAGAATGCCTGGTGGATTGCCTTTTTTATCCTGCCATTAAAAAAAATTGAACTTAAGGCTATTGATATCTTCACATTTCTACTAATAATGATGTGGTGAACATTGAACAAGTGAAAGTTCTATGTCCAAACTACGATGAAAAGAGAAACTTACAATAGCATAATTGTAACAGCAACCAAACTGAAGAGTGATGCGTCCCTTCCCCCTCATCCACTTCTGTGGCGCAGAGTAGGTGCGCTCTGAAATTAAACCATAGACAGGTAAGCGCGCGCACACACAGAGATATATATATAATAAAGCAATGAAATTAAATATGAAGATCAGGGCCATCCAAATCATACACAAATTGCCATAAATAACCATTATATTCTTAATGTAGTAAAGAGCAGCATGTAACCATGTGGAATACAAGAGTGCAAAGTACATTGACACCATAGAACCCATGGTGATTGCACGAGTATTAAGAACCACAAGAAGGAAAGTTGCATATTTGCAAACTAGGCACAGTGATTCAAATGTATCCTGAAACCACTAGAATGCGATTTAAGCTCCTTTCTCATAAAAAGATGTTAAATATTGATCCTGCTCTCTAAAGTAATTTAGTTTAACAGCTCATTCTGATCAAAAAAATCAAACAACTTCCTAACTGTGCATGTCTGTGAACTAAAAAGCCTCCCTAAAACCCAAAGGTTGATTGCATGTGAGAGTGAGATTGACCAGAAATTAATAAAGCAGAGAATGATAGCAAACAGTTTGACAGTATCCAGAAGGCAAAATAGTCCAGAAGTCATTATTCATATTGTGATAACTAGAGGGAAAGATATATCCAAAATTAATGAAGATGAAAAAACGTGTAGTTTATCAGTAACTCACCTTTCAGCTTCCCATTGCTCCCCATCTCTCGAAGCTTCTCAACATACTTAACAATCCGGTTTTGTTCAGCAGCACTGAAGACGCCTGTATGTAACTCCAGGCCGTCTAGAATGTTCACGAATTTCCCATTAACTCTTTCGAAAGATATAAAATTTTTCTCTCTCCTCACATTACAGAAACGAATGTATTCTCTTTGCTCCCTTGACAGCCCTGGCTTTGGCTTAGCATCCTCCAATGTTGTTCCCTCTTGCACACTGACAGACGTACTACTCCCATTGTCTTCGTCCATGTCAAGCTCATCCTCTTGAGCCATGTCAGCCCAAGACATTTTCACCTTCGAGCTTGCAAAAGGTCTCAATAAGGTAGATGTTTCACTATTTGATGATGCATCGGCAGCTGGCTCCGACCCATCAGCCTCATCTTTCCAGCTGCCCAATGAATGTGTATCTGTGTTATCATAATGATCCATAGTATCTTTCCAACTCCCAACTGAACGATCACAATCTTCTTTACTTCTACTCAGATCCATGATAGCCGAAACAGAAAATTTCTTTTCCTTTTTACCAGATCTTAATTCACCATCGATTTCTACAAAAGCCAAAGGAAAACCCAAATGAATAACACGCAAGAATTTCAAAAAAATAAGAAAAACTAAATCCTTAAAGGCGGCATAATATAACGTATATAAAACCATTCTATTTTCCAAATTCAGTTAACGTAAATTCATAGTTTTGAAAAGATCCCCTATTTTTCGTAACCACTGTAAACAAAATTTAATTAAACATTTAGAATAGCCTCCGTTCAGACTGAAATAGAAAACCCACAAAAATTTTAAGGAAAAGAAACATTCTAGGGGATCAAATACTCCAATTAAACTCAGACACAAATGCAAAGAAGAGATTTCACTAAGGAGTCAAGATTTCGAAAAGGGGAATAAAAAATCTAATGCTAAATTGAAAATTCTCCATATTATTATAGTCCATAAGAACAGAAATAGATACATCGGACATAATTACACTTACATAAGTATACAGCAGTTATAAAGGGATGGTTTTTGTACCTGGATTGAGAGATCGGATTCGATCGGAAAGAGTTTCAGTGCAGCTCTTGCAGAGTCCACGGGAGAGATGCGGCAGCCAATTGGACAAGAACTCGGAAGCAATTCGAAGTTCTTCGGCGCTGTAATCCCGTAGGAACGGATCTTTCCCCCTATAATTCTGGCTGTCGCCCATGTCAGTCAGATTACCGAATCGAAGCGGAGAAAATCGGTGGGGAATCGGAACACCACAAGAATAAGAGATTAGTTAAAGACCAAGAAATAGAGATTCAGGTGTGGATTTGTGAAAGGGTATTGGGGAGGACGATATATAAGCGGGCAAAGACTCCCAACTGCAGGCTGATTTTGAATCGACGAGATATGGTAACAGGAACTGGAAAAAGGAAACAATTGACTCAATTCGAAGCAAATTAGGAATATTTCTTTGGGAGACTTCTTGTACATACGTATATTCTTTAGCTAATTATATTTACACCACAAACTTTATTTATTGCATCATATTATAATTCTTAATCTTTGTTAATTACAGCACTTATATTCTTAAATATTTTTCAAGTCGTTCTTATTCTCAAACTTTCATTAGTTAACACATTTATATTTGATAATAATTTTTTCCAAAAGTTCGTTAAAATAGTATAAAACAACTTATTTTTCATCATATTTTAAGAAAATAAATAAATAAATAATGCAAAAAATATATTTTTCTCAATTCGAAACATGAAAATAAAATATTTTGAAATAAATCATCAGCGAGGAATAAACGGTACTAACTAATAGAAAGTTAAAAATAAAAATTCAATAAAAAAAAGTTAAAAAATAATTGCTACAATGAGAAAAGATTGATAAGTTTAAATGCAAAATCTACTTAAATGGATAAGAATTAAATCAAATAAAAATGGGAATCGCTATTTTCATCAATGATTTTTATATTATTTATTTTACTTGAAATTCATCCCTATTGAATTTTTAAATTTTATAAAAAAAATATATTATATTCATCTACGTTGTATTCTAACATTAACCTTATTAAAGTCATTCATTTAAATACTCTAAATTTATCCTATTGTTGTAAATGGTAAATTTTTTAATGATTGACAATTGTATCCCTACAATCCTAGAAATTATTATCTTTGTATCCATGATTCTTTTCTATAAATGCAGGACTTTGAATCTTAACAAAATACACAAGTCTATTGACTTTTATTTTCTCTCTTTTTATAACACGTTATCAACACGTAAAATATAATTTTTCGAAATTTCGAGAAGATTCATGATGAATTATCAAGACAACTTTTTAATTGATCGTACAATTACACATGCTATTTTTCAAAACAAAAAATATTTTTTGAGTTTAACATTAGCAGAAAATAATGTTAATACGATATCGTGTGCATCGAATATCATTGAAAGCTCAGGAAGAGCTTGTATTATTTGATCAAAACTACGAAATTATATATTGACAATGTACTTTATTCTAGGAAATTCAAAAGAAATTTACTAAGTTTTAAAGATGTTTGCTGTAATGAATATCATATTGAGATGATGTAAGAAAATAATGTTGAATATTTTTGCATAACTTCTTTTGTATCTGGCTAGAAGCAAATAAAAGAAAAACTTCATGTACTCCCATCTGGCATGTATTATTTATAAAAATGGTTAAATCAAATATTTCATGAACTAGAAGTTCGTTGACCAAAAAAGTTTTATACTTTGGCATGATTGATTTAGAAACCTAGGAGCTGTAATGATGCGTCAAATAATATATAACTTACATGGGCATCCTTTAAAGAACCAGAATATTCTTTTACCTAATAATTATCCATGTGTAGCTTATTCGCAAAGCAAGTTAGTCATTAGACCTTTGATTACAAATGTTAATATTGAATTTCCAACTTTTTTGGAAAGAATTCATGACAATATATAAAGGTATACACAAACTATGTGGACTATTTTGTTATTTTATGATATTAAATTACTCTTCTACTAAATTTTCACATGTTTGCATATTTTCCACTAGGAATGTAAATTTGCTAGACTACTTGCTAAAATAATAAAATAATGAGAGCAATTTCCCAATTATTCAATGAAGATTATTCTTCTTAACAATGTTAGTGAATTTGGATTACAAGCATTTTATGATTATTGTTTGTTAATTGGGATTGTTATTGAACATTCAATTGCACGTATCCCTACACAAAATGATTTAACGGAGTCGTTTTTTAAACGTCTACATCTTATTGTTAGACTGTTACTTATGAAAACAAAAAACTTCTTTTGTGGTTATGTCACATTACGTGTTGCATCATTGGTTCTTATAAGATCAACTAGATATCATTAATGTTCACCTTTATAACTTGTATTTGGTCATAAACCTAATATTTTTCACCTAAGAGTTTTTGGTTGTGATATCCAAGTCCATATTTCACCCTCACAATGTACTAAAATAGGTCACCGAATTAGACTTGGGATTTATGTAAGTTTTGATTCATCATCTATAATTAGGTTAAGTTTTGATTCATCATCTATATTTAGGTATCTTGAACCTTAAATGGGTGATTTATTTACTGCACATTTGCATATTGTCATTTTAATGAAATGAGTTTTCTAACTTTGGGAGGGAAAAAATTACATCTTGAAAAATAAGATAAAATTTATTAGAATGAAACGACTTTATCTCAATTTAATCCATCCAGCAATCAACGTGAGTAAGATGTTGAAAAAATCATTTGTTTACAAAAAGTTGCAAATCAATTGCCTGATATATTTGTTGAGATAAGAAAAGTGGAAAAGTCATATACTCCAGCAAAAAATGATGTCCCTGTAGAACAATCTTCTGTAGTAAATGAATCTCAAATACGCTAGAAGCATGATCGATCGGTTGATTCAAAATACTCTGTAACTTGAAAAAGAAAAGTACAAAAAAAAGCTAACTAAAAAATTCAAAATAGTAATATCAGAATGAATAGGTTAATCAATCAAATATTGAAAATATGGTTCTTGAAAAATCACAAGTGTCAAAAAATAATAAGATTTCAATAAATTATATGTTGTCTCATAAATTAAAGGAACGAAGTAATGTAATTATAGACAATAATTTTTGCTTTTAACGTGGCTCTTGATATTATGCAAAATGAGAATCTTGAACCATAGTTTGTTAAAAATTGTCAAAACAGAAATGACTGGTCAAAATGAAAAGAGGTCATGCTGGCGGAATGGAATTCCTTAGAGAAACGAAAGGTATTTGGACTTGTAATTCGAACACCTAAAAAATGTAATTCATGTAGAATATAAATGGATTTTTGTACAAAAAATAAATAAAAATAATAAAATTACAAGATACAAAACCAGATTCCCAGCTCAAGGTTTTTATGGTTACAAAAGCTCGATATGCGCCTTGTGGATATAGTAACTACCTATTTGTATGATTCACTTGATACACACACACACCCACACCCACACACGCACGCACACACACCGAAGGCAAAGGTGCACTGCCTGCTATTCTCTTTATTTTATACTTAAGGAGTTCACTTTATCGTGATTTCGTATAGTTCATCAAGCGACTCAGCCTGACTGTACTGAGCGCTAAGTTATTATAGGAGAGAATGATGCATGTGGTGTAGATTGGCGACAGAGACCTCAGCTGGCTTAATACTTGACCAATAGGCAAGTGAGTAAAGAGAGCGTCCACAAGCAACACACTCCAATTTCGTTGGCTTGATAGGATAAGCAATTTTACATTACCTTGGTGGAGACATAGAAGTGAGCTTGGTTAAAGCGGATGGCTAGTGATGTTAGATTGAGACATGTTGGTGTGAGCAACATGGGATGGTAGGAGACCCCAACTCAGGACGGTATGATTAATCTGATTTTTGACTTATCTACTTAAAAGAAGAGTGGAATGACCGATGATAGGCAATTCAAAAGTCGGTGGCGCTCTTGAGTCAATGACGAAGCGATGTTGAAGAGCCCACACGAGGACGTTGTTGGTGGAAGCCTTGTTGAGTCACCTTTGACTCGAGACAATGATTGTTTGAATGTGAATGCCGCAGATCGAAGGTTGGTACACTCGACAAAAGAGTGGATATATATATATATATAGAGAGAGAGAGAGAGAGAGAGAGAGAGTCCTCCAAAAGACCGAAAATGCTAGGAACAAATGATACATACTCGAGAACTATGTTCTTAATTAAATTGCAAATATCATTATATGGATTAAAACATACCGGACACATGTAGTATAATCGTCTTAGCGAATTTTTTGAAAGAGGGTTATCAAAATGACGATGTTTGCTCATGTGTTTTCATGAAGAAATCTAATATTAGATTTACGATTGTGACAGTTTATGTTGATGATTTAAATTTAATCGGAACTCCTGAAAAGCTCAACAAAACTACAGATTATTTGAAAAATGAATTTGAAATGAATGATTTAGGAAAAATCAAATTTTATCTCGGGTTGCAAATTGAACATTTCGCGGAAGAATAATTTGTTCATCAATCAACATATACAGAAAAGTCTTAAAACGCTTTTATATGAACAATGCACATCCATTAGTATCACCTATGGTTGTTCGATCATTTGATGTGAAAAAAGATCCATTCCGTCCACTTAAAGGTGGAGAAAAGGTTCTTGGTTCTGAAATACTATACCTAAGTGCAGTTGGAGCATTAACTTATCTTACAAACTGCACTCCAACCAATACAGTTTTTCTATAAATCTTCTTGTTAGATATAACTCTACACTAACTCAAAGGTATTGGAATGATGTTAAACACATTTTTCGTTACCTGAAAGTTACTATTGATTTGAGATTATTTTATACTCAAAATCGGGATCTACTTTAGGAAGATATGCAGATACTGGTTATCTCTCTGATTTAAGTAAAGCTAAATCATAAACATATATGTGCTTAAACGTGGAGGAACAACTATATCATAAAAATCTATGAAACAATCATTGACCATATCATCCTCAAATTATTTTGAAATTATTATAATCCATGAAATAAGCTGAGAATGTGTATGATTGATGATCACAACCCATCATATTCTAGCATCATGCGAGTTAACTTCAACAAAAGATAATTCAACAATTTTGTATGAAAATAATGCAGCTTGTATTGCATAATTCAAAGGAGGCTACATCAAAGGTGATAGAACGAAGCATATTTCTTAAAAATTCTTTCATGTACGACTTCAAAAGACCAGCGACATCGATATTCAATAAATTCGCTCAAGTGACAATGTGGCTGATTTATTCACAAAAGCATTACTAACATCTATATTCAAGAAATTAATTCATGAGATTGGTTCAAAGATATTTAGTAATCATCATTTGGAGGAGTATCCATACTCTTTTTCCTTCGCTTAGGTTTTATTCCACTGGATTTTCTTAGTAAGGTTTTAATGAGGTATCATTTATAATTGTACACTTTTTCCTCCTTTTGATTTTTTTTCCTATTGAATTTTTATCAAACAAGATTTTAACAAGGCAAATATTTTGTAGTGTGTTATTCAAAGGAAATTACTGTAAATGATAAATTTATTAGTGAATAACAATTGTATTTCTGCAATCCTAAAAATTATCACGTTGGGATTGTTTCCTATAAATATATGGCTTTAGTTTCTAATAAAATACAGACAAATTTATTGATTTTTATTTTCTCTTCTCTTTTTATTTCTTTTCATAACACCTATTATAATTCAAGAAAATAAAATATAATCCAAAGAACAAAGCTCGAATTATTCTCACCTCAAACACAAATCAAGAATCATTCACGTATTAAATTCATCAAACCCACAATAAAAGACAATTCTTATATTTTTAAAATTTTTTAATGTTTTTTAAGTTCCACAATACTAAATTCCAAATTTCTGTATTGTTAACCAAATGTTGGAAACTATTCCACTGTTGTCACTAGGCCTGGGCAAAAAATGAAAATCGATTAAACCAATCAAACTAAATTGACTTGGGTCGATTTAACACATATAATAGTTTGGTCTAATTTTATTTTTAAACAAAACTATGGTCAATTCAATCATGATTTAAAGCCTCAAATTGCTCATTAACCGAACCCATCCAACCCATTTACTTATTTACCTTTTTTAAGCAAAATAAAAATCAAAAGATAAGTTCTAATTTTATAACTATATCTCGTTCCCTCTAATCTATGATATTGTCTGTAAGTAATAACACTAGAAATTTTCTTTCACAAGCTCATTATTTTATACTAGTCTTTTTCCCTACTCAGGTAGTCAGGCTACATAATACATAAAAAATCAACAAAATTCTTAAGTTTTTAGTTGATCCGTCTTTAATAATCTAATTTTAGTTGTCAATCAATAGTTCTTGTAATATAAAGTTATTTAGTTATTTTAGTTATTGTAATCTTAGTGGGCCCAAAACTTGAACTTTTTTTTTGAAAAAAAATAAAAATCAATTTGGATTAAAAGTCTAAACTGACTAGGGATGTCAAAAGGTGGCTCGACCGCTCGGCTCGTCGAAATAGGGCTAGTGGGCGGCTCGGGCTCGTAAAATCATGAGCCCGAGCGCAAGCTGAGCGGACCTCGCTAGACGAGCCGCTCGTTGGCAAGTGGCTCGTTATTTATAGTGACCAAAACGGTCACTTTTTTAAAAAAAAAAAAAAAAAGATTGTTTTGATACTTTTTCAGTGACCGTTTGGTCACCGATTTTTTTTTTTAAATTTTCTTTTCCCTTCTACTATAAATACCCTTTAGCTCTCCCCCTCCCCTTTTTTTTATATCACTTACTTAATCACTACTTAAACTCTCTTTTATTATATCAATTATCCAATTTTTACTCTATTGTGTTGCAAAATATACAATATTGATTCAATTTTTACAATATATTAGTTATAATTTCAATTCATCCAATTCTCAATTCTCACAATCTCACTACATTTATATTTTTCTAGTTATTATATTTGGATTTCATCATAAACAATCAAACAAATGGACCAACGCTCATTTGTTGAGAGCTTATTCGATACGGAATGTGGGCCACACCATGGTGAATCGCCTAGGACGCCGCAAAGTCAATTTCTAAATGAATTTTTCGGTCTAAATGACTTACCCATACTTGAAGATGTTCACACTCACGATCAGGGAAGCCACAATCCAATTGATTTGGATGATATTAACGTTCCCGAAGCGGAACATGAGAAGGAAGATGTCGAATTAAACATCTCAAATGCGAGGGGAAAGCGAAAGGACAAAAAACAAGCAAAATATTGGGATCACTTTAAGTTGATTTCAACGAAAAAAGTCGTAGATGACCTTCCAGAATCTAAAGCAGTATGTAAATACTGCCAACAAAAGTTGGCATGGTAAAAAGGAATTGGTACCACCCATCTCAACCGTCACTACAAAGCATGTGCGGCTAGACATGGACTTTTTCTAACTTGTCAAACACAATTACAATTTGACAGTCCAGGCACCGGTTTTACGACTTCACCCCTATTCACGTGGGTGTATTTGGAGGAGAATACTCGAACCGGAATGGTGAAATTTGTTGCTGCCACTGAGTTGCCTCTGGCTATTGCAGATAACCAACACTTCATCTCGTTCGTGAAAGAATATCTGCAATCAAGGTACGTTGGGGTAAGTCGAAACACTTTTCGTGCCGATACAATAAAATATTTCAATAATTCAAAACAACAATTAATTATGTATTTGCAACAATATGGGAGTGTTATATCTTTAACTTCTGATATACGGGAAGGGGTTAATAAAAGAGTATATATAGCTGCAACCGCACACTATATAGATCCACTTTGGTGCATGCATAAGAAAATTATTACTTTTAGAATTTTTGAGTTTTCTCATAATGCTAATAATATATATAATGATATTATTAGTATTACTAGAAAATATAATTGTGAAACTAAAATTCGATTTTTTACTTTTGATAATGCTAATGTTAATAAGGTAGTCGTCGATAAATTATGTATGATACTTTAACCAGATTTTGATGGGTATTTGTTTCATATTCGTTGTGTGTGTGATATTTTGAATTTAATTGTGCAAGATGACTTAAAACATATAAATGATGAACTTCAAAAGATTATGAATGCATTAGTATATATTATGATCTTTTCAAGTAGAAAATAAGCATTTGAAGATTTTTGTGCTTCGCTAGGGTTGACGACTGCTAAAACATTATTAGCGACGTAGGCCATAGATGGAACTCTACTTACTTGCTATTAAAGTCATGTGAAGGTTTTGAAAATTTAATAACTGACTTTTATAACAATAGACACGTTAGAAGTGATAACGATGGTATGTTAAATGAATCCGATTAGGTTTTAGTTTTGAAAGTTAAACGATTTTTGATATCTTTTTATGAGACCGCAAAGAATTTTTTCGGTGTTTATTATCCCATAAGTTGTATGGTGCTTGAACGCCTTTATATAATTGCAAAAACATTCCATAAATATAAAAATGATCTTACTTTTAGTGAAATTATAATTGTTATGGAATTAAAGTTTAGAAAATATTAGAAAGAACTACCTATTTTATTTCATTTAGCATGCGCAATGGACCCCCGATATAATATTTCGGGAACTAAATACGTAATTGATCAAATCAATAAAGTTTTAATACTTGATACACTTATCACCTATAAGAATTTAGAGTAAACATTATGTGGAATGTATGATTTATATGTGGAAAGAATGGATGTGAATGTTAGTCGGGTACTCTCTGCACCTACTTTTTCGGCTGAAATTGAAGAAGATGATGCCGAAATAATGAATTTATTTCAAGGCATGAATATATTTAGATATGATGCAACTGCAATGTGTTCATCTAGTGCCATGTCATCTACATTTACACTTCATCAAACATCAATCGAAATTCAAAATGCGATGCCTGCCGAATTAATTGATTACTTTAATCATAATATGCCAAAAGACAGAACAATTAAAAAAAAGTTCAGAAGAAGTAATTGAATTTTGACGAAAGTATGAAAGACGTTGGCCAATTGTTTCTGCAATTGCGAAAGATCTGCTGACACCTCCAGTTAGCACTGTTGCTTCGGAGTTTGCTTTTAGTGTAGGTAAAATGGTTTTGATCGATATCAGAAACCTACTGAAAGAAGATGTTTTGTAAGCGTTAATGTGCGTGAAGGATTGACATGACGCTCATTTTCGATTACAAGATAAATACGCTGAAATTACTTGTCATCAGGTAAGTGATATTTGATTTAATTATATTAATCAAAATCTCCTTATTTTTTAATCGTTAAATTTAATTTTCTTTAAAAAATTGTACAAATTACAACAAATTGTTCGTGTACAATTTTTAATTCCGCTTACTTAAAATTGATGTAGCTGGTCCCAACCTCAGATAAAGGAGGAGGGTTTACATTTTATCTACTTTAAAAAGAAATAAAAAAATATATTTTTTGTAAATATATTTCAAAAAACAAAATTTCTTCATTATATAAATATTTTATACTTTATAAAAAATATTACAATATGATATAAATAAAAAAATAAAAAGTGTCTTCATTAAATTATTTATATATTTTTAACACTTTTTATTTTTTTAAAAAGTGTTTTCATTACATTATTTGTGTTTTTCTCTATTTAAAAAAAAAAGACGAGCCCACGAGTCAAAATTCGGCTAGGCCCACGAGCTCGGCTCGCGTGAGGTTAAGGGCCGAGCCGAGCCGAGCCATGCCATTGCCACCACTAAAATTGACTAATTGAATTGAAAAAAATCGATTTAAAAGATAGAGTGGGTTGGTTTGAATTGAAATTCATACAAACTGACTATTTTGGTTTTGATTTTGAGTTGAAGTCGATTCAAAACCGACCCAAATGAAACAATGCCCAGGCCTTGTTGTCACACCAAAATGCAACACAACAATTACACTTCATCCTTTTCACAGTATTGTAAACCAAAGCATCCATTTTTCAATTCAATTTTTGCTCAACAATTTGTTTTGTGTTTATAAAATTGTGGGAAGTCAAAGAATTTAGTGGTTAAAGTCATAGAATTTATTTGATTTTATTCTAAATTTAAATAAGGTTGTGAATGTAAAATATAATTTTTTTAAAGGGTAATTATATTTACACCACACTTTTTATTTTTTGCTCATTTTAATTGCACTTGAAGTTCTCAATCTTTATTCATCTTAGCACTTATATCCCTAACGCTTTTCGTGACATTCTTATCATCAATTTTCCATTGGTTAATACATTTTGTATTTTGATAATAGTTTCTATCAAAAATAAAAAAATAAAAAAAATCGTTGAAAGGCGTAAAATGACTCACTTTTGATCATAATTTAATAAATAAATAAATATAAAAGTGCGACAAACCCCCCC